>NC_056749.1:123129160-123429160 GCF_019279795.1 Protopterus annectens
CTGCCAAGGACCCGGATTATATACGTGAACTGCCACAGCAGTCACGTATTAAAGGAGACAGTGCACCATATAAACAAATGCCCTAACGTACACCATGTACACAATTAACAAAACCCAACTACCCTATTTAAATACTTATATTATTAAACTATAGAATTCAAGTGAAAAAAACCCTTTTATTACCTTATATTGTTACAAATAGCATATTTCCAATTGAATGTATGAAATTGAATTTTATGCCGGAATGTTACAGAATTAAATGAAAGAATACTATGGATTCTAAGAAGTTCCCAAATAACCTGCATACCATCGGAACAACCACGATATACACATAAATACGTGTATACATATGTATATGTACCAAATACACATAAACATAAACATGCACCCACCCTCATGAGCATATATGAAATGTGAAGCCAAAGGAGGTCAAAACCAGTAAAAAAAGCAAATGAGTTTATTAAATGAGTAAGCGCTTTCGCGGATCTACCATCCGCTTCATCAGACTCATTTAATAAACTCATTTGCTCTTTTTTTACTGGTTTTGACCTCCTTTGGCTTCACATTTCATGAATCCTGTGTTTGTGAACTTTGGACCTACTTCATGACCACGCTGACTTTGTTTGTTGTTGGATTAGCTGTTGAATGATACTTTATGCTGCTGCTGTTTCCTTTGGATTACTTACAGGACCATGCCTATCATGCCTGTTGATGGACTAGATTTTTAACAACTTTGTAGCTGGGTCTCCTTCACCAGAAGTTTTCTGTGAGTACTTTTCAACTTTGAATTTTGGCAGTTCCACGCGGAAGGGCATTATTTTTCTCATTTTTGACTTTTTGGGCACCACTGTTTCTGTTTTTACATATATATATATATATATATATATATATATATACACACACACGTGTGTGTGTGTGTATGTGTGTATATATATATGTGTATATATATATATATATATACACACACACGTGTGTGTGTGTGTGTGTGTGTGTGTGTATATATATATATATATATATATATATATATATATATATATATATATATATATATATATACGTGTGTATATATATATATATATATACGTGTATATATATATATATATATATATATATATATATACGTGTGTGTGTATATATATATATATATATATATATATATATATATATATATATATGTATACATGTGTGTGTGTGTATATATATATGTATATATATATATATATATATATATATATATATAGATATATATATATATATATATATACACACACATCTATATATGTGTGTGTGTATATATATATATATATATATATATATATATATACACACATATATGTGTATATATATATGTATATATATATATATATATATATATATATATATATACACGCACACACAGACACATATATATCCTCTCAGGTGACATTCTCATAGGCCATTTTAAGCCTAGCCAGTTTCTTTTTTTGTGCTTGCAATAACCTATCCCATTTGGTTACAGATTGGTCTTCCCATCACATGGTCAACACTTGTATATTAACCCTAATAAGAATGACTGGGGTCATACTGTAGATAATTTGAGTGTACCTCTGCCTTTCTAACCACATCTGAGCAGCTGTTTTAATCTTAACATAAATTATTTTCTTGTTTTTTTTCTTTGTTGTCACCTTTCGATAGAGGAACTAATACATTTTCTGCAGTTAGTGGGTATTACTATTCGTAGGTGTGGTTGTTTTTCTGTGTTAATTGCTGTTGCTGTTGTGGATTGTATTATGACTGACAAACTCCAAGAATTTGAGAAGTTCTTGGCCTGTAGATAAAAAAAATATTCCCCCACAGGACCAGCACTACTTATGTGTGAACTGTCTAGGTGTGGTACACCTTGATTCAAGGGTATTACAGGTGATAAGTGTCTTCTTTCTAAGTGAAAACGTTTGCGCCTTCTGCTTCTAAGGAGTCCTGTTCTCAAGCCAAGAAGCCGTGGCCCTTGGAAGGAAAAAAGAGGTGGAGAAACCTAAAGAAAACTAGATGAAATTAGAGAAGACTCTAGAAACTGCTGTTTGGATCTGGTAGAACTTGTGGGTCTGGAACTTAATGCTCCAAACTGTTCAGATCCAGAACCTGTTCAGATCCATTAGCCAATGTCACCTCCATGCTTCTCACTGGATCCAATGAGCTTTTCGTTTCCCTTCCCTTTATTGCAGGAGAGGCTTCATCTTTGAGGTCCATATGTTTCACAAGGAGCTTTATCAAAGTGGATGTAGACAGGATGCTGCGGAGCTTCCTTTACATGCAATTTGAACTGGGAGTCCTCCCAGCTCCATCGCCTTTGTGTGCATCAGGTTCAGCTCCATCTTGCCCCTCTGTTCTTGGCTGCAGTTCCTTCTAGCCTTCAGATCTGAAGTCTGTGGATTCAAGCCTTTGAGAAGCACCTACACTGAAGCTGGAAGTTCTTTAAATTCCAGCTGTATCCCGTACTCTTTGGAGTCTGATTTAGTTGAATCAGGAAGACTATTGGAGCCAAACCCTCAGATCCAAGGCCAGAGGATTGGGTTTGATTCCAAAGTTATTGGAGTTCTCTCCCTCTTGATGCCTCAGCACTTGATAGGTTAGCTATGTTATCAGCCTCAAAGCCCCAAAATATGGAAGTAGGGGTACTCTTCCTGTCCATTTTTTTGGATTGGAGGAGTGCCACATTGGCTTTTATCATGTCCTCAGCTTTTGAGGCATTCAAAAGGGGATCTCTCCAGACCAAGAGAAAAGGTGATTCTACCATCTTCATCTCCATGCTGATCTTTAGATACTGTATCTGAACTCCTTAAATCCTGATTGACAGGAACAGTCAGCTTCTTTTAACATTAGGGGTACTCACCATGCAAGTTCCAATTCTAATTCCTGAACCCTGCCTGGAAGCCCAAACACAGCAGATTCCTAGGAAACAGACCTGTAGGAGGAGACATTAGGACAACTCCCCAGAGTCAGTTGCAGAAGAGACAGCCTTGTATGAAGGAGAAGGGTCTCACTCTTCCAAGATAGCTACATGTTGACTAACACCTTATTTCTAGCTCTCCCAGTGTGAAAAACAGAAACTCAGCAGAGAAGGCCAGTAGACTTGTGTTTATGGTAAATTTCAGTAACTGGCTACTAAGTGCACTGCCTGTATGCCAGGAATTAAGAAGTACAGAAGACCTGGAAAAAAAGTCCACTACAAAAAGGTGAGGAAGAAACACTGACTGGGGAAAGTTCTGCAGCTGTTCATCAAAAAACAATGCACGCTTCAGTCATGACTTCTAGTAACCTACAGGCAGATACAAGACAACTGCATACAGACCTGGTTAATATAAACAAAACATTAATGGAGTATATCAACACAAACAACAAAAAGCTTGAAAAAAATGGAAGAAGCTTTAAATATAGATATTCAGATGAGATGATGAAGCTGCAAAAATCAGAGGTAAAAATGAAGAAAAGGATAGCTGAATATGAGACTGCTCAGGAAGAGATGTTTCAAGAAATAGAATTAGAGGACAGAGCATGTAGGGAAAACTTGAGATTTTGAGCTATACCAGAAAAGCTGGAAGGAACAGACTGCATTAATTTTATAAAAGCACAAATAAGCAAGTGGACTGGTATTCCACAGAAGGAGATGTTAGTTGAAACGGCACATTGTGTGTATGCTCCAAACCTGGCATTAAGAAAGCAACCTAGACCTTTAATAGTAAAGATATGCAATCTTACCAACAGAAGGAGTTGATTCTGATAAAACTGTAGCAGAAGGACAAAGTATGAAAAGTGGGAGACAGCAGCATGTTTGTGTAGAATGATTACTCGTACTCCAGAAGAGGAGCAAATGTATTCCACTATTCAGGGAATGTCAAGATGCTGGTGTAAGATTCAAACTCCTGTACCCAGCTATCTTAAAGGTATTCTTCCTTGGAGGGGCAAAATCATTTTTGATGAAGTACATGCTAATTAAGAAATACAAATGTTCGTCCAACAACAAGTAAGCTGTTAAACAGAAGGAGATTCTGCTTCTTGTTCTGGTAATATTGTTCTGGTAATAAAGACCACACAGGGACTGTACCTATGAAACCTTTTCAAAGTTTTCAATGGAAAATGTTGGAGAGAAGGGAGGAAGCCCAAGAGCTGACCAGAAGAATTGAGAGTATATTGGAAATGAAGCAGACACAGAATTTCAGAGATGAACAGTGGTAAAACCAGTAACTTAATATGGGATTATAATGCAAAAATTATATTTGGAAATATGACAGAACAAGAAAATCTGGAAATATTGGACTTTTTCAGAATTTGTTGGACTTTTGGGGGACTCTAAAGCGTATGCCCTACTTCATGTCATAAATGTTCGGAAAAGTGCTTTGGGTAGGGGAAGAGGAGGGAGAAAGTTAACTGTAAGTAAAGATTTTTTTTTCTTAAATAGTACTAATTTTGTGGCATGTGTTCTTCTTTACATGCTACAAAGTAAAGTTTTTTCATTTATTTTTTTTTTAAGTGTAATGTAAATTGTAAACAGTTGCTGCTGTTCTTGTTTCCTTTCTCACGTCTCTCTCTTCTTGCTCAGTTTTAAGAAATGTAGATACTGCAATATTAAAAAAGCCTGGTTAAAAAGTATGATTAAAAGAAAAAATAACAAGCTTTTTCTCATTCTTATATGTAATGACTAGATTAAACACCTTAGATTGCTTTAGTAACAAGTTTTAAGACCGCGCAAGTAAATGAAAAAAACATTGAATGTTATGAGGCTTTTTTTTCTAACAAATGCATGAATGTTCAATAACAATTCTGCAGCTGGTCTTCAAGTTTCCATGGAAACAGTTTGATAAAGAGGAACTGGCTGCCTGGTTCTCATGTCATCATGGAGATGATCTGAAAAAGAAACTGGTTACAGTCTGGTGGAGAGTGGCTGAGGGGAAAAAATGAACAGATTAATTGGCTAGGAGATCATATTCTCTGAAAGCATTCTGGGTTTTTCCCAAGGTAAGTAATGTTCTCTGAAAGCTTTTTTTAGGTTGACTCAAGTCTGTGAGAGTGGCTGACAGTTTGGGACTTTTATTCCTATTAGGAGGGTAAAAACTTCATTATTTGAAAGTGTACATAGTTTTGTGTGTGAGTATTAAGTTAATAGGTTTTATGGGGTATTGGGGGGTGTTTTTTTCTGAGGGCTTTTAATAAAACAAAAAGTTTTATAAGATCTGACATAGGCTCAAATGGATATGACACTGTATAAAAGTTCAGCCTGCCAAACAGTGTATGCATGTAACACAAAAGCTAGAACTCGACACTTAAAAAAAGAGTTGCACATAAAACATGTGAATAATAACTTTTTAATACAGTGATGCTTTCTGTAATGTCTTTAAATGTAAATGGCCTCACAGATTACTACTGTCTTTTTTGTATTTGACTATATTTAAAAAAATGGAGAGTACAAATAGCTATGTTACAGAAGACACAGAAAGAACTGAACACGTGAATTTGATAACATTTTTCAGGATGGTTATTCAGCAGAATACCTGGGACAAAGGAAAAGAGGAGTACTTATATTAATTGCAAGAGGAGCTCCAATAGTGATAGAAGAAGATAAGATAATAATGGCAGATTTATAGTGCTAAGGGGCTACTGGCAGGGAGGAGAATTACACTGGCATGTAATTATCTTTTTTACATGTATTTGTCATGTACATTACTTTATCATGTTAATGTTCATATTGTTATAATGTGGAGCTTTTCTCCGTAGGCCTCCACTGAAAAAGGGCTTTAACCCAGTCGGATCATCCCAGTTAACAAATGTCAAATAAATAAGTAAAATTTACATTCCAACTAAAACTGCTATGATGGAACTTAAAAAAGTTCTGGGAGAAATAATCAGTTTCCAGCAAGGAATATTAATTTTAGGTGGGGACTGGAATTTGATTTGCAGCAATGAAGATGTTTTTGGGAGGCCCAGAGGGAAGAATATAACAAAGGATGGTAGATTTTTGAAGAAATTTATGAAAATATTTGGCATGGAAGATGTGACTTCAGTAATAGGAGTTTGGAGAGAATTTGCATATTATTCTCCAAGATACAAAAACTGGACTAGGCTACACAGAATTTAAATTTCACGGAGCATGTGCATTTAATTGAAGGTTTTGATACTCACCCAATAACTATTTCAGATTTTGCACCAATAATGGCTAAAATAAAAGCACAGGGTAGTGAAATAAAAATGAGATATTGGCACTTTCCCACCTGTTGAGAAGAGAGCAATTTAAGGAATGAGTAGTGAAGATTATTCAGAAGCTGTTAAGAGAGGATAGAAATTTCTTCTGAAAATACAGCTAGGGAGTAAAGTAAAATTAAGGTGGAGTTTAAAAATAGGGTGGAAATAAAAGAAAGGAAGCTTTGGTTAAGAAGTAACAGGAATTATTTAGAGGGACTGACAAATGTTAAAGTATAATAATCCAAAGGTATAAAACACACTAATAAACTGTAAAGTACAAAATAAAAGTCGTAAAAAGAGCAAAACAAACCACTTTAATAAAGAAGCCAGTAAGCATATTTGTCTACATGAGTCCTTCTCAAACTGACATACATTTCTTTAACCCATCTTTTTAAAACACAAAACCGTCACATGGCATGCAAAAAGAATCACATGACATAACTAAAACACATATATGGGAATACTAATGCCTTAACTTCTTCAACTTCACTAACTGATTTCTTTATTAAAGTGGTTTGGTTTGCTCATTTTACACCTTTTATTTTGTACTTTACAGTTTATTAGTGTTTTTTTACCTCTGGATTATTGTTTTGTGGATTTTTGGTTTTCTATAAGCAACCAAATGGAGTCCAGCTTTTTAACTATTCCTTTTGGTTTTACTCTACATGATATGCCGAATGGTTCCTTTGTGTTGAATGCAGAGGGGGCCAGCAGTCATTCTTACAGCAATCAGAATGTACCACCTACTTCTGCACCTATAACTACGGATGAGGTAAGTTGTTTGGCCTCCCCTATAGACCCTTTTAAAGAAGAAGGTATGCGTGCTACAGGAAAAGAACCTTCTAACTATGGGGGGATATTTAAGTTAGAAAAGAACCTTCTTCGCCTCAAAAGACTACAATGGGACATTTACTTTAGGCATTCTCTGAGCTGATAAACAATTTTTAAAGGATTGAGTTACAAAAATGCCTATAGGGGATAATCTGCCAAATAAATTCATGGACAAATGGAATGAACTTAACCAAAAAGTTGGGCATACAGTATGTTGAAATGCTGCTAAATCTAAATAGAATGAAAGTCAATGATTTAATGACAGAACTCAAGGCAGCATTTTTTCATTTAAAAACGAGCATTTCAGCTTTGAATTTTAACTCTAGAATTTGTTTACACAGGAGAAGTTAAGAGAGAATGAGATCCTTAAAAAGCAGAAAATGTGCAAATTTAATAGAGATAGTTCGGACTATGAAAGGGGAATAATGTATGCTAATGCAGTTAATATTGAAACTCCCCTGATTAACTATGAATCTGATGGGCAAGAAAAAAATTATGTCATGGAAGCTGTACCCCACCCCCACCCCCCGAGCAGCAAGTGAGGAGATCGGAAAGCCTAGCAGGGAAAGGTAATGGTCCTGCTAAAGGCGTGGTATGTAATGTTAGTTTAAAAAGAGAAACTACTAATGAAAATATCACTAATGTCTCTGGGGTTATGCCAGGTGCTGCATCTGGAGCCGTACATCAACATTTTCATCAGTATCTGAACAACCAAAATATTCTGATATATCAGAAAGATGGCACAAACAAGACGTGGGCAGAAATAGCAGGAGCTTGGAGAAAGCAATACACAGGGAACCAGAGACAGTGGGGAAAGAAAAATCAAAAGGACTATCAGAAAAGGAGAAAGTGAATTTTCTTCTGACTTTGTGCTGATTAATTTATCGTCCTTTCCACTTACTGACACAGCATGTAAAATTTTAAGTAAAGGTAGGAACTTTGTGCCATTAGAAAGAGCAGAAAAGTCAGATGTTATTAACTGTCTGAGGGACTATGTCCACAAACTTAACTTAAAGGCTTTACTTAATGAAAACAGAGATGTTAATTTGTTCCTCCTTTAAAAAAAGGAACTTGAAATTTTTTAAATGTCTGAGTTGCAATTTGTGGAATTATTAAACAAGACTGAGTATAAATATAATATGTCTGCTCAGAGATAGCAGTTTCCTTTGATGTAAGGAAAAATGAAGAGCTGCTGATTCCTAAAGCTGACAAGGGGAATGCTTTAGTTCTAATGAATAGGTGTATGTATAATGAAAAAATACTAGAACTATTGGCCGATGTGCAATTTTATAAAAATGTCTCATTTTTAGAGATAAAGAAGGCTTGTTCATCAGTTGATTCACTGATAGAAGAATTGTTTTTAAGTGGTAGGATAGCTGACACTTTGAGAAAATATTTTAAGGTGTATAATCCTAATCTTAGCCATTTTTTCGGTGTCCCCAAAGTTCATAAAGATTTGAACAACCCCCCCCCCCCTCCCCCAGGCTGATAGTAACTAGTGCAGGCAGTAAAACAGAAGCTATGACTATTTTTGTCAATAAACATCTTCAAAAGGTAGTGGAAAAAATGCCAACTGTATGAGACACTTTTGATTTTATAAATAAAATAAAAGAAATCAAAGTTTTACAGTCTGATTTATTAGTAACTTTGGATATCAGATCTCTTTATACTTTTATACCGAATGATGAGGGGTTTGAATCAGTGCTGTTTGAGCTTATCAATTCTAGAATATTTTCTAAAGAGATGATTGTTACAGATGGAAATCCTAGATGTTATGCTTAGTTATAACTTTGTTTTGAATACAATGGAAAATTATACCATCAGATTAATGGTGTGGCTAAGGGGGCAGCTATAGCCCCCAGTTACACTAATTTATTTATGGCTGGATGGGAAAGAATTAATATTCTGGAAAGTATCTATGTGTCGCGAATATAATAGTATTTAAAAGGTTTATTGACAATGCGTTTTTAATTTGGAGAGGGAGATAAATCAAGTTTATTGAGTTTGTGAACTATTTATGTACTATGACTTCATTTTTGAAATTTACTACTAATCACCAGTTAGAAGATATTAATTTCTTGGATGTCACTGTTTGTAAAGAATGTGCTTCTTTCTATACTAAAATTTATAAGAAATCTGTTCATAATAATATTTGCATTATACCAGTATGCACTCAAAAAAGAGGAAAAATAATATTAAAGGCCAGTTATTAAGAGCTAGTACACTAAGAAAGATTATTTTGTTTATGAGAGTTCTAATATTCAGAACTTTGCAAGTAGAGGTTACTTTGGGGAAGTGTTGACTGAGACGTTGAGTGAAATCTCTGAAATAAGAGAAGGAACATCAAAATCCAGTGTTAAAGCTGGTAATACAATAGAGATGTTAGAACTTCATTGTTAGCAAAAGTGTTGATGCCATGGAAATTAAAAGAATCATTTTTAATAACTGGAAAATGTTTAATCATAATCCTGTTTTGAAAGAATTATTGCGAGATGGCCGTCAGTTTGAACAAAAGAAGGGGAACTTTTAAAACCCTTTTTCAAGCTAAACTAAAAGCCCCTATAATATTGTAAATAAAATAGGGATGCACAAATGCTTTAGTTGTAATTTTTGTGATTATCTTTACACAGGACTGCATGAAATTTTGGTTAATATTAACACTGTTTTGAAGGGCTGTTACACATGTAAATCTAGGTTTGTGGTTTACTTAGTAAAATGTATGTCATGTTCTGTTTTTTATGTAGGGCGTACTTCTACTGAATTATTCAGACACACACACACACACACATATATATATATATATATATATATATATATATATATATATGGTTCCCCTTCAAACCATCGAACGTTTAAAATATCGAAGTTTAGATCATCAAGACCAGAACATCGAGTTTGAAAACGTCGAAGGTTTGAAGGGGAAGAAAAAGGTAAGTGTAGATGGGAGAATGTTTGTTTTTGCTTTTGCAGGGCACCAAGGTGCCCTGCATACTGTGTGTATCTATGTGCCATCTGTGTGATAACACTACAGATAGTGTACTGAAAATCTCCCATTTAGCACTTCTGCATATAGCACTAAACGGGTGATTTCCCTTTACTCCACTGTAGTGCGGTCTTGGAGTTGGAATATTAAAGTAGGGGGGTGTGGGGGGGAGCAGGGGGGCAAAGCCCCCCTGCATACAATTGTTAAAATTTCTTCTTCTTTTTTTTTTTTTTGGTTACAGTTGTAACCTTTGACGTTTCAAAATTCGATGTTCTAGTCTCGATGATCTGAACTTAGATGTTTTGAAATTTTGATGGTTAGAACTGGAACTATATATATATATATATATATATATATATATATGACCATAAATATGCAGTGAATATTGGTGATGAAAAAAATGCATTGGCTAAACTCTATAAATGAGGGAGATGTACAGTGAATTTCAAATTTCTTTTATTAGCTGAAGTACAGGGATATGATAAATAAATATTACCCATAAAAGAATTGATAATTTATTGGAAGACATGTTAATGCAAGGTGAAATCATGGAAGATGAATATGAATACATGAAAAACGACTTCCCGGTTATCAGTGGAATATTTGGCATACCTAAGATTCATAAAGGTCTTAATGACTTACAATTTAGACCAATAGTGGATGGAAAGAGAAACAAAACTTGTTTCATTAGCCAATATTTAGACCATCACTTTAAACAAAGTATGACCAAATTTCCATACATAACCAGGGATTCCTGGGATTTCCTTAAAAGGATGAATCAATTTAAGATGAATGATGGATACATATTAGTTACAGTAGATGTATGCAATCTTTTTACATCGATCCCACACGATATAGGATTGATCTGGCTAGAAGAACAACTCTTTGAATCTAAAGTATTCGATCAAACAAAAATTAATACATTGATTAGCCTTATGGATATTGTTCTAAATAATAATTTTTTATTTTATGAAGGAAATTATTATAAACAAATTGATGGAGTTGCCATGGGGGCAGCATGTGCCCCCATGTACGCAAATTTAATAATGACATATTGGGAATACAATTATGTTTTCAAAAGTTTATTTCAACAACATATTAAAATATACTCTAGATTTTTGGATGATATTTTTATAGTATGGGACAATGATGAAATGGCATTAAATACCTTTCTTGAGTATATAAATCATAATGTTCGATTTTTGAAATTTACACATCATATTGGTTATGAAAACATTTCATATTTGGATGTGCAGTTAACCTATGATAGGAATAGTGGACAGCTTAAATCAAACATTCATAGAAAATCGACCTTCTCAAACTCTTACCTCCACTATGACAGTTGGCACCCTGACCACCAGAAAAAGGGAGTGGTTAAGGGTCAGATGGTCAGGGCGGCCAGAATGATTAGTGAAGAGGGGGATTTCATTCAAGAATTAGAATTTATGGAAAATATGATCTGAAGTAGGATATTCATTTGTCTGCAACCTGTGGGTTATGGATCCGATATCGGATCCGAACCGGCATGGTTTTCCAGCTATGGATCCAAGCTCTCAGCTCCTCCCCTCACCCATAATGCCCTGCTCTACCCTCATGACCCCAGATCTCGTTTGCCGCGCTGGTGACTGGATTGGTATTCATAGCTCTCAGCTAAGTGCTAGTTTCTTATCTGTTAATTCAGAAAATTTAAAGTTTTTTGTGCATTTTTGTGTGAAAGTTTAGGTTTCCCTCTTTGATAGTTTTATTTAGAGTTAAATTAAGTATTTTTTTTCCCTCCCCTCGCTGTTGGCGTAGAGTGTGTGTGTTGGGCCTGTGTGTCTGTATTAGTTTAGTTACTTTATTTTAGTAGCTTTATAGATTTGGATGGCTGATCAGCCCAAATCTGTTTTTCTAAATGCCGAGTGTGGCCATAAGCTCTCCCGGCTGATGGCCACACTGTGTTAGTGCCTGGGGGTTGAACACCTCACATCTGGATGCTCCATTTGTGCAGGGTTCAACCCCAGGGCACTGAGGGAGCGGAGGTCCAAGCTTGTCTTGGCGGGTCTTTACCGCCAGACTCGCCGCCTCCGCTCCTTCGGGAGCAACCGTGGTTCCGTTATTCCTCCGTGGCACCCCCTCCTGCTCCTGGGACTCAACCTCCCGTTTCTGGAGAGGAGAGGGATGCTAGGAAAAAGGACCGGAGGGAGAAGCACCACAAGCGGCGGGCCGAGACCTCTGTTTCGGCCCCGCCAGCCAAGCGGGCTTCTCCCCCGGCTCCGTGTCGGCTCGGTCTCCTCCTTCTCGGCTCCGGTCCCCTGTGTGCTTTTCACCGGGTCCTGAGGAGGAGGAGACCCGATCTCCGTCGAGGCTATCGAGGAGGCACTCCAGGCCTACCTCGGTAGCCTCGTCGAGATCTACATATAGCCTTTCTGATGCTGATCTGGACCGGATGATGAGAAGATTCATCCAGGCCCAGATGCAGATGGGAGTGCTCTTGCCTCCCCTCTGGGGAGCTCAACACCCTTTTAACCCTATTGCTCCTTCTCCGACCCGCTATCCGGGTTCGGAGCAGCTGGAGCCGAGCAGCTCCGGAGCCGGGGGTGGGCCGGCGCCGATAGTACTTGGTACTTCGGATCCGACCCTGCCCTCGAGTGCGTCGGATCCGACCTCTCGGAGCCTGGATCCGAGCCTCGGATCCGGGGATCAGTGCTCCGGCGCCGTCTGTGTCGGAGCGCACTGTCCTTCGGATCCGGCCGCGCCGGCTCCGTCCACTCTTCGGATCCGAGGGAGCCGATTGTCGGATCCTTTGGTCGAGGTCGGCTCCCTTCGGCTTTTGATGTAGTGGAGAGGGCTCTGTTGAGGGTCTCCGGACCCCGGCACTTGTTCCGGCTCCGTCCGCTCCCTCTGCACTGGGCCAGGCTTCCACCATCCGGCCCCTGGGACAGCCCGCTTCTGTGCCCCAAGTTGCTCCTATGGAACAAATTGCTGCTTGTGAGGACTCCTCTGACAGCCCCCAGAGGATGTCCCTCGCAAGCATACGTGCAAAAGGAGGCACATTGACTCCCGAGTCTCTCACAGAAGACACGGACTTGGAGGAAGGGAAGGCTCCCCACGGTCACCCCCGAGGATGTCTCATTTGGAGACATCATGGAAATGCTCCGTATAAGGGGGGGGTGGTCTGCCCCCAAGTCTTCCTCGGACGAGTCCGTGTTCTTGGAGGCATTTGAAGCGGGCCCGTCTACCTCTTGGGTGTCCCCTGCCGACCCCCTGGTGGACCTTATTACCACCAGGGCGTGGAAGGAACCGGACACCGTGGAGCCAATTCCCAAGAGACCAGATAGGATCCTTAGTCCGCCATCCGACCGGGCCCATTGGAGTAAGGGGCCTCCGGTAGATGCCATGTTGACGGCGGCGGCCACCAAGAGGGAACTGGCTCAGGAGAGTCCCTCAGTCCACCCCCCGAGCAAGGAGTCTCGGATGATGGACCGCTTGGGGAAGCGGATGTTTAGTTCAGCGACCTTCTCGGTAAGGGCGCTGAACTATTTGGCACATGTCATTAGGATGCAGCGAGATCTTATAAAAGAATACGCTGCATCCCCCCCAGAGTCCATTTCGGAGGAGGACAGGGTTCTGCACTCCACCCGTATGGCCACTCTTAGGTCAGTTACTAATACTTCTGCGGCTACTCTCCCATGCAACGGAAGGCGCCGCTAGAGCTGCGGGGACAGGACTGGTCACTAGATGTCAGGCCTGGCTCCGCCACTGCGATTTTTCTGAGCCCTTCAAAGCGTCGTTTGACGCCTTTGATGGTTCTGCTCTGTTTGGCAAAACCGTTCGAGACGTTGACCCAGAGCGAAAAGGACGGAAGACGCTGTCTGCCGTCGGAATCCGCTTCTCTGCACCCCAGAGGCCCTACTCTAGGAACCAAAAGGGTCAGAAGAAGATGTGGTTCCGGAAGTCGCAGCAGTCCCAGCCTGCTCCGGACAACCAGTCCTTCCGTGGCAGAGGAGGACAGGGAGGACGCCGCCCTAGAGGCAGAGGGGCTCCCAGAAACTTCGGGTCCAGGGAACCTTTCTCTGAACGGCCCGCGCAGCAACCCTGAGGGGTTGCCCGACTGCTCCACTCTGGAGGCAGTCGGGACGCTGGGCACCTAGCGGCATGGGAGTCCATAACATTGGACCGCTGGGTTCTCCAAATCATATCCAGAGGATATTGCATCCCTTTCCTTTACCTTCCAAAGTTGAAGTCCCTCCCAGACGTCCCACCCGGTCAACGGGAGGCCGCTTTGGCAGAAATTGGCCATCTGCTAAAGAAAAGAGCCATCCAGCCCGTCCCCCCAGACCAGATCTGATCAGGGTTCTACTCCAGATTCTTTTTAGTGCCAAAGAAGACGGGGGAACTAAGACCAATCCTAGACCTCTCTCTCTTGAATCTGGCAGTCCCCAAAGAAAAATTCCGAATGGTCACTCTGCAATCTATTCTCCCCCTTCTGGGAGAAAATCACTGGATGTGCTCGATAGACCTCAAGGACGCGTACTACCACATCCTGATGGACAGGCGCTCCAGGAGGTTTCTCCGCTTCCGGCTGGGAGCCAGTCACTACCAGTTCTGGGTCCTTCCCTTTGGTCTCACCACAGCCCCCAGGGTGTTCACCAAAGTATTAGCAGTGGTAGCGGCCCACCTGAGGCTTCAGGGGGTGCAGGTCTTTCCCTACCTGGACGACTGGCTCCTTACCGCCCCAACAAGGCATCTACTTCTATTGGCGCGAGACTCCTTTCTCCATCTTGCTCCTTTTCTGGGCATCACAATAAATATAAAGAAATCCAACCTGGCCCACACAGCTCTTAGATTTTATAGGGGCCAGGCTAGACACAAGGAGTTTACGAGCCTTCCTCACTGCGGACAGAGTTCAAAATCTGCAGCTCCAGGTGCGGGCCATTCTCCATTCAAGTTCTGTTCCGGCGGAGTTGGTCCTGAGGGCTCTAGGGTCCATGGCATCGGCTATAGCACTTCTTCCTCTTGCCAGGCTCAATATGCGCATTCTACAGTGGACGCTCTTAGTACAGTGGTCATACCTTGCTCTCCCCATGCATCATCCCATAGCGATCAGCAAGGCTTGCAAGCGGTCCCTCTTGTGGTGGCTCCACTCCCCGGATCTCCACAAAGGCCGCCCATTTTGTGCTTCTCCCCCTCTCGCCACGGTGACCACGGACACCTCCTGCCTCGGGTGGGGGGGGCACTTTGCGGGCCGGACCGTCCAAGGCACGTGGGACGATTCAGAGACCTTACTGCATATCAATGTTCTAGAGATGAGAGCAGTGCTCTTAGCGTTGCTAGCACTTCAGGACTTTCTTCCCTTGGGAACAATTGCGATTCAATCGGACAACATGTCTGTTGTCTGGTACATCAACAAGCAAGGGGGAACAAGGTCTTACCCTCTTTGTCGAGAAGCCATGAGAGTTTGGGAATGGGCAATCTCCACCAACCGCTTTCTAATAGCAACGCACATTTCGGGTCGGTCCAACATCCTAGCGGACAAGCTCAGTCGCACCATTCTGACCCCTTACGAGTGGTCTCTCAATTGTCAAGTAGCGGAACGCATATTCGCACGGTGGGGAACCCCTTCATGCGATCTTTTTGCCTCTCCCTCAAACACCAAGTGCGACAGTTTTTTCGCTCTGATACCTCCTCCCGGAGGTACCCCAAGAGACGCTCTGGTGCATGCTTGGCCACCCGGTCTTCTGTATGCTTATCCACCCTTGCCTCTGATGCTCCAAGTTCTTCAGAAAGCCTCTCGGGTGGGTTGCAGAATGATTCTCATTGCTCCGTTCTGGCCTCGACAGATCTGGTTCCCCTTCCTAAGGTCTCACTCGGTGAATCCTCCTTGGATTCTAGATCCCATCCCGGATCTGATATCCCATCCATCCTGCATTCCTCCTCCGAATCTGGACAACCTGAAGCTGACCGCTTGGCTGCTCCAGTTCCACTCTTGATTAGGACTCCCGGTATTTCATCACCGGTTAAGGCAATTTTGGTGGCAGCTCATAAACCATCCACTAGAAAGATTTACCGAAGCAAGTGGAAACGTTTTTCTTTGTGGGCGGAGCGGCAAGGCCTGAATCCCTTCACGGTTCCTCTTCCTTTAGTGCTTGACTTTCTAACCACTCTCTTTAACGATGGTGCCAGCAGTTCCACAATCAAAGTACAACTGGCGGCAATTTCTCATTATCACATTGGCCATGACTCTAATCCTCTTATGTCAGCCAAATTGTGTAAAATTTTTCTTAAAGGTACTTTTCTTCTCAGGCCCCTATAAAGGAAGCAGTTCCTCCTTGGGACCTCTCTCTGGTCCTACAGCCCTTGACCGCCCCTACTTACGAGCCAGCGGCTACGGTGGATCTCAAATTCTTGTCCTACAAGACAGCCTTTTTGGTAGCCATTACATCGGCCAAGAGAGTTTCTGAGCTTCAAGCATTATCAGCTAAACCTCCTTACTTGGTATTTCATCCGGACCGTGTATACCTCAGGACCAACCCGTCCTTTCTTCCTAAAGTCGCTTCTGAAGCAAACATCAATCAGTCCATTAACCTCCCTGTTTTCTTCCCTAAATATGAAAACAAAGGTGAATATAAGCTACATTCATTAGATGTTCACAGGCAACTTAGATTTTATCTGAACAGGACGGCTGGTCATAGGCAATCCGACCAGTTGTTTATTTCCTTTGCAAAATTCAATTTGGGCAAGCCAATTTCTAAAGTTTCTCTGTCCCGCTGGATTTCACAGTGCATCTTATTGGCTTATCAAGCTTCAGGAAGGCCCGCACCGGAGGGTGTTCATGCCCATTCAACCCGGTCAGTATCTACCTCGGCAGCCTTCAAGGCTAGGATTCCTCTAGATGATATTTGTGCAGCAGCCACGTGGGCTTCATCTCATACTTTTATTTCCCACTATAAGTTGGATCTTGCATCTAGGGGTAGAGCATCCTTTGGCTCCGCGGTGCTCCGGAATATCCTTCCATGATGGCCGCCCAAGATTCAGGTAGCTGGGGACTCTGTCCCACAGGTTGCAGACAAATTAATATCCTACTTCAGATTTAGAAGTTATGTACTCACCATAACGTTCCATCTGAGTAGGTGTATTCATTTGTCTGCAACCATCCCGCCCTCCTATCCCCCTGGCCTTTCAGTTTCCTGCATATTCTATGTTACCCTTTTCAGGGTGTTGTTGCTTTGGCAAACTCGATCTGAGGTCATGAGGGTAGAGCAGGGCATTATGGGTGAGGGGAGGAGCTGAGAGCTTGGATACATAGCTGGAAAACCATGCCGGTTCGGATCCGATATCGGATCCATAACCCACAGGTTGCAGACAAATGAATACACCTACTCAGATGGAACGTTATGGTGAGTACATAACTTCTAATTCCTTAATAGGGGTTATCCTAAAGTCCTATGTGAAACAATTAAACAGGAAGTTAAAAATAAGAGAAATGCAGGAATATATCAGGCTATATTGTGCCATGGTTACAACAATGGAATAAGTAATATGAATAATGAAAATAAAAATCAGATACCCCTTTATATTTCTGTATATGATGATTCTTCTCAAATCATTAAGAATATCATTAAAAGAAACTGGGGGTTGTTTATAAATGATAATATCATGGCACAAATATTTCAAGGGCCGTTTAAGTTTGTATATAAAAAAGACACATCTTTCAAAGAATATTTTGAGAATAATATGGAATCACGGAGACACAAAACCAACAGACCCATAGGCAATTTCAAATGTGGTAGATGTACAACATGTAATTATATCAATGGCACAAAAGAAAAGCTGATGGTTAACTCATATAATATAAAAATCAAAGGGCATTTTGACCGTCACACTTCGAATGTTATATATGTTGCACTTTGTCAACATTGCAAAGCATTTTATATAGGGAAAACTGGTAGAAAATTTAGGAATAGAATTAAAGAACACCTACTAGATATCCAGCATATGAAAGCTACGAACGCCCTAGTTAGACATATTCAACTACATACAAACTATAGGTTTAAATTTTGTGTCATTGAACATATACCATATGATTCACAGGGGAGATATACAAAATATGATTTGGATGTGCAGGAATTAAGATGGCAGATTCTATTGAATGCCCATAATTGGCCTGGGTTGAATGAATATTGTACCATCAAACCCATTCTTAGAAAGAATCACATTAAGGGTAGGTCATAATGCAGTATAATATACCCTAATGGCAAACAAGTTTATGTTTCCCATAATTAAATCAGTATTTAGAGTGGTAGAATATATTTGTTATTCAAATTTATATCATAATATACTAGACTGGGAAATGTATAAGTTTTCATGAAAATCAAAAGGTATGATAAATAGAAGCAGTATAGATCATTTCATACCGTATGCATACATATAATACTCAATGGCCTAAATAGAATAAGGTTACCATATATATATATATATATATATACATATATTTTGATATAATACATTCATGGATATTTTATTATATATCATACAATTTGATACAATACAATTATGGATATAGATTTATTCATTCATTTTTATTTTTATTTTTTAATTTAGTCATATGATTCTTTATATGATGTTAAAGCTTTTTTAAAAGATATACATATATGTTTTATGTTGATTATGTTTATTAACATTTTTACATTTTATTACTAATATAGATAATATGATTAACGTAACACGTTTAATAATGGCTTAATTGAATAATTAGGTGGATCTGTGTATTTAAGTGATGGAGCAATTAGATTATTCATTCTGATGAAGTTCGTCTTGGCGGACGAAACCCGGGTAAACTGCTGAACTGCTGTGTATTGTTTTCATGTCTGTTTTAAAGAATAAATATCCATTATAGCTGTGGAACTTCGAAAATTTAAATTTCCTTCAGCGTGGATTTATTGGTGAACGAGATTACTGTGGAATTATTGGTGAACGAGAGTACTGAGAATTTGCTGTGGCAAACCCTGACCGCGGGAACATCCTGGTCGTCTTTTACTAGTTTGTTTTTTACCTTGGTACAGGGATATGATAAGTTGTTAAATGCTGAAGATGAACTAGGGTGGAGAGAATATACTTGGCAGGTAAAATTAAATGCTTGCCTCCCACCAGGACTTAACAGGGAAGACTTTGTTTATTTAAAAAAAATAAGTTAAAACATTAGCATTCCCATATATGTGTTTGTCATGTGATTCTTTTTGTATGTCGTGACATTTTTTTGTTTTAAAAAGCTGGGTTAAAGAAATGTATGTCATTTTGAGAAAGTCATATGTAAATGAAAGCGCTTACTGGTTTCTTTATTAAAATGTTAAAGTATTGCAGAATAGGGGGAATCTCACAGAACAAGAAGAGAATCCACTGCTGAATGCTAGGCAGAAAATAAGGAATTGCCTCAGTAATATGCACAAGTGTAGAAAGGTTGCTATTAAGCAACTGTTTTTGATAACACTAGAGCACAAAAACGTTTAACACAACTCAGGCAACAGAAAGTATAAAGAGCTGTTGCCAAACTTAGGGCAACTGAAAGAAGGAAGGTAACGAGATCCTGTAGCGGTGTTAGAAGTATTTCCGAAATTCTATGAAAGTCTCTATAAAGCAGGGAAATATAAAACTCAAAGATACAAATGGAAATGTTTATGCAAGAGTTAAATATGCCAAGGTTAGTGGTTAGATTAGGCGAATTGCTAACAGGATAGGAGATGAGATATAAATTTTGATGTATAACCAATGTACAGGAATGTCCCCAGGAGTAGATGTTATTCCTGTGGAAGTTTGGAAATTAGTAGGAAAAAAAACAGATAAAGATCTGAAAGATTTTCTTTAACAGTATTTTAAGAGGAGGAGAAGTACCAGTATCTTGGAAGAAAGCAGCAGTAGCTGTAGATCCCTCTTCATACAGGCCCATTTCAGTACTAAACCATGATTAACAGTGTTCATGCCTATAATGGTTAAAAGAATGGCAAAAGTATTGCCAGAGCTGATAGATATGGATCAGTGTGGTTTTGTAGAGGGAAGGCAAACATTTGACAACATTAACAGAACACTGATGATCCAGAGGGAAGCAGAATGTAAGAAAATGCCATTGTTGTTGGTGGACCTTGATGCAGAGAAAGCATTTGACAATAAGCTGGGACTTTATGAGCAGGGCAATGGAAACATTTGCATTTCCTGAAAAAATTACAAGGTTGATTAGGAGGATATTTGAGTGATCGGAGGTGAAAATTAAAGTGGGTGAGGGTCCTCTCTGATGATTTCTGCTTGAGCAGAGGAACCAGGCAGGGTGTCCTCTTTCCCCTTTATTATTTGCATTATATTTAGAACTATTGGCAAAGAAAATAAGGAACTCAGAAATTCAAGAGTATAATGGTAGTTAAGAAAAGCTGGCTTTATTTGCAGATATTATTTTACACCTGACAAAACCAGAAAGAGACATTACAGTGCTGTGGAGCAATTTGACAGTTTCAGATCTTTTCAGGATACAAAATTAATGAAGCTAAAACAAAAGCGGTAGTGGTAAATTATGTACCCACAGACAAATTGGTTCAGGAATATCCATATTTATGGGGACATGATAAATTGATGTATTTAGGACTATGGATTAAAATGATTCTAGTGTGGCAACTAAGAATATGTGGGAAAAGACTAAAAAGATCATATAAAAACTGAGAAAATGGAAGCTTTGTTATATAGATATGGATAATAAGATACAAGCAGTTAAAATGTTTTTAGTCCCTTTAGTCTTATACACAGGTCAGGCATATTTTTATCAACCAGAGAAGTGGTGGCTAGCATTTAAAGAACTGAAGAATTTTATCTGTGAGGGGAAGATGGTAAGAGTCAAGTGGGATAAAGCTGATTCTTCCAGTAGAATAGGGAGGATTGGGTTTACCAATTTGAAGGAGTATTTCAGAGCTACACAGTTAAGACCTCCTATACATAGCACAAGCAGAAAACTATATTTAAAAGTGGAAAAGAGGTGATGATAAAATAGAGAAATTCAAGAAGCAAGGAGAGACTGGGATTTTGGATGCAGGCTTTTATATAAAGTAACAATAATCATACAGAATGTTAGATCCAAAAAGTAGCAGAAAGTATTCTAAGAACTAAGCCAACATAGGATTGGAGAAAAGAGATTCTGCTGATAGGAATGACTGCAATAAGGTATATAGACAATAGGCAAGAGGGGACTGGAATTTATTGGAGAAAACTTGCAAAGGAACCAAGGTATTGGGAACAAATGACTACAGAGGGAATCATTTTAGAATGGGATGATGCCAGGAATTTATTTGTACTGCAGGTTAGAGATTGCCTTCCCTATCGGGGATTGATATCAGAGTATAGGCGAGGAGAAAGAAATAAGAGATCTTAAATGAAAGACCAGCATTGGTAGAGTTTCTAGTAGAATCTAGAGCAAAAGCTGCCATTAAAAAAGGAATAATTTAGTAGAGCATATAAAACATTGCATGATAACTATAAGAATCAATCAGAGGAGGTAAGAAAGGATAGAGAAAAGAGATTGGATAAGCAATTCACAAGGAAACAATGGGAGGATATATGTATGTCTTCCAAATGTACAACAAAATCTATAAGATTTAGGATTTTTGCCTGGAAATGTTTACATAGATATTTGTATACCCCAAGTAGACTCCAGAGAAGTTTTCCTCAGGCAAGACAGCAAGTGTTGGAGGTATGACGGGGAAGAAAGATGTAATTGGGAACATATTTTCTGACAGTGTGGTGAATTGGTGGGGTCTATATTATAACAATGAATGATCAACAGATCGAACGCTGTTATATCGACCCCAAAACAGCAAAAACTTAAATGAGCGAACTACCAGAACTGCGATTTTTTTTTTCCCAGGGAAAAACATTTCTGTTCCCAAAAAAAAAAAACACTAAACACTATTTTAAGTGAGGGGCTTTGCACCCCACACCCCCCTACTTAAATATACCAACTCAGAGATCGCACTACAGTGTCGAAAACGGCAAAGTGACGGAAGCGGCCAAGCGACTTCTTTCCCAGGGAAAGAATTTGTTTATATGCCGCTTCGTCATTTTGCATTTTCGACATTTGAAGTTTGACCAAGACGCATTCTACAGAATGTGTCTTCGATTTTCTGAAAGGAACCCGAATTGGTGGACTTTCAGGATTCCCCTGCAGGATGCACTGTTGGAGATGCTGGGTGGGCATATTGGTCTGACAAGGGAGATGGTATTTCTGAGCTTTGATACAGAATTGGAATTGCCTAGGCATGGTAAGGTCTTGCTGTGTCTATTAGTGGCTGCCAAAAAAGCAATTACTAGAAAATGGAAATCAAAATCTGTAGTAGAAGTAGTCAATATAGTAACAGAGGTAAAACAACTGGAATTGAGATATTTAGGAAAGGATAGGTGCAAACTACATAGGAAAAAATGGGAATTGTGGGCACAGTACATACAAGGGAGGAATGAGATTTAAAAGGCCACAGGACTTGAGCTATGCAATGTTTGACTGAAATAAGATTGGGTAGATTATAAGTGATGTATAATGTTTGCAACTGGGAGTGTGTCAGTATGGTTTGTGATGTAAAATGCTTGCAACTAGGATTGTGTCAGTGTGGTTTGTTTTCATTTGTATAAATGTATGATTGCCTATGTAGTAAGTGATAGTTTAATAAAGATGTTTCTTCTTTTAAAAAAGGCAGGAATTGAATAATTTTATGTAATGTTGCTTAGGGTATATGGTATATAACTATATATGTGAAGTAGAATGTTTATGTTAATTGTAATGTGATTACCTTTATATGAATGTAAATTTGCCTATGTCACAAGTGATAATTCAGTAAAGGAGTTTGGGAAAAAAAGGAGTCTCCATGATCCCCTCTGAAAGATGTCACTTTTGGTGATATTCTCAAACTGATGGAACAGTGAGGGGAGGTTGGTCCACCAGTACTCCCTCTCCTGAGGAGTCTGTGTTCCTTGAGGCTTTTGCAGTTGGTACTTCAACCTCTTGGGCGGTGGTAACTACTGATGTTTTCATAGATCTGGTGGCTCAGTGGGCAAGGAAGGATCCTGATGTGGTAGAGTCACTTCCATGGAAACCTGACAAAATCTTGATCACCCCATAGGACAAAGCACACTGGAGCAAGGGTCCCGCAGTAAATGCTATTGTAGTGGTATCCACTAAGAATGAACTCTCCAGCAAGATAACATCTGTCCACCCCACCCCCAACAGGGAGTTAAGAGCATTGGGCATGTTTGGGAAAAGGAATTCTGTGTCAGCAACTTTTGCATTTAGAGTACTGACCTACCTTGCCCATATGACACATATACAGAGGAACCTGAAAAGGAGATTACCAAGTCCCACTCTGGTAACTTTCTGGCAGACATCCAGAAAACAATGGAGTCCCAACTGTCTACCTTACAATTGATGTCCAACTTATCCATGCATCTGCTTTCTAATGTAGCTGATAATGCAACTAGAACAGGCACCAACATAGAGATGCAGTGGCATGGCTCTGTGCAATTACGTGATACTGTAGAGGGCTTCAAGACTCCTTCCTTAATGCCCCTTTTGATGATGTGACACACACTTTTACCACAAGTTAATTGGACTGTCAACAGGAGCGAACAAGATGGTAAAACCGTGTCTGCTATTGAGACCCACTCCTCTGCCCCTCAGAGGACTTTGCTAGGAACCAGAAAGGGAAAAAAATGTAGTTCAGAAAATCTCTGGATTTTAACCAAGACACTCCTGTGTACAGACCCTCCTAAGGTGGGGGAGAGAAGTTCCAAAGGTGGTCACCGTACAAGCTGAGGAGGACCACAGAATCAGAGATATTGTGGGTATTTTACTGAGAAATCCTGTCAGCTCTCCTGGAGGGCTGCCTCATTTTGGAGGCAGTTATCCTTGCACCCTCAAGCCTGGTAGGCCATCACACAATATACTTGGGTGCTGAAGATAATCACCAGAGGTTGCACTATTCCCTTTGTTTTTCCTGCTCAAAAAAAGACAAGGATTCTCTGTGTACTACCCAGTCAGGTGGAATGCACAGTTTACCTTCATATGTGCGTTCTGCACATGGGCGAACAGCAGATGTTTGAAAAGACGTTTGCAAAGTTTTCAAACGTCGAACACAAAATGTTTCAAATGTGCAATGAGTGAATACACAGTGACATTCGCTCATTGCAGATTCGGCATTTTGGGGTGGATTACACTATAGTGGGGATTGGAAAATGGACCCTTTCCCCCTGTAGTGCGATCTCAGAGTTAGTATATTAAAGTAGGGGGGGTGTGGGTGGCACAGCCCCCCACATGAGGGGTGCAGGGAGGCTTGCCCCCTGCATTACACTTCATTACATTTCTTATTCGACATTTGTTTTCGAAAATCAGTGAATTTGCGTTTCAATTTGCTGATTTTTCAGACATTGGAAACTGTCATGGTTTTGTTTTTCTTGGTTATGATTCGCTCATATGAGCAATTGCA
Organism: Protopterus annectens; assembly: GCF_019279795.1. Lineage (NCBI taxonomy): Eukaryota > Metazoa > Chordata > Ceratodontiformes > Protopteridae > Protopterus > Protopterus annectens. Next base: position 123,153,674 of record NC_056749.1, read on the forward strand.
CAAGTGAGTTTCACCTATGTAAAGGTAAACCGGAATACACAGCAGCAGGAAAAAAAAAAGCTGCCAGAAAAGAGTCTTAAAGCACATCTCCCCAAGACAAGTTAGGATCTGGAGTCTGTTCCAGGTTCTTTTTAGTTCCAAAGAAAACAGGGAAGCTCAGGCCAATCTTGGGCTAAAGGCACCTTAATCAGTTTTTAAAACAAAGTTCCTATTCACCACGGTTCACTCAATTGTACCTGTTTTGAAAAAAATGTCTGATTGTGCTTCATAGATCTCCCAGATGCATACTTGACATAACAAGGTAGTGATGCATTCCAGGAGAGTTCTCCATTTGAGGCTGGGAGCCTATCCCTTCTAGTTCAGGACTTTGCTGTTTGGTCTCACCACAGCACCCTGGGTGTTTACCAAATGCATGGCAGTGGCAGCAATATATTTCAGACTTGTGGGATTTTGCACATTCCCATATTTGGACATTTGGCTGCTACTTGTTCCATCCTAGCCAGCACTGCGGATTACAGTCAACCATGCAAAAAGTCTTTTGACACCAATACAACAGAGTTTATTGGATGCTACCTGAACATAATCAGTCAAATAACTGAACTTCCAGAATTCAGGATATCATTCATACACCAGGTGGTTATTCAAGTGCTTCACCACTACTCTCCTCTTCTACTGCACGACTCATTTTCTGGTTGCTAGGGCTGATGGCCGCAGTGATCGCATTAGCTTCCTCAAGCAAAATATTACATGGCAGTTCTTCAGTGGACCTTGTTGGTTCAGTGATTTCTAATACTGCACCCACTTCATGCTCAAATTTGTCTAACAAACATCTGAAAGATGTACATCAATTGGTGGTTGACCTCCCCAGTGATCAGCTGTTCCTTGCCACTGCCTGTAGCTACATTAACGAAGGATGCAAGGGCATTTCAAAAAGAAGACTGTCCAAGGTTCGTGGTCACCCATGGATGCCAGTCTTCACATCAGTATCTTGGAGATTAGGGTAGTCCACCTTGCACTGCAGGCTTTTCTTGATTCCCTTCCTGAGGGTGTGACTGCTATCCAGACAGATGTGGCAGTAGTCTGGTTTATCAACAAGCAAGGGAGAACCCACTCATACCAACTTTGCTGGGAAGTCATGAGTGTGTGGCAGTGGGTGATGTCTTCTCCCCACTTTCTTATAGCAATGCAAATTCTGGGGACTTCCAGTGTTCTGGTAGATAAGCTGAGCAGGTCCATTCTTCTGCCTCATGAGTATTTCCTCAGACCGTGATTACCCAAATCTTCAGCCACTAGGGCCAACCTTGCTGTGATGTTTTTGCTTCAAACCTAAAACACCAAGTGCAGCAGTTACTTTACCCTGATCCCTCCACAGGGTCAAACACCAAGGATGCTGTAGTCCATAATTGGCCCCTGGATCATCTGCATGCTTTTCTCCCATACCATTGATAACATTTATTTCAGAAAGCCAGAAGGTGTCAGGCCAGAGTATTTCCTCACTGCCTCTTTTTGTTTCCAGCAAGTTTGGTTCCCCTTCTTATGGCCTCTAGATAAAGGGGAAACAAAACATGCCTCCTTTTTGATCTCTGCAAGTTTGGTTCCACTTCCTCAGGCCTCAGCTAACACATCCTCCCTGGATGTGAGATTCTCATCCAGATCTCCTGAGTTACCCATTCAGACAATCTGACCTGAATGTAAAGACCTTGAAGCTAACCACATGATTCCTTCAATTCTAATGATGGCCAAAGATGCCACACTAAAACTGACTAGGTACCAACTGAACCAAATTACAAAAAGAACTTCGGGCAAATCAATCCAACACCAAGACAAGATAAACTGGTTTAATTAAGCACTTTTCGTCGCCTTGATTAAGGCAACTTCTTCAGATTAAAAATTACAGTCACGAGACCATTTAAATAACAAAAAAAACAAATCACATGGTTAAGTTTAACAAATAAAATACTGTTAAAACCAAAATATCTAAAATTCCAAATACCTATTCAAAAACAATAGTCAAAACTTTACACTGCATATTTAATATTCACTAAAGTCATCCACCTACACATATTTTAAAGTGGAAACTGATCTATATTCGTTGTTGTAAAAATGCATACATTAACATTAGCTTGTAGGAGCAGTCAACATTAACCTATATCACCATCTCTAAAGATAAAAATACATTCCACAATAAAATCCCCCCACTTCATAAAAATACATTCCACAATAAAATCCCCCCACTTCATTGGATGCATGACCCAAATAGTAACTATCTTTCTAAACTTCTCAATTTTAAGACAAGTAATATTACAGTGGTCATTTAACCCTGGTTCACTAAAGGCATTCAACCTTATTTGCCATGATAATTCACTTTCCTCAAGCAACCAATTTAAAGGGCCACCTCGGATGTTATATTGGATTTGGTCGATTGCTTTGAAAGTAAAATTGTGACCAGGGTATTCTGTGTTGTGTCTAGCTAAGGCGTTGTCGCATTTTTTAGTGTTTATTGCATAAGTATGTTCATATATTCTATCTCTGAGCCTATGCTCAGTTTTCCCAATATAAAAAGCTTTATATAGGGAACATAAAGCGACATAAACCACCATTTTTAAGTTACAATTCAAATTGTATCTCATATAAAATTTCCTACCATTAATGTTGAATGTACAACCCGTATTAATAAATTTACACATATTACAACATCCATAATTCATCATACCTACCAGTCTATGTATATTTCTATGGTTTGGAGCTTCCAAGATGTTTTTCAAGTTAATACCTTTCCTAAAAATAATTGGCTAACCCACCCCTTAGACCTTTAATTGATGGCCGAGGGTCTATTACATATCCATGTGCTAAAATAGTGGATAGTATTCTAAAAAAATTTTTATCAACAGAGACCCAAGTCTGTAAAGATTCTTGGACATTCTTACAGAAAATTAATGAACTGCCCTTTGATACCCATAATAACTTTTTGACTATAGACGTAAAAGACTTGTATACGTCAATCCCTCACTTAGAAGGTGTAGAATGGACGAGTTTATTCCTTCATAGTAAAAAGGCATCTAGCCAAGAAATATATTTAGTTGAAACCTTATTAGACATCATTCTAACAAACAACTACTTCTCATTTCACAACGACCTTTACTTACAAAAGCAGGGTGTAGCATTGGGATCGCCCTGCGGGGCAAGTTTTGCCAATTCTGTGATGGTATATTGGGAGAAAAATTATGTATTTAACAACACTAACTGTATGTCTACGATCTTGTACTGTACACGTTTCCTTGACGACATTTTTATTATTTTTAGAGGCAACTCAGATTCAGCATTACAATTGATCGAGTACCTCACTTCTACAACATGTTTCCTTAAATTTACATGTAACTTTCAGGAAACTAGTACTGACTATCTTGACGTCCACCTGTCTAAAGACAAGGTGAAGAAAATGTATTATTCAAGGATATATCGTAAGGATACATATTGCATTGCATTTTTGCATTTTTCTAGCTCCCACCCTTTACCACAAAAGAGATCTATTATTAAATATCAAATGATTAGAGCAGCTAGAATGGTGTCACGTGAACTTGACTTCTTTGATGAATATACCCTATTAGGAAGTATGTTTCAACAAAGAGGTTATCCACTGTCTCTAACTGAGTCAGTAATTAATGAAGTACACAAGAAAAGGGTTAGCGGTGTACTAACACCGATTCTAGGGGGAGAAGGAACCTTAGATGTACTTGAATTGAGTCCTTCAAGTCTTGGTAGTAATATCGACAACCAAGGTAATAAACAGATAGTCAATTTAAATAAAGTTAATGACTTTGAATATAGTTTTATCACATTTAGTTTGGACAGTACTTTTATAAAAACTGTTTTATTTAAGAACTGGGAACTGATTAAACAGGATAAGTTGCTAGTAGAGAAATTGAATGTGAGACCTAAAATTATTTTTAGGAAAGGTATCAACTTGAAAAACATCTTGGAAGCTCCAAACCATAGAAATATACATAGACTGGTAGGTATGACGAATTGTGGCTGTTGTAATATGTGTACATTTATTAATATGGGTTGTACATTCAACATTAATGGTAGGAAATTTTATATGAGATACAATTTGAATTGTAACTCAAAAATGGTAGTTTATGTCGCTTTATGTTCCGTATGTAAATCTTTTTATATTGGGAAAACTGAGCTTAGGCTCAGAGATAGAATACATGAACATACTTATGCAATAAACACTAAAAAATGCGACAACGCCTTAGCTAGACACAACACAGAACACCCTGGTCACAATTTTACTTTCAAAGCAATCGACCAAATCCAATATAACATCCGAGGTGGCCCTTTAAATTGGTTGCTTGAGGAAAGTGAATTATCATGGCAAATAAGGTTGAATGCCTTTAGTGAACCAGGGTTAAATGACCACTGTAATATTACTTGTCTTTTAAAATTGAGAAGTTTAGAAAGATAGTTACTGTTTGGGTCATGCATCCAATGAAGTGGGGGGATTTTATTGTGGAATGTATTTTTATCTTTAGAGACGGTGATATAGGTTAATGTTGACCGCTCCTACAAGCTAATATTAATGTATGCATTTTTACAACGAATATAGATCAGTTTCCACTTTAAAATATGTGTAGGTGGATGACTTTAGTGAATATTAAATATGCAGTGTAAAGTTTTGATTATTGTTTTTGAATAGGTATTTGGAATTTTAGATATTTTGGTTTTAACAGTATTTTATTTTTTAAACTTAACCATGTGATTTTTTTTGTTATTTAAATGGTCTCGTGACTGTAATTTGTAATCTGAAGAAGTTGCCTTAAGGCAACGAAAAGCGCTTAATTAAACCAGTTTATCTTGTCTTGGTGTTGGATTGATTTGCCCAAAGTTCTTTTTGCAAAGATGCCACACTGTCTGCTCTATACTAGAAAGGTTTCTCTTACAAGTGGAAGGTTTGCTATTTGGGCATCTTCTAAGGGACTAGATCCCTTTTCAGCACCTTTTCCATCCATCCCATATTTCTTGTCAAATATTTTTTTCAAAATGGCTCTAAATATTATGTCCTTTTCATTCTTCCTCAACAAATGGGTTACAGATCACATCCTCAGATCCAAATCAGCTGCATACTTTAGACTTTGGACCCAAATTTCAAGCTCCTCCCTCTACCCATAATGCCATAGTCCATCCTCAATGCCTCAGATCTCATTAGCTGTCATTGTGCTCAGATGTAGAGTCCTCTTGAGCATTGATGTTATTTGGTTTGTAATTAAATTTATCTTTGCTTAATTTTTTTTTTCTTTTTCCTGTTCTCTACCTCCCCATTAGCTTATGGCACCTTACTGTTTTAAAATAGTATTTCTTCTTTTACCACAGTTGGCATTGTCTGTCATGCTCTTTACACCAGGGTAATTCTTTTATTACCTTTGCTGGTAATTTTTCCTTTTCCATCCTCTTGTTTTTTTTCTACCTCTAATAAAGAAAAAAAGAAACTTTCCTATTTTTCCCTTTTTAGTTTTTCTAGCGTGTCCTTTTTTTTACCATAGTACTGTAAATACCAATGTTCCTGTCGTGGCTGACAAGCCAACAGGATTAAAACAAACTGCACTTCCTGGAGGCATAAAATCCCTAACTCGGATACCCATAAGGAGTGAGTTTATTATTTCAGAACTGCCCATCTGGATACTAATTGTAGTACCTGCGCTGCACTTCATTCCAAGCCACTAGCTGACAGGCACAGAAAACTTATTTTGAAAGGACTCCTGTTTCCTCACCTTCTTCAGGGGCTCAAATCCCCCAGCAAAACTTCTAAATCTGCTCCAAAGGAGCATAAAAAGTGCTGTCCACTGGAGTCCTCTAGGACTCAGCTGGAACCGCCTATGAAAATCTTGAAATCTTGGGATCCAACATCCTTTTACCCGAAGGTTCGTAATGTGGATCTGAAATCATTGGATCATACAGTTTTGAATCAGATCACATAAGCCAGCCCCATAGCTTCAGTTTCTGATCCTAGGCCTTTGGATCCAAAACCTAGCACTTCTCACAGTCAGAGAGTTTGTTTTCCATAATTCATCGTGGATCTGATCTCTCTTACCTTGCACTCTGCCTTCATGCAGACTCCTAAAAAGCATTCCAGGCTGAAGTCCACCACATCCTCCAGAGGTCTGTCAGAAGCAGATGTGAATAGGATGATGCAAAAGGTTCTTGAGCTCAGGTCCAGAGGGGGGTCATGCCAGCTCCATCCCCTATTGAATCCATGACTCTTCCAACCACTGTCTCCTTCTCTGATCCACCCTTCAATTTCACAGCCCCAGGATCCAACAGCTCTGAGAGGTCCAGTCAGATCTAAAGAAAATCACTTCTTCAACTCTGACAGTATCTGTGACCAGTTCTGCACCTATACCAGTAGATCAGAATGGGTCCTGGAGCAGAAACATCCAGTCCATGGGGTGGGATCTACTCCAGTGTTATCAAATCCATCCTTGCCCCTCTCAGCCTTGGTGCTGGACAGCTTCTGTCTGCTCCAGGCATGGATCCAATAAGAGTCATGACCTTCCGACATTGGAAATCTTGGCTCTGGTGCAGGTGGCCATGACTTCTCTGGGTATGTCTGCCTTTAAAGTTTTAGAAATGGCTTTTTTATACAGAGAGATCTGGTCACTCAACCCTCAGATCCACCCCCTATTCCTTTTTCAGTTCTGTGTCAATCAGACCTATTCTGCAGGGACAGTCCATTCCGCCTAGCTTCAAACAATTTCCTGTAGAAGAACACTCCCTGTCTTCAGATACCTCACCTGAACATCTTCCAGAGGAGATCCATCAAAATAGAATGTGTAAGAGGAGGCACATAGATTCCCCACTGTAATCTCATAGAGGATACTGATTTCAAGGAAGGAGAAGCGTCCCCCAGATCACCATCAGATGATGTCTTTCGAGACACATTAGAGATCCTCAGGCAGAAAGGTGGTTGGTCTTCCAATAATCCTTTTCCAGAGGAGTCAGTATTTTTTGGAAGGCCCATTTAGATGGGTTTGAGTTACTCATGTGGAAGATGAGCTCAATGATTGTTTCCTGACAGGCATGGAAGGAGATGGATACTGTTGAGCCTATATCAAGACAACATGACAATTTCTTAGCTACCCCTAAGGATAGACCCTACTGGAGTAAAGGAGTCCCAGTAGATGCTATGGTGGTGGAGGCAGCCACTAAAAATATTCAGCAGAACAGTGTGTGTCTGTCCATCTGTTAAACTGTGTTTAGGGCACTGGGACAGATTCTGAAAGAAAGTCTTTCATCAACCACATTTGTCTTGAGGTCACTTAACTATCTCACACATTTTACAAGGTTACAAAAAGATTTGACCAAAGAGTTATCAAATTCTCTGAGTTCATGTCTGCAGAGGATTTAAAAAGATGATATTTTCAGCTGGCCACTCTGTTAGTTTTCAGCTTTTCCATGTGGTTAATCTCATGCAGCTGAAGACACCTCACAGACTGCTAGTTTCTGGCTTTGCCATAAGAAGACATATCTGGATGGGGCAATATGACTTTGTGGAGCCTTTCACGACATCTTTCATCAAAGCTCCCTTTGACAGTACATCTTTATTTGGGTCATCTATAAAAGAAACGCTTACCTGCAGCGAACAAGAAGGGAAAACCCTGTTTGCCATGGGAATCAAATTTTCTACCCCTCAATGAACCTTTTCAAGGAATCAGAGAGGTGGTAAGAAAATGTGGTTCTACAAATCTCTGGGACCTTTACAAGATCTTCATGAGGACAACTTCTCCAAAAACAGAGGAGAAAATTCCAATGGTACATGTCACCCCAGAGGCAGAGTAGACCTGCAAAATCAAGGTTTTTGCAATTTCTTCCCAGACAGACCTTTCCAGCACTCCTGAAGTGCTGCCTGACTACCCAGCTCTGGAGGTTGTCGGGACAATTGTCCTTGCACCCAGAAACCTGGGCATCTACAACAGAAGATTTCTGGGTACTAAAAATATCCAGAGGCTATTCCATACCATTTTTCCAGCCCCCAATGTACAAAAGAAAAAAGCTTCCTGACATTCCACCCAGTCAAAGGAAAGCAGCAGCACAAGAAATTCAAAAGCTGATGGACAAAAGAGTCATCCGAGAGGTCTCACCAGACCAAATTGGATTCAGAACTTGCGTGTCCAAAAAGACAGGCGACCTATGACCAATTTTGGATCTAAGCAAATTGAATCATTACATGAAGAAGCCAAAGTTTTGAATTATCATGGTACAGTCCATTCTGCCATTTCTTTGCAAGGATCTCTGGGTGTGGTATATTGACCTTCAGGATGCATACTATCACATCAAAATAGACAGGCACTCCCGAAGACACTTGCACTTTCAGCTGGGAGCCAGTCATTACCAGTTCAGAGCCTGCCCTTTAGACTCACCGTAGCCCCCAGGGTGTTCGTCAAATGTGTGGCAGTTCACTTGAGACTGAAGGATTCTGAGTGTTTCCATATTTAGATGACTGGCTCCTAACGTTCCCCTTAATCCAGGAAATATTTGCTTCAAATTTGTCACTCACTGGGAATAACAATCAGTTACAAGTCAAACCTAACACCAGTACAGAGTCTAGAGTTTATTGGTGCACATCTGAACATGACAATGTAAATTGTATCCTTACCACTTCATTGCATAGACACACACTGATCTCAGGTTAATTGGATTCTTTCCCATCTGTCTCCTACAGCCAGGTTCATTCTTCGTGTTGGTGTGTGTGGCAGCAGCAATAGCCCTACTTCCTGTAGCACTTTACTATATGTGTGTTCTTCAATGGACTCTAGCTGTTCAGTGGTCTGTTCTTCGACAACCACTATCTTTTCCAGTCAACCTTACACCAGTTTGCAAATACCACATCCATCGATGGATCCAGTCGGATGACATTTACCTAGGCCCAACCCTTTGTTTTACTGTCCCCAATGGCCACAGTGGCTACAGAGACCTCCCAATTGGAGTGGTGGGGCATTACTTGGGAAGCACGGTCCAAGGCACACAGCCCCCCCCCCCCCCAAGAGACCAAGTTGCTTATCAGTGTCCTGGAGATGAGAGCAGTCCTGTTAAAATTGCAGGCATTTCAAGATGCTCTTACTCTAGGGACTGTTGCAATTCAGACCGCCAACATATCTGTTGTCTGGTTCATCAGCAGAAAAGGGAGAACCTGATCTTACCCTGTCTGCAGAGAGGCTATAAGAGTGTGACAGTGGGCCATCTCCCCAATCCACTTTCTAGTTGCAGTGCACATTCCAATGGAAAACAGCGTATAAGTGGGCAAATTAAGCAGATCCATTCTGATGCCTGAGTGCTCTCTGTCAGTCAGTGGTGGAGGAGGTTTTCCATCATTGGGGCCAACCTTGCTGCAGCCTCTTTGCATCCTCCAATAACAACAAATGCAACAGATAATTTGTTCTCATTCCCCCCGGGGAGTCACAGAGAGGTGCTGTGTTCCATGTTTGGCCATCTGATCTCCTTTATGCTTACCCTCCGCTCCGGGTGCTGTATTCCATGTTTGGCCATCAGATCTCCTTTATGCTTACCCTCCACTCCCTCTGATTTCCAAGTTCCTACAGAAAGCAACCTCGTTGAAGAGCTCAGTCATCCTCTTTGCCCTCTACTTCCTTTGACAGGTGTGGTTCCCCTTCCATTGGTCTCATCTTCATTACCCTCCATGGATGCTGGACCCAACTCCAGATCTCCTCTCTCACCCCTCAGGGATGAGTCATCCCAATATCCCATCCCTCAAACTTACCACATGGTTTCTCCACTTCCAGTAATTGTCAGATAGCCCAGGCTTTCTTCCCCAGTATGTATCACTGTACGATCATCTTAAAAGATTCCACCAAGAAGGTTTACAAGAGCAAGTGGAAAAGATTTTTTCTTTGGGCATTGGAAAATGATGTTGACCCTTGGTTTCTGTTGCTATTGAATTTCTAGCTGTTCTTTTTAAAGAAGGAGATAGCTTTTCTATGATTAAACTGCAATTGGCAGCCATCTCAAACTTTCATAAAAGAGGCAGAAATTATTCTTTGGCCCCTTCCAAATTATGTAAAGCTTTTCTAAAAGGTATTTTTCTCCCTAGACCACCAGTAAAGGATTTTTGACCTCCATGGGATCTGACTGTAGTGCTACAAGGTCTCACGCAAAACTTCTTTAGCAAAAAAGGATCTAAGATTTCTGTAATTGAAAACAGCCTTCTTAGTAGCTATCACTTCTGTATAAAGAATTTCTGAACTCCATGTTGTTTCTTCAAAGACTCCCTACATTATCTTCCATAAAGACAGTTAATTTGCGAGCAAATCTTTTGCTACCCAAAGTTGCTTCTGAGTCTAACATTAACTGCTCCATTCATTTATCGTTTTTCTTCCCAAATTTTTCAAACAAAGGGGAATACACATGGTACATTGCTAGATATGCACAGACAGTTACGTTTTTATCTACACAGAACAAAGCTAATCGCAAAATCAGATCAGCTATTTGTTTACTTCTCACCAAAAAGACCAGATTATCCAGTTTCTAAAGTTACATTAGCTAAACAGATTACAGATTGCATCTCTTGGATCTATTTTCAACAAAGCATCTTCGTCCCAAGACCACCTGAAGCCCACTCAGCTTGATCCATGGGCATTTCATATGCTTTTTGGTCAAGAACCTCTAGTGATATTTGCACAGCAGCCACATGGTCCAGTGCTCATACCTTTGTTACCCATTAAAATTTGATCTAATATCCAAAAGCAAAGCTACCTTTGGCTCAATGATTCTGCAGAATATCCTTCCATGAGGGCCACAAAAGATTAACATAGCTGGGGACTCTGTGACATTTGTTGAGGAAGAATGAAAAGGACATCAGATCTAAGGACAACCTCAGATCTAAAAGTTATGTACTCGCCATAGCTAGGCATCTGTGTTATCCATTTTCTTTCTTCCTCAGCTCTCCTCCCACCCATCCTCCTTCCTAAAAGTCTTCTGAAGGAACCTGTTGTATTATTTATTGGAACTTGAATTCCATGTGTGAGCCCTGTTCTTTCAACTATCCCTTTCTCTATCTAATTATGGGGATTGTATGGCAATAAACTCAATCTGAGGTATTGAGGCTGGACTAGCACATTATGGGTAGAGGGAAGAGCTTAAGAGTTGGGTCCAAAGTCTAAAGTGTGTGGCCAAGTTGGATTGCATCCATAACCTATTCATTGAGGAAGAATAAAAATGGACAACACAGATACCTAGTTATGGTGAGAACATAACTTTTAATTTTCCAATAATCAGGATTCAGTTAGCAGCCATTTTCATCTTCAGTGTTGGACAAAACCAAACTCCCATTGCTTCTCTAAAGATTTCAAAGGCTTTTCTGAAGGGAACCTTCCCATTCAAGCCTCCTATAAGAGATCTAGTTCCTCCACAGGACACAACGATTATGCTGCAGGCCTTAACTCGGGCTCCTTTCAAAACTACAGCCACAGTGGATTTTAAAATATTTTTCTTGGAAAATTTTCTGGTGTCTGTTACTTCTGCAAGAAGGATCTCAGAACTGTAAGCATTTTCCTGTAAAATCCCATATATATATATATATATATATATATATATATATATATATATATATGGTCTTCCATAAGGACAGGATATCTTTAAAAATGAATCTCGGTTTGGTTCCAAAGTTGGCATCCAAAGTGAACCTTAACCAGACTATATCAATCTGCCAATTTTCTAAACAAAATTTTCTAATAAAGGAGAATATACTTTATAATTAGTAAATGTACATAGAATACTCAGATTTTATTTTCACAGGATTACAGACATTCACTGTTTTTCCTAAAGCTAAAGTTGGCCAAAGTTTATCAAGAGTCATTCTGTTTATGGAGCTTTCTAATTGTGTAACAATTGATCTGATGTCCTTTTCATTCTTCCTCATTATTGGGTCTCGGATCTGACCCGGCCACATTTTACAGACTTTAATCCGAATCTCAAGCTCCCCCCTCTACCCACAATGCTGTACCCTCTCTACAGCTTCCTCAGATCTTTCCTCTCTCAGAGAACAGATGCAGATTTCTGATCTCAAGTAATTGCAAGCATTTTAAGCTGTTTAAATAGTTTTTTGAAGTGTTTATAGTTGTTGGGTAAGACTGTTATTAAGCTGTTTCCTTTTAGTGTGTCTATCTTCTTGTCCAGACGAGATTTGTTGATATTTTTCAGCAAACTGTGTTTCTTTTCTTCTGTAATAGCTTCAGGATGTCGGACAAAACTTTGGGTTTTAAGCTGTGCTCTGACTGTTCTCATAAGATTCTTCAGTCAGACATGCATGAAAAATGTGTATACTGCCTAGGGCTAGAACATTTGAGGTCTTCCTGTCCTATTTGTGAGAGTTTTAACCCTAGAGCAATCTCAGGTTGCAGGAGTATTGTTGATCCTAAAAGGGCTGCTGCCTGCATCATCTTCAACTTCTCCAGGGGCTCAAATCCCCCTCTGAGTCATCATGGATCCTTAGATCCTAAGAGGCATCCTCTTAAATCTTCAAGGGCCTCATTGAAGACACCAGTGAAGGTTTCAAAGCCCTCTGATCTGACTTCCTCTGATTCAAGACTGGCTTCTACTAGTTCAGATCCAAAATGCTCCTCGGATCCGAGAGAAGTCATTTTTGTTCCAGGTTCCCCTAGGCTATTGCCACCTTCGATTCTAAATCTAAGGATCCTATTGCTAGGAGCCAAACTACTGAATACTCAGGACTGTTTTATCAATCTTACATGCTGAGTTATTACAAACGCCTAAGAGACACTCGAGGCCTGCTTCAACTACTTCCACTAGGAGTTTCTTTGATATGGACATGAACAGGATGATGCAGAGATTCCTCAAAAGTCAGACTCAGGTGGGAGTTTTGCCAACTCCTTCCCCTTTTGGGTTTGTGAGTGTTCCTGGCCAAACTATCCAATCTCTTCCTCCAGTCTAACCAACTGTTTTGTATTCCCAGGATCCTGGATATCTGAGAGAGAGTTGGTGTTGGATCCAAGGAAGCTTCCTTTGACTCCCAACAGTCACCCTCACTGTCTCTGTTCCAGTGTTATCGGATCAGAGTGGGTCTCTGATCTGAAAAATTGGCATTGGATCTGAGGGTAAGGATTCTGCTCTGACTTTGTCGGATTCATCCCTTCCCCTTAGTGCTACAGCTCTCGACAGCTCAGGTCCAATTCTATATGGGGGCCACAGCTCCAGGTCTGTTCCTGTCCTCTCTTCCTCTGCTCTGAGAGGAGTTCACTGGGTCCATCAGCTTTCCAGGTTTTGGAAAGGGTTTTCTCTTCTCACAAGGATCTGACCTGTCTAGTCTCTGGTACTCCCCACGGCCCCACATGGATCTGAGTACTGAGCTTGTCATGCTGGTCCAGGGTCTGCCTGTCCCAAGAAGTCTCCAAGATCTCCTCCCGAGGGAGCCCCATCTTCTGATACCTCCCCTGACCATCCTTCAGAGGAGGTTCATCATAAGAACGCATGCAAAAGGAGGCGCACAGACTACCCTCTGGAGTCCCTCACAGAGGACATAGACTTCGATGAGGGAGAAGGATCCCCAAGATCACCACCAGATGATGTCTCCTTTGGAGACATCGTAGAGATCCTTAGACTGAGGTGTTTGGTCTTCCCAAAATCCTTCTACTGAGGACTCTGTATTTTTGGAGACTTTCAGGGTGGTCCCGTCTGTCTTGGGTGACTCCCCCCGGTGAATGACCTGATAGATCTAGTCTCCTGCCAGGTCTGGAAGGAGACAGACATTATTGAACCCATCCTCAAGTACCCTGATAAATTCTTATCCCCCTGGACAAGACCATATTGGATTAAGGATGTTCCAGTGGATACCATGGTTGTGGCAGCAGCTACCAAAAAGAAGGTAGCTGAGCAGAGCTTCTTTGTCCACCTGCCCAACAAGGAGTCCAGAGCGATGGACAGATTTGGTGAGCATGTCTATGTCTCAGCTACCTTTGCATTGAGGTCTTTGAACTACTTGACACACTTCACTCATTTGCAGAGAGACCTGGTCAAGGAGCTTTCCAACTCTCCTACAGACCATGTCGGCAGAGGACTTCAAAAATGTGTCTCCCCAACTTTTACACTTGCTTCTGTCACTAATTCTTCCATGAGGTTCATCTCCCATGCAGCGGAGGGCACCTCATAGGCAGACAAATTGGGAATTGCAATCAGGAGACATGCCTGGATGAGGCTTTGTGATTTCACGGAGCACTTTAAAGCATCATTTGTTAATGCTCCCTTTGATGGCTCCTCCTTGTTTGAGCCATAGGTTCATATGAACCTATGAACCTTTAAAGCATCATTTGTTAATGCCCCCTTTGATGGCCTCTCTTTGTTTGAGCCATAGGTTCATATGAACCTTTAAAGCATCATTTGTTAATGCCCCCTTAGATGGCTTCTCCTTGTTTGAGCCATCCATCAAAGATACCTCAATCAAGTGAAAAGGAAGGAGACACTCTTTCTGCTGTGGGTATCAAGTCTTCTACTCCTCAGCATACTTTCTTCAAAAGGTAGTAAGAAAAATTGGTTCTGAAAATCCTAAGGGTATTTTCATGATCAGTGGGGGGATTCTTCCTCCAGATGCCGAGGAGTAAGTTTGAATGTAATACACCACCTCAGCGGTAGAGGGGGTCCACAAAATCAGGGCTACAGAGAACCTCACTCTGATAGACTCTACTCCTGAAGCATTGCCTGACTGCTCAACTCTGGAGGCAGCCGGGGGTTGTTTTTCACTGCACCTAGGCATGTGGAACAACCTCACAAAAAATGTCTGAGTGCTAAGCATAATATCCTAAGGTTACTACATTCCATTTTTCCTTCCACCTTCATGAAGGCAGATGAGATTCCCCTGACATTCCACACACTCAAAGGGAGTATGCTATAATAGAGGTTCAAAAACTACTCCAAAAAAGATTCATCCAAGAGGTCCAACCAACCAGAGTATCCAGAACCTACTCCCACTTCTTTTTAGTGCCAAAGAAAACTGGTGACCTGAGACCCATTCTGGATTTAAGCAGTCTGAATCTGTATGTAAATAAGTCAAAGTTCTGAATGGTTACCGTTCAGTCCATTCTACCACTGTTGTGAAAGGACAATTGGATGTACTCTGTGGACTTACAAGATGTGTACTATCACATCAAAACAGATGCACCAGAAGTCATCTGTGCATCAGGCTGGGAAACGTTTATTACCATTTCAGAGCTGTGCTCTCTGAACTCAACATAGCCCCCAGGGTGTTTACCAAATGCATGACAGTGGTCGCAGCTCACCTGCAACTGCAGGGATTACACATTTCCATATCTAGATGATTGTCTTCTAACTGCTCCAACCAGGCATCAATTAATTCTAGCCAGTGTTTATCTGTTTCAGGCCTCCAACTCCCTGGACATCACTAAATCCAGTCAAATCAAATCCTTCTCCAGTTCAAAGGCTGAAGTTAATTGATGTTCTGTTGGATACTTCATATCAAATGGCCTCATTACCGCCTCATTGCATAAAGACATTGAGATACCAGGTACAGTCCATTCTAGATAGTCCATCTCCACCTGCATGATTGATACTTCAACCCTTTGGATCTGTGCCAGCTGCCATCACTCTGGTTGCTTTAGCAAGATTTTGCATGTGAGTTCTCCAGTGGATTTTGACTGTTCATTGGTCTATTCTTTACCATCCCTTATCTGTTCCTAGCTAACATTGATCTGCAGATGTCATCTTCAGTGGTGGACTTTGTCAGATGACCTGTACATTGGCAGACCTTTTCTTTTTCATTCCCCCTTAGCCACTGTGACCACAGATGCTTACCAGTTGGGGTAGGGGGGTGGTATTTCATGTGTAAGATGGTCCAAAGCACATGGACTCAGAGACCAGTTTGCATGTCAGTGTTCTGGACATGAGAGCAAGAGATGAGATCAGTCCTCTTGATGTTGCAAGCCTTTCAGGGTGTTCTCCCCTTTGGAACTATTGGAATTCACACAGACATGTCAGTAGTGTGGTACATCAACAAACAAGGAGGAGCCCATTTGTCCATTGTGCAGAGAGGCCATGAGATTTTGGGAATGGGCAATATTTCAGATTGCTTTCTTTTTGCAGCACACATACCAGGGAAATCCAACATTCTTGTGGACAAACTCAGCAGGTCCATTGTGACTCCTCACGCGTGGTCCCTCAATCAGTCAGAAGCAAATTTGATTTTCAGCCATTGGGGTCAACCTTGCTGCAACCTTTTTGCTTCTCCCCAGAATAGCAAGTGCAGCAAGCACTTCACTCTAATCCCATCTCCCAGTGAGCCACCAAGGGATGCTCTAGTTCACAGTTGGCCCTTCGGTCTCCTTTATGCCTATCCCCCTCTTCCATTGATTCCGTAATTTCAGCAGAAAGCCAGAAGGTTGAAGAGCTCAGTAATCCTCATTGCCCCCTTTTGGCTTTGTCATATATGGCCCCCTTGTCTCCGCTGAAACATCCTCGCATTCTGGAGCCCCACACAGGACATCCTGCCTCACCTTTCAGATGAAGTATCCCAATCTGCATGCCTTCAAACTACCCACTTAGTTTCTTTAATTCTAGTAGTTGTACAAAGGTCCAGGCTTGCTTCCCCTTCAAGAGACATAGTGTTAGCTTACAAAAAGTTTCCACTAAAAAAGTATACAAAGCAAAATAGAAAAGGTACACTTTATTTGGGCTTCCAAACAGATTATTGATCCCTTTTCAGCCCCTTTTTCACCCATCCTTCTTTTTCTTACTTCATTCTTCAAGGAAGGGCTAGTTATTCCACAATTAAACTTCAGCTAGCAGCCATATACAACTTTCATGCTGGAAATGTTTCTGGTTCCCTTTCTACATCTAGATTATTCAAGGCATTCATGAAAGGGATTTTTGTACTTTGTCCCCCAATAAAAGACCCCTCTCTGACATAGGATATCACTGTTGTTCTACAGGGCCTCACTCAAAAGACCTTTAAAACAGCTAGTGATTGTGAGATGAAATTTTCTGTCCTGGAAGCCCATATTTTTAGTAGCCATTACATCGGCAAAGAGTGTTTCAGAATGTTAGGCCTTGTCATCCAAACTGCCTTACATAATTTTTCATACAGATAGAGTATACCTCCATACCAATCCATCCTTTATGCTTAAAGTGGACAAGGAGGGGCCTTATTAATTTGACAAAACTTTAGCTTGTCGAGCTACAAAAGATCGACAACTAAAGATTGAAGCGTCCAAACAGTGAATGATCAGCTAAGTGAATTTTTTCCCATGGAAAGAATTCACATGGCTGTTACACAAAACAAAAACCTTTCAACCTGAATTAAGTGAGGGGCTTCCCCCACCACACCCCCATAACTAAATTTACTAACTCCGAGATCGCTCCACATCGGGGAAAGGGCCAATTCCCATTAATGGCCAAGCAAATTCTTTCCCTGAGAAAAAATTTGCTTAGCTGGTCATTCGCAGTTTGGATCTTTCGATCTTTAGCTGTTGATCTTTTGTAGTTTGGCAAGCTAAAGTTTCGTCAAATTAATAGGGATCCAGCCAAGGAGACTACTATTAATCAATCTATTCAGATACCAGTGTTCTTTCCAAATTTCTCTAACAAGGGCAAATATGTTTTACACCTTCTTAATGTGCATAGGCAACTTTGTTTTTTACCTTCATAGAACAAAGCAGCATAGGAAATCTGAACAGCTATTGTATCCTTTTCTTCTAACCATGTGGAACAAGCAGTCTCCAAGGTTACTCTGGTCAAGTGGATTACAAACTATATTTCTCTAATTTATTCAAAGAATGGTCTACAATTACCTCATCATCCTAAAGCCCATTCTACTAGATCTGTGGCCACTTCATCTGCTTTCTTCATACCATCAATTGATATTTGTGCCACAGCCATCTGCTCAGAGAGTCGTACCTCCGTGACTCATTACAGATTGGACATGGTCTCCAGAAGCAGAGCTTCTTTTGGTTCAACAGTGCTCTAGCATATCCTTCCTTGAGGCCACCCAAAGGTAATGTACCAGTGGACTCTGACCCATTAGTGAGGAAGAATAAAAAATACATCAGATTTAAAAGTTATGTACTTACCATAACTTGACATCTGTGTTGTCCATTTTCATTCTTCCTCACCTTCCCTACGAGCCATCCCACAACCTAATGACTTTAGAGGACTGAGTGGTCCAACAAAAAAGTAAGGATCCTTTCAGAAAAAGGAACAAGTGCCTTCCTCTGAGTGATTATGCCAGCATTTTTTCTCCCCATCTCTTTCCCTTCTAGTCTACTGGTTCTCTGTCTTATTCTGTGGCAACACTTTTTTCAGACAAATAGGTTCCAGGGGTAGTTTGATGGTTACAAATGGCACTGGATAGAACTAGCTCCTTTAGGAGAACCCCCCCTCATTCTCTGAAAGCAGACAGATTTTTTTCCATAGGTTCTACATCATATCCTTTCCTTTCTTTTAGGGTTAAAGAACCAGTGCCCAAATTCAAAGGAGGGGGGAAGGGTTCTGTTCCAAAATGCTCCTGATGCCAAAGAAGGGTCCTTCTTAGAGTCCAGTACTCGATAGTATTGTTTCTCAACTTGTTTATGAAAGTACTAAAGTTCAAGGTGTTGACCTTACAAAAGTATGTTACCTATACTACTACTTCTAGATTACACATTGACTTTAGACATAAAAGATGCTTGTCTTTACATCTGTATTGCCACAGATTTCTGGGGTTTCCTCAGATTTTCTGTCCGAGTCACATGTTCAGTTTTCTGCATTATCCTTTGTGTTATCCACAGATCCAAACATATTTACAAAATGTCTAGCTGCAGTGATAGTCCATTTCACACTGCAGGGCATCCACATATTTCCTTATTTAGATTACTTATCTTTGGAGATTTTCTTGCACACGTCAGGAGTCCTATTCTTGTGTTACAAATCTCCTCCTGAACCTGAGCTTTCTGAAGATGGCTGCACACTGCGTAACAGCTTGTTTCTAGCTGTCCCAGTGTTAAAACAGAAACCCAGCAGAGAAGGCCAGTAGAACTGTGTTTATGAATACATTTCAGTAATTGGTTAGTAAGTGCACTGCCTGGATGCCAAAATTAAAGAAATACCGAAGACCTGGAAAACAACTACAAAAAGTGAGGAAGAAACACTGACTGGGGAAAGTTCTGCAGTTGTTCAGCAAAAAGCAATGCAACCTTCAGACATGACTTCAGTAACCTACAGGAAGCTACAAGATACCTGCATACAGACCTGGTTAAACTAAACAAAACACTGATGGAGTATATCAACACAAACAGCAAAAGTCTGGAAAAAATGGAAGAAGCTTTAAACAGATGTTCAGATGAGATGATAAAGCTGCAGAAATCAGAGGTCAAAAATGAAGAAAGGGCTGGCAGAATATGAGACAGCTCAGGAAGAAATGTTTAAAAATATATATAGAATTAGAGGACAGAGATTGAGATTTTCAGCTATACCAGAGAGGCTGGAAGGAACAGACTGCAGTAATTTTATGAAAGCACAAATAAGCAGCTAGACTGGTATTCCACAGCAGGAGTTGTTGAAAGGGCACATTGCTTGTATGTTCCAAACCAAGCTGTAAGAAAGCAACCTAGACCTTTAATAATAAAGATGCAGTCCTACCAGCTGAAGGAATTGATTCTGACAAAACTGTGGCAGAAGGACAAAATACTAAAAGTGGGAGACAGCAGAGTGTTTGTGGAGAATGGTTACTCACTGTACGCTGGGCAAAAGAGTAAATTCATTCCACTATTCAAGGAATGTTGAGACGCGGTTATGAGATTCAAATTGCTGTATCCAGCTGTCTTTAAAGTATTCCTTCCTGTAGGGACAAAAACATTTTTTGATGAAGTGCATGCTAAGGAGGAAATACAAAAGTTTGTCCAACACAAATTGAGCTGTTAAACAGAAGGAGATTCTGCTTCTTGTTCTGGTAAGAAAGATCACAAAGAAACTGTACCTGTGGAACCTGTTCCATTATTTCAATGGAAAATGGTGATAAGGAAAGGAGTACAAGAATTAACTAGAAGAATCAAGAGTACGTTGTAAATGAAGCAGAGACCAGATTTGGGTAATGGAGAGGAACAGTAATAAAACCAGCAACTCAGTGTGGGATTACAATGCAATAGTTATATTTGTGAAATATGGCAGAACAAGAAAATCTGGAAACATTGGACTTCCAAAATTTTTTTGATTTATGGGGGTCTCTAAAGTATATGCCCTACTTCAAGTCATTAATGTTTGGAAAAATGATTTGGGAAGGGAAGAGAGGGGCGAAAGCTAACTAAGTAAAGAAAATATTTAATTTTTTTTAATCCTACTGCATTTGTGGTGTATGGTTTTCTTTGCATGCTATTTTAAGTGTAATGGGGATTGTAAACAGGTGCTGTTGTTTTTCTTTTTTTCCTTTCTTGTCTCTTTCTGCTTATACAGTTTTGAGAAATACAGGCAATGCAATGTAAAAAAAAAAAATAAACACTGGTTAAATAGCCATGACAAAGGTAAAATCAATGTGCTTGGTAATTCTTGTGTGGGAAAATGACTGTATTAAGGACCTTAGCTTAATTAATTTTGAGAGCGAGCAAGTAAATGAAAAAGAATATTGAATATTATGAGGCTTTTTTCTAGTAAGTGCATGTATACTTAGTAGCAATTCTGCAGCTGTCTTCTGGAAACAATCCAATAAAAAGAAACTGGCTGTCTGGTTCTCATGTCTCCATGGAGACAATCTGATAGAGAAACCAGAGAGTCTGATGACAGGGGATTGGCTGAGGGGAAAAGAAAAAAAGGAGAGAAATTGGCTAGAACATAATGTTCTGTGAAAGCAAATGGGGGCTTCCCATTTGTGTGGGTTTTAAAGATGCAACAAAACCAATTTGACTGAAGTAATGTTTTCTCCATTTTTTTAAATGCAGTGGGGATACTAATATAAACAGATGCCTTTGTTTTTTTTCTTTTCTCCCTCCTTTATTTTTCTTTGTTCAGTTTTAATTAATGTAGGCACTCCCACTGTAAAAAGGGGGAAAGAGGAAAGGCCTGGTTAAGAGAGTATGACAAAAGAAAAATCACTGTGCTTTTTCCCATGCTAGCAATCCAAGCGTTATCAAGTAACAAGTTTATTACTGTATGTTTAAATGGAAAAGAATAGTGAATATTATAAGGCTTTTTTTCTGTAAACAAGGTACCCTTAGCAGTTTTGTCTGGTTTTGCATGTCACTAGAAGACAATTTGATAAAGAGAAATGGCTGGGAGAAAGTGTTTACTGAAAGCATTCAAGTGTTTTCTCAGCTGGGAGAGCTATAAAATAGACAAAATCAAATAGCACTTACTAATAGCACATGCTGTACCATGTGTCTTAGCATAACTAACCTTTCTTTTTGGTTAACTCTAGCCTGTCTGTGACTATCAACTTTGAAAATTTGTTCTTATTAGGAAGCAAAAACGTCAATATTTGAAGTTGTACATATATTTGTGTGTTGTTGTTAAGTTAATACATTTTAGGTGGGATTGGGGGGGTTGTTCTATTTGAGGATTTTCAAAAAAACAGTTAAGTAAGATGTGGCATAGGCTCAAATGGATATGATGAGAAACTGTATAAAGACCACCCTGCCAAACAGTATATGCATGTAACATAAAAGTTGGAACTAGGCAATGAACAAAAAAGCAGTTGTACATAAAAGGTGGTAATAACTACAGTGGATATAAAGTGTGCACAGCCCTGTTAAAATGCCATTTTTATGATATGAAAAAAATGAGACCACAATAAATCATTTCAAAACTTTTCCCACCTTTAATGTGACCTATAACCTATACAATTCAATTGAAAAACAAATTTGTTAGGGAAACATAAAACAATGTACAATAAGCTGGTTCCATAAGTGTGCACATCCTTAAAGTAATACTTTGTTGAAGCACCTTTTGATTTAATTACAGCATTCTGTCTTCTTGGGTAGGAGTCTATCAGCATGGCACATCTTGACTTAGCAATATTTTCCCACTCTTCCTTGCAAAAACGCTCCAAGTCTGTCAGATTGCGAGAGCATCTCTTGTGCACAGCCCTCTTCAGGTCACCCCACACATTTTATATTGGATTTAGGTCTGGGCTCTGGGCCATTCCAAAATTTTAATTTTCTTTTGGTGAACCCATTCTTTTGTTGATTTGGATCTATGCTTGGGGTCACTATCATGTTAAAAGGTGAAATTCCTCTTCATCTTCTGCTTTCTAGCAGATGCCTGAAGTTTTTGGGCCAAAAATGACTGGAATTTGGAACTGCTCACAGGTCCCTCCACCATGACTAATGCCCCATTTCCAGCTGAAGAACATCAACTCCAAAGCATGATACTGCCACCACCATGCTTTACCATAGGGATGGTGTTTTTTGGTGATGCGAAGTGTTTTTGCGCCAAACGCACCTTCTGGAATTGTGGCCAAAAAGTTCAACCTTGGTGTCATCAGACCATAACACATTTTCCCACATGCTTTTGGGGGACTTGTATTGTTTTGCAAGTTTTAGCTGGGCCTGGATGTTTTTCTGTGTAAGAAAATGCTTCCGTCTTGCAACCTTACCGCATAGCCCAGACATATAGAGAGTACAAGAGATTGTTGTCACATGTAGTACACAAGCAGTACTTGCCAGAAATTTCTGCAGCTCCTTCAGTGTTGCTGAAGGTCTCTTGGCAGCCTCCCTGACCAGTTTTTGTCTTGTCTTTTCATCAGTTTTGGAGAGACGTCCAGTTCTTTGCGTCATCACTGTTGTCCCATATTTTCTTCACTTTTTTGATGACTGTCTTCACTGCGTTCCATGGTATATTCAGTGCTGTGGAACTTTTTTTGTATCCTTCTCCTGACTGATACCTTTCAACAATGAAATCCCTTTGATGCTTTGTAAGCTCTCTACAAACCATGGCATTTGCTGTAGCAGGCAACTGAGTAAATGTTAGGAAAATCCTACTAGGACAGCTGAACTTTATTCTGGGTTAATCATAGGTAAGTATTATTATAAGCCTAGCTAGAATGTGTTGGCTTTCAGTCACTCTTTGATTGATGGCAGGTGTGAAGGTCTTGAAACACACCCAATAATTATTGCAGATCATGTGCCAATATTACCTAAAATAAAAATGCAAGGTAATGAAATAAAAATGAGACACTGATGCTTTCCACCTATTGGCTGAAAAAAGAGGATTTTAAGGAATGGGTTTTGGAATTAATTCAGGAGCTAGTAGAGAAGAGAGAAATTTCTTCTGAAAATATAGCTAGGGAGTGGGATAAAATTAAATTGGAGTTTAAAACTAGAATGGAAATAAAGGAAGGGGAGATATGGCTAAGTGCCAAGAATTATTTATAGGGACTGACAAATGTTTAAGTATTGCAAAATAGGGGGAATCTTTCAGAACAAGAAAAGGAGCAGCTGCAGAATGCTAAACAGAAAATAAGGAATTACCTCAATACTATGCACTAGTTTAGAAAGATTACTGTTAAGCAACTGTTTTTTTGATAATTCTAGAGCACAAAGAACTGTTAGCACAACAACTCAGGCAACAAAAATGGAAAGAGCTGTCACCAAGCTTAGGGAGCCTATATAGACGTATTTTAAAAATTTTATGAAAGTTTTTATAATGCAGAGAACATGGAAATCAAGAAAAGGTACAAATGGAAATGTTTTGGAGGAATTAAACATGCCAAGGTTAGAGGTAGATGAGGCTCAATTACTAACAGGATAGGAAGTGATGAGAGAAAATGGCTATGTATAACCAATCTACAGGAAAGTCCCCAGGAATAGATGGTATTCTTTTGGAAGTTTGGAAGCTAGGAGTGGAAAATGATAAAGATCTGGAAGGTTTTGTTTAACAGTACTTTAAGAGGAGGAGAGGCACCAACATCCTGGAAGAAGGCGGAGGTAATGGTAATACCCAAAGAGGATAAAGATCCATCAGATCCAGCTTCATACAGGCCCATTTCATTAATAAACCATGATCATAAAGTGTTTGCCTGTAAGAGCTAAACGAATGGCAAAAGTGATACGATAATTGATAGTTATGGATCATTGTGGTTTTGTGGAGGGGAGGCAAACATTTGACAATATTAACAGAACATTGATGATCCAGAGGGAAGCAGAATGTAAGAAAATACCACTGTTATTGGTAGGTCCTGATCCAGAAAAAGCATTTGACAGAGTAGACTGGGAGTTCATGAGCAGGGCAATGGAAGCATTTGCTTTCCCTGATACAATTATAAGGTTGATTAGGAATATATATGAGGGATCAGAGGCAAAAATTAAGGTAGGTAGGGTCCTCTCTGATAACTTCTGCTTGAGTGGAGGAACCAGGCGGGGTTGTGCACTTCTCCCTTTGTTATTTGCATTATATTTAGAACCATTGGCAAAGAAAATAAGTGACTCAAATATTCTAGGATATAATTGGTACGATAGTCGGGAAAAGCTGGCTGAATTTGCGGATGATATTATTTTATATGTGACAAAACCAGAAATGGATATTAGTGTTGCGGTACATTTTAAGATAATTTCAAATATTCTCGGGATACAACATTAATGTAGCTAAAACAAAGGCAATAGTGGTAAATTATGTAGCCACACACAAATTGGGCATGCAGTATCCATATTTATGGGGACATGATAAAATTAAGTATTTGTTGTGGCAGCTAAGGATATGTGGGAAGACACTAAAGAGAAGATAATACAAAAATTGAGAAACTGCAAGATTTTGTTATATGGATATTAAGATACAAGGAATCAAACTGTTTTTAATCCATTCAGTCTTATACACAGGTCAAGCATATTTTTTTATCAACCAGAGGTGAAGTTGTGGATGGCAATTAAAAAAGAGCTGAAGGATTTTATCTGGGAAGGGGAAGACAGCAAGGGTCAAGTGGGATAAGCTGATTCTTCCAATAGAACAAGGCAGACCAGGATTACCCAGTTTGAGTGGGTATTTTAGAGCAACACAGTTAAGGCTTTTATACAAAGTACAAGCAGAAAACTATAATTCATAGTGGAAAGGAATGATGTTACAGGGGGAAGCTCAAGAAATGAGAGATTGGGATTTTGGATTCAGACTCTTAAGGAGAACAATAAAAATCATACAGAGTATTATATTCATAAAATAGCAGGGAGTATTCTAAGAACTAAGCCAGCATGAGAATGGAGAAAAAATGTTCTGCTGATGGGGATGACTGTGGTTAAGAATACAGATAATAGGCAAGAGGGGGCTGGAATTTATTGGAGAAAACTGGCAAAGGAACCAAGGTATTGGGAGCAAATAACTAGAAAGGGAAAGATAATAGAATGGGAAGAGGCCAATATTTATTTGGACTGCAGGTTAGAGATTGCCTTCAGTATCAAGGATTGAAATCAGCGTATAGGCAGAGAGAAAGAAATGGGGGTTCCTAAATGAAAGACCAGCACTGGTAGGGTTTTTAATAGACTCTAGAACAGAAGCTGACATTAAAAATGGAACAATTAGTAGGGCATATAAAATATTGCATGATAATTATAAGAATCGATCAGAGGAACTTAGAAAGGATTGGGAAGAGAGATTGGATAAGCAATTTCACAGAGACAATGGAGGATATATATTTCCCAAATATGCAACAAAGTCTAGAAGATTTAGCATATTTGCCTGGAAGAGTTTACATAGGTATTTTTATACCCCGAGTAGACTCCAAAGAATTTTTCCTGAGGTAGATGGCAAATGTTGGAGGTGTGATGGGCAAGAAAGAAAGAGGTGGCTGGGAACATATTTTTGAGAGTGTAATGAGATTGCAGTCTTTAGGGACTTTGCTGCAGGCCGCTCTGTCAGAGATGCTGGGTGGGTGGATTGGATTGACTGGGGAGGTGATTTTTTTGAGCTATAATACAGAATCTGAATTGCTTAGACACATACCTCTCAACATCTAGAGAAAAGACAACTGGACAGAACCACAACTAATGGGGAAGAAAGGCCCAAAAATAGGAACACTTTTTAAATATTGCTCTTACAAACTTAAAAAGTTGATAAAATAACAGGTTTTGCATTAGCATTGATTTTCTGAAGGGTATGAAGTCTGAAACTCAAATGTCTGTCATTTTTTCTGACTTCACTCATCAATTATTTGCCAATGATTTGCCAGAAAACCACAAATTTATGAGAAAAAGACCAATAATATAAGGCAAAAATTCTGGACATTCTGCGAAAATCTGTACAGTTGAAAGATATGCTTAAGTATAGTAAAGCCTTGCTAATTGTGGTGGCTGCCAAAAAAACAATTAATAGAAAATGGAAATCAAAGTCTAGACCAACTTTACTAGTATATAGTAACAGAGATAAAATAACTGGAATTGGGATCTTTAGAAAAGGGACAGAGCAAACTACATAGAAAAAATGGGAGTTGTGGGAACAGTATAGTCAGAGAAGGAACAAGGTTTAAGAGGCAGGATTTGAATGAGCCATATAATGCTTAACTGACAATGATTGGATAGATTATAAGTGTTGTATAATATTTGCAACTACAGTTGTTTCATTGGTGTCTGTGATGTATAATGTTTGCAACTAAAGTGGTTTCAATGTTTATTTTTCATTTATATAACTGTATGATTGCCTATGTCATATGTGATAATTTAATAAAGATGTTTATGAATTAAAAAAAAACAGAAATCCTCCTGAATTATTCTCAGAGAACTGTTTATAGGATGCCTTTTAGACTCTTCTCTGCAATAGGTATTCCTAACCCAGGAGAGAGTGGACTGTATCTGAAAATCTTGCAAAGCTCTTCAGATCAGCCTTGGAATTGAGCCAGAGACTATCTCATGGTTCTAGGGTTCATGGCATCCATGATTTGTATGGTTCCTCTTGACTGGTTGCATTTGAGAAAAATTTGGTGGGTCTTAAACTATGTGGGCCCAGCATTCTCACCCTCTGGAATTTGAGAATCCAGTTTTGGGTTTTGTGGAGAGAGGATTGCAGTGGTGAAGACAACAGAGCTGAATCAAGGTGTCTTTTTCCAGATCCAGCTCAGTATGCAGCAGCAAGTGCTTCACACTTTACTTCTGGGTTACCAGAGTCCAAAGCACATAAATGTTAGAGATGTTGGGTGTGATCCTCGCTGTAGAATCTCTTCATCATCTGTGGTCTCCAGGATCTCTAGTTGATTACAGAATACTGCAGTGATGTAATATATAAACAGGTGTAGCACGTCCTACCCTGTGTGCAGACTGGCTATGGTGGCTTGGGAGATCAGTCTAAACCATTTTTCAACTCTCCAAGCATCCTATATTCCATCAGATCAAAATGTAGTGGCAGACGAGCTGAGCAGGACCAGGACAGACCCTCGCCAAAGGAAAGGAGGCGAACAGCGCTATATGAAGTGTTCTGCACAAATTGATCAATTTGTGCAGAACACTTCATATAGCGCTGTTCGCCTCCTTTAAAACTGAAAAGTAAACAAATTCTGCTATTGGACTCCATTCAGGCAAGCCTGGAAAATCAATGCATTCTGCATTCCCATGGTTGCTAATGGACCTTCACATATTAACACTCTTTCCACTGTTATCCAGCGTAACTGAAGATTCAGAGGGACTGAGTTTCTGGATATTATGCTTAAGTTCAGAAAGATTGCTGTTTAACAACTGTGTGTGTATTTTTTTTTTTTGATAACTCCAGAGCACAAAAACTTTTAGCATAACATAACTACTTAGGGAACAGAAAGTAGAAAGGGTTGTTGCCAAACTTGGGGAGCCTATGACAAGAAGGATTGCCTGAGATCCTGTAGAGGTAATGGAGATATTCGGAAATTTGAATAAAGCAGAGAAATGTAGAAATCAAGAAGGAGCACAAATGGAATATTCATGGAAGATTTATGCCATGGTTAGAGGTGGATAAGGCTCAACAATTACCAGTTAAGATAGAAGGAAATGAGATAAAAAAGTGATGTATAACAAGTCTGCAGGAAAGTATGCAGGAACAGGGACTGTGGAAGTTTGGAAGTTACAAGGGAAGTGATTGAGTAGAAGATTTTGTTTAACAGCATTTTAAAAGGAGGGAAAGCAGCAACATCTTGGAAGAAAGCTTTGATGGCTGTATTACCTAAAGACGGTGAAGACCCATCAGACTTAACTTCATGTAGGCCCATTTTAATTTTAGACTAATTATTAGGCAGCGTTTTGATTCTTGACCAGATCTGTGACAGGAAAGCAAGATACAGCAATGCAATGCTTGCGGTGATCAACATAAATGCTGTTGGGAAAACTAATGAGCTAAAGCAAGCTACACTAAAGAAATGTCTCCAGAGAGATGTCATTTACATCTGTACTGATGAATAAATAAATGGAATACATATTGCTTCTGTAGGGATAATTTACATTTGAGTCACCAGGGTAATAGGCTTGTTTGTAACAAGACTACCAAGCTGGTTAAATCTTTTTTTGGGCTGGGCAGAGACAAAATGTGAAGCTAGGTGGGTCCAGCAAACAACTGAAATGGTTTAAGGCTTATGCTAGAGATGAAAATAATAAAATATGTAACCTCAAGGTAAGAGGATTTAAAGATAGCTATGATATTGTGATCACTGAAACATTAAAAAAAAATCACTTTTATTAAATTATCATTTAAGACAGACACACATACAGTAACTGAAAACAAACCATGTTAACATTTTTGTTCCTTCTGCATGCATTACACATCACATATCTTTTCTTTCTTCCTAACCATCATTAGTCCAACATTACATAAATTGCTGAGTTACTGCCTTCTCTTAAAACCCACTTCTCCTCCTCTTGAATGTTATTCTGCATGCATTCTCACAATTTCCATTTATTTCTACATAATTTGCTCCTTCACTTTTCTAAATATTCCTCTTCCAGTTATATTATCTCCTTATGCTATTTGATACTTCAAATATTATTGGATTAGACTTTGATTTACATTTTCTAGTAAGTGTTTTTGTCAGCCAACAGAATTAAAATTTAAGGCCTTACTGTGTCTAGACAATTCAGATTCTGAGTCCCAGCTCAAAAACATCATTTCCTTAGTTACAGCCATCTGCTCACCCAACATTGCTGACAAAGAGCTCTGTAGGAATCGTTTAAAATCTGCCAACTCATTACACTTCCATATGGTCAACAAAAACAAATGTTGACATACAAAAAGGTAAACCACCTTAGCTCAAAAATGGAAACATCTACTTTCTACTACATTGAATACTTCCATTAGCCCCACAAAAAAGCAACCTTCTGGCATGCAAACATCCAGTAAAGAATCACATAAAAATATATATTTTTTGCAGTGGAGCAAGCCCCTTGCACCCCCATGTTAGGGTTACTGTGTCCCCTACATCCCCTGCTAGTTATATATACTCTGAGATAGCACAAAACCGGGGTAAGGAAAAATTTCCCAACCCTAAGAACTGTGCGATCTGATGTCATTTTCATTCATTCTTCAGTGAGTGGGTCTTGGATCTGACTCTACCACTTTTCTGTAGATTCTAGAATCCTATTCTTGCGCTCTTGCCTTTACCTATAATGCTCCTGACCACTGCATTACCTCAGTTCTCATTTGCTTCGTCCATTGGTTGGGATTGCATTTTTTTGAGCTGTATGTCTAGTTGTTATTGGGATAGTGAGTAAAAAAAACAGAATTTAATTTTGTATAACTTTTAGAGTATTCTCTCTTTCCCCGGTAGACTAGCTTATGTTTACCACCCTTTAGATTTCTACTTATATCATCATTGGTATTTTCCAGTTCTTTCCTTTTCCTTTCTCTAATGTCTGTATGGTATTCTCACTATTACCATTGTTGGTATAACTTTTTTTGTTTAGTATAACTCTTAAATAAAAAAAGTTTTGTTGATAACGTTATCTTTAATTTTGTCATTGCACTAGTCAGTTGGGCTGAGTTCTCAACTATGACTGACAAGCCTACTGGATTTAAAAAATGCACAAGATACCCAACTCCCCACAGGGAGTGCATTTACTGTTTCGGTCCTTCCCACCTTGAGACTGCTTGTACTGTTTGTGCTGGCTTTAATGCCAGAGCCATTAGTGATTGCTGTAATAAGCTAGTACTTAAAGGCCATTTCCCTACTTTTGTGCCTTCTTCTACTGTTTCTATATCAAGGGCTCAAACCGCCTCTCAGAAATCTAAGTCTTTGGAGCCCAGGGAGCATAGGAAGTGCTCTCTTGTATGGCCTTCCAAATCTGTTCCTACATTGGTGCCGCCAGCTAAAGTTTCCCAGCACTCTGAACTGAAACCATCAGATCTGAAGACTGTTACTCCTAATTCTCCTCTTCTTCAAAGTACCTGCTTTCTCTCCAGAGCCAGTATCTTCTAGGTTAAGATCTCCTTTTCTACAGGAGACTTCAAGAAAATCTTCTCAACCTCCCTCCACTTCCTCTTCAGTCAGGTCCTTCCAAAATCTCTTTGAACCAGAAGTGGATAGGATGATGAGAAAATTCCTCAGAGCACGTATCCAGATGGGGAGTCTTACCAGCTCCTTCTTCCATCAGATCCATGAACCTGGCCAAAACATCCCTCCCCTAGAAAACCTCCTCAGCTGGTCTACCCACCATCTCCCCCAAGAAACTATCATCGTAGGTGATTTCAATATTGACTGGCAATCCTGTTCTGGCAACAATCCAACCCATCATGTACACCTTCATGGCTTCACCCAACTAGTCCAGTCACCAACAAGGATAAATAAAAACTCCAGCAAGCACACTACCCTGGATTGGATACTAGTCAGTAAGAACCCCCAGTCATATATAACAGGCTGCTTATCAGATAGCCTCAGTGATCACTCCCCAACATTCCTACTCAAAAAATACCTGTACCAAGCTAAACCTGTCATCTATCGTCAAATACGTAAAAAAAATAAACTTTAACCCACTCACATTCATCTCATCCCTCAAAGAATGTAACTGGCATGCTCTAAAGTACCTCAGTCTAGATGACGCAGTTGAATTTTTAATACTACCTTCCTGAACATCCTTAATTACCATGCCCCCATAAGATTTTCCAGAACCAAAGCACAACTCTCCCCATGGCTACAGAAAACCACTAAGTCAGAAATGAAAAACAGGAATAAAGCCTGGGAGCACTGGCAAAACCAAACCCCCAAGAGCTAGACAGAAATTCCTAGAACTACAATAGAGTGAAAAGCTAATAAAACGGGACAAATTCCAATACTACCAGTCTGCCCTAGACTCCTCACAACACAGCCCCAAACAATTCTGGTCCTCCATAAACTCCATCCTCCACCCAGGTAAAGTCAGTACCCTCCTCCTAACATCCCTCACTGCTCAAATAATATTGCTACCTCATTCAACACACACTTCACCCAAACCATACTATCACTAGCTAAACAACACAACCCCCTCCTCCAACCCACACCTTCAACTAGTAATCTCCCCACTGCCTTCTCTTTTCTCCTGTACCTACCTCCAACATAAAAAACTCTTTAACTAAACTTAAACCCACCAAATTAGCAGCAGACAACCTCCCAAGTGAATACCTACAAATCGCAGCTGATGCTCTGGCCTACCCAGTATCCATCTTGATTAACCGATCTCTGTCAGAAAGTTACGTTCCCACATTGTGGAAAGTCTCACATATAATTCCCTCCACAAAGGTGGACCCTCTGCAGAAC
Source organism: Protopterus annectens (assembly GCF_019279795.1). NCBI lineage: Eukaryota > Metazoa > Chordata > Ceratodontiformes > Protopteridae > Protopterus > Protopterus annectens. The sequence goes on from NC_056749.1 coordinate 123,185,334, forward strand.
TAACCAATTACCCCCATAGCTATTCTCTCTCCACTCTCCAAAATACTAGAGAGATGCATACACTCTCAGGTCTCACACTACCTCCTTACTAACAACCTCCTTTCCAGTACTCAGCATGGTTTCCGACCAAACCATAGCACCACCACTGCCTTACTCTCCTTTACTAACACTATCCTTCAGCATAAAACAATGGCTATCTCTCCTCTGCTACTTTCCTAGACCTATCTAAAGCATTTGACATGGTCCCACACAAACAACTTATCTCTGTCCTCAATAACCTATCCTTCTCACAATCAGTCACCAACTGGTTTCAGAGTTACCTGTCTGACCGCCAACAATCCGTTGTATGGCAGAATGACATATCTCCCCAACTACCTGTCTCCATAGGGGTTCCCCAAGGATCCATCCTTGGACCCCTACTTTTCTCTGTTTACACCAATAATCTAGCCTCTGCCACCAAACATGGCACACTCATCCAATACGCAGATGACTCAACCATCATCTGCTCAGCCCAGTCCCTACCCAAACTGCAAAAAGTCACACAGGAAGCCTTTTCCTCTGTTGAAACATCGTTATCCGATGCCCAATTAATACTCAACCCAAACAAAACTAAACTACTCATCTTCCAACCCACCAAACATACTCAAAACAACTCTCACTTTAACATCACAGCAAAGACAACACCACTATATACCCAACTGAACACACTAAATTGCTAGGAGTGGAAATAGACAATAAACTAAAATTTGACATTCACATATCCATGACCATAAAAAAAGTCCACAAAAAACTAGGAGCATTATACAGAAATAAACAATTTCTCACCAAAGCAGCAAAGATTTCAATAGCAAATTCCCACCTTATCTCCACCCTACTTTATGCCTCTCCAGTATATACCAACCTAAGGCAATGTGATCTAAACAAGCTAGAGACCTGCTACAACAAAATCGCCAAATTCGCCACAGGGGCATCCTACCGTAGTCACCACTGTCTCTCACTTGCTCAACTGGGCTGGCATGAACTCCCTCACCTCCTTCAGTGGTATCAACTCTCACTCGCCCACAAACTAGTAAACCATCCACTAAATGTCCCATCCCTCCAGAATCTACTCCAACCCTATCGCACCACCAGACCACTAAGATCCAGCAACAAAAATCACTTGCAGATCACTAAAGCCAATAACTCTGCTGGTGAAGCACTATACTCTTGCACCATAGCCAAATTATGGAACTCACTCCCACCCACAATTACCTCCGTACCATCATGCACCAACTTCAAAACTTTATTAAAAGCGCACCTAAAACATGCTGGCTATGCCCTTGCAACTCCCACTCTAATATCATCCACCCCATCCAACTACTACCTTTCTTTCACCTCCACTAACTACCTTGATGATAGCAAGCTCAGATGCTCATAAGCCTAGTACTTATTATACAGCAGGAACTTCTCATGGTTACATTTGTTAATGCCTGTTATGTACTTCACAGATAAAGATTCTAGTTGTCTACTGATGTACTATGTTGTTCATCTGTAAATATGTTGTAAGTAATTTCTATGTTAAATTGTTAATAGCTATGTAATCCAATGTAACTACTGTCTGTTTATTTTACTGTGGAGATTTTCTCCCCTGGCCTCCGCTGAAAATGGACCCACGTCCAGTCGGACACTCCCGGTCAACAAATTTAAATAAATAAATAAATAACCTTATACCTCCCTTGCATACAGTCATTACTCCTTCTCCATTCCAACCTCTGTTTCGCAGCCCTTGTATCCAAAGGCACATTCATCTTTGACTCTGAATACTTCCCTGATCCATTCAGCTCTGACTGTCCTTGAGTAGGGGCATGTCTTGGAGCCATAGCTTCAACATCTGATTCGAGGGAATTACTTTAATTCTGAAGCTTTCAAGCCTTTGCTTCCCCTCAGGACCTGGGTGCTAGACAGCCTGGCTCCAGCTCCTCCATTGCAGTGGAGGGTCTGGGAGGCACCTAGGTTCATCTGATCCCAGAGTCTCTGCTCTGATCAGATTGGCCTCTGTTTCTCCTGGTCCCTCTGCCTTCAAGGTGGTGGATAGGATATTCTCTCACCCAGGAGAAATCTTCCTGTTCCCTCTTTGGAGCCTGTGTCTGAGTCTTTTTTTATCCCATGCCACAGGGACAGCTTTCAGGCAGTTCAGTTAAGGAACTCCCCACTTCTTCTAACCCCTGTGCAGAACACCCAGCTAAAGAGGTCCCTCAAAAGAGGTTGTGCAAAAGGAAGCACAGAACCGATTTTGATGAAGGGAGAGGGTCCCCCGATCTCCCCTGGAAGACGTCTCCTTTGGAGACATTTTAGAAATCCTACACCAGAAAGGTGATTGGTCTTCCCAAACCCCTTCCCAAGAGGAGTCTATGTTCCTACAAGCCTTTGGGTCTGGCCCATCTACATCTTGGTTTACCCCCCCAGCAGATGAGCTTATAGATAGTCTCCCGACAGACATGGAAGGAACCAGACACCATAGAACCGAACCCCAAGCATCCAGACAATATTCTCAGAGGACCCACAGATTGTATTGGAGTAAGGGAATCCCCATGGATGCCATGGTTGTTGCAGCATCCACCAAAAAGAATCTAACTGAGCACAGCTTCTTTGTCCATCCACCTAATGGAGAATCTAGGGCATTGGACAGGTATGGGAAGTGAGTTTATACTTCAGTGACCTTTGCCTTATGATCGCTGAACTACATGGCACATTTCATCGAACTCTCAAACTCTATCCCTGGGTCCATGTCGGCGGAAGAAGAGAAAACGTACTTCTCATGATTGGCCACCCTACAGTCTATACTGTGTGTCCATTAGGTTAATCTCTCATGCAGCTGAAGGTTCCTCATGGGGCCACAAGCTCAGGTGTAGCCATTAGGAGAAATGCCTGGATGCACTTATGTGACTTTGCAGAGCCCTTTAACTCATTCACTCCGGAGAAGCTCAGGAAAAGCTGCCTGCTTAATTCCACCATAGGAACAACAGTGCAGCCTGAGCTCATTTTCAGAAAATCCATTTGTAAAACCATACAGAAAACAAATGTTCATAACTTTTTAACTATAAGAGCTAGACTAAAAATGTAAACTCAAAAGTTGTTCAGCAGGCACTGACCTTTCCAACAGTGTAAATGTTGATAGTGTATATCAAAGTCATTATTAAATATTTGGCAAGGAATGCTGATATTGTGCATATTTTTTACCTTTTTGGAAAAACAAAGCACAATATCTTGGTCAATGTACCATGCAGACCCATACAATTTGAATGTAATTTGTTAATATGAATTTCAGCTTTAAAATGATACCTTAACCATTACTGTTTGATGTTCCTTTCTTGAGATATTCACAGAAATATGATTAATATATTATTTTTCATAATTGATAAATAAACAAAGCATAATATCTCATCACCTGTAACAGACAGAGCCTACATATCAGTGTAGAAGTTGTGCATCTGAATGTCAGCTTCAAAATGATGCATAATTTGTGTGATCACCATGCTCCCTTGCAAAGATATGGGCATAATAATGAAAAGTATTGTAAGTGTATAATTTCCATAATTGTACAAGACTAAACAAACTGTGATATCTGTACATGTGTAGAGTGCACAGACATAGTTATTTTACCATATTGTAAGGAGTAACACTGTCTTCAAAATGAGGTATTACTTGGCACACTGACATGCTCCCTTGCAAAGTTATTTACCAAAATATGAAAAAAAAATCATAATTTCCATAACCTAATTCCAAACAAACTTTGATATCTGCCTATGAGTACAACATACAGGCACCATTCTTTTACCATATTAGAACTATAAATAATCTTTTCAAAATGAGGTATTACTTAACACATTCAGATGCTCCCTTGCAAAGTTATTTACCAAAATATGAAAAAAAATCATAACTTCCGTAACCTAAGTCCGAAACAAACATTGATGCCTGCACATGTGTACAACATACAGGCCCAATTCTTTTACCATGTTAGAACTATAAATAATCCTTTCAAAATGACGTATTACATAGCACATTCAGATGCTCCCTTGCAAAGTTATTTAGCAAAATATGAAAAAAAATCATAATTTCCATAACCTAAGTCCGAAACAAACTTTGATATCTGCACGTGTCAAACATACAGGCACAATTCTTTTACCATGTTAGAACCAGCAATACTGTCTTCAAAATGAGATATTACTTGGCACATTCAGATGCTCCCTTTCAAAGTTATTTACCAAAATATGAAAAAAAATCATAATTTCCATAACCGTAAGTACCAAACAAACTTTGATATCTGCACGTGTCAAACATACAGGCACAATTATTTTACCATGTTGGAACCAGCAATACTTTCTTCAAAATGAGATATTACTTGGCACATTCAGATGCTCCCTTGCAAAGTTATTTACCAAAAGATGTCAAAAATCATAATTTCCATAAGAGTCGTTTGCCAAGCTCAGAGAAATGAATTTTACACAACACATTTCATAATAGTGTTTTACTTACTATATTGGTCCGACTTGGTCATGGGTGTGTTCCATTCTTGTCACAAGCTGCATGTTAGCAATCTTGCATGGCTCTCCTCACGCCATTGTGGAGGTTGGTCAAGAACAACGCAATGCCCTCCTCAGTTAGGTGAATGCCATCCATTCTGAACAGGTGAACATCTTCCGCAGTGATGCCGAAGACAGAAGACAGTCTTACCTTATCTGAAATAAAGCATGGGTGGACACTGACAAGGGTGCACAGCCAGTGCACATGTAAAGAGAAAAAGCAGGGTAAGGACCGCCGCTCCACTAATATGCCAAGGACAGGCATGGGGCTCCAGATGTTGGTTATCTGTAGTGTCCCATAGCTGTGCTGGCTGCCCACTCAGACTGCTGATACCACTATGGTCTCATGACCTCCTTCAGTAGCAGCAGTCTGCCTTACCTCTGCCTTTTCTCTTTACATGTGCCCATTCAGCAATGGACCTAAGGGATGAGGGACTGAAGTAACTCACTAATTGCTGTCCTTACCTTCATACTTTTACTACCCTCACCTACATACACTGACTACACCTGAAGGGAGGGAGACTGAGTGGAGAGCTACATCAAGGCAACATGTCAAAAGACCAAGACTGACCCAGGCTGTGTCTTTTTGCATGTGTCCTTTCCCGGAGGGAAACATTACATCACAGTGGCACACCCAAGCCCATGCTTACCTGGGAGAGCAGCACTATGGGACTGAGCTGAAGAGTCTCCAAGTTCCCAACTGTGATCCTGGTGGATCACAAGATCCATGCTGGCTGGGTATGCCCCCTGTAATGCACCCACCAACACAATATTCGGCGATTGGACAGCGTAGGGTTTTTGGCTGCTTCCTTTCCAGTGACTCAGAACAGCAGATGACAGTCTTACCTTATCTGAAATAAAGCATGGGTGGACACTGACAAGGCTGCACAGCCAGGGCACATGTAAAGAGAAAAACAGGGTAAGGACTGCCGCTCCACTAATATGCCAAGGACAGGCATGGGGCACCAGATGTTGGTTATCTGAAGTGTCCCATAGCTGTGCTGACAGCCCACTTAAACTGCTGCTACCACTATTGTCTCACAACCTCTGTCAGTGTCAGTCTGCCTTACCTCTGCCCTTTTTCTTTACATGTGCCCATTCAGCAACGGACCTAAGGGATTCAAATTGTACAATGAGGGATTCAATGAGAGACCTGAGGGATTCAAATTGTACAAATGACATAAATGAAAGTGGTGTGGAGGGAGGGGTGTATTGCAATGACTGCAAGTGGAGAAACAGCCAAGTCTGAGTTGTGCATTGATCAATGTGATAACGACTTCTAGTTATGTGAATAACAGTGACAGCTGCTGACAGTTTTGCCTGAGAAGTGATAATGACTCAGTGCTACATTGTAACTGCACTGTACTAATGACTTGCAAAGTTATGCATGCACAGACACAGGTGATAATTGCCTGTTGAGTAGGCATTCATTATATTACTTTCTGCAGCTGTTATGTTACACAGAGTCATTGTAATGTGTTAGGACAAAGACAGTGTGATTCACTTAATCAGTAAAAATAGTATAACTGTTATTACTGATCTCCTCATAAAGATAGCCCAATGTCCAGCCAGTGCACCAAAGCTATCAGTACTTACAGGTATTGTACATTACACATACATTCTCTTCACAAGCAAATAATACCCTTTATCTCGCTCTGGCAACTACTGAGTATAATCAGAAATAAGCCAAGCAAAATTTTTCAAACTTATCTGTCTGATCTGTCTACAAATTAATCCAAAAAGTAGTAATTCATGCTGTCACCTAACCACCCCTCTTGTTACAATAACGCAGAAGTACAAAAGGCAGAAATATTGTCCAAAATATCTGGTTGAGCAATGGCAACATTCAGATGTAAAGAATTATAAATAAATACAATTTATGTAAGCTACCAAAGACTCTACATGTAAACGTTTTATGGAGTCAAGGAAGTAATGGTCAAATCAGGTTTCCTTTGTATTACTGTACCTTTTAGTTACGTTTGACCAGCTACTATACAGATAGGGACTAAAGGTGGTTGTATAGGACTCATGGCACGTCAAACAGGACAATGAACCTGAGCGTCTCCATCTTCAAAGTACCATAAGCCAAATCCCATAGCACTTGCAAGATATAGGTCCCCCTCTGTGACCCAGGAAGTCCATGTATTATTGGAAACACTGACCATGCAACCCAACAGCTAAACCAAAATAAAGGACAGCAGTCAGGGACTTGGGGGCACACACAGACATTAATCTAGCCTTTGACCATCACATGTCTGCACTAGTGAGGAAATCATTCTAGGTTTTGCAACGTACAAACAAAGGTAAGGTATCTTAGTCCAAGGAAGTCAATGTTCCACTTTATTCAGCATTCCTCAGACCAATCAAGTACAATGCCCCCTATAACCAGGCATATCCAACAAGTGAGACATAGACAGAGGTTCATCAGTAAAAGAACACTTCATACTTCTGACAGATGCACAAAACACAGAGCGTCACAACTACCCATTCTAAAGACTTAAACCTTGATTGTGGTATAAATAGGACAGTATTCATCTGAACTGTAAAAAATTCATTAAAAATGTATTATATAAAAAATCCTTATTTGTAATCATGCATGTTGGCTTACTAATGCATATAGTGATTTCTGGCCTGAGCAACACTTTCAAAATACTGCAGATAGTAACATAACTGTGATCAGGTTAGAAGAAACTACTCTGAATAAAGTAACAGAGCATTATGCACAAGAACCAAATGAAACATTCCCCACAATGGACCCCTTCATTAGTTTATCCGAGTATACACAAGTTCTAAAATGAAACATTTGCCACGTGACCCCTGCAGTAGTGTGTCCAAGTATGCACAAGCACTCAAATGAAACAGTTGCCACGAGACCCCTTTTGTCCAAGAATGTACAAGGGCCAAAACGAAACATTTGTCACGTGAGCAGACATTTATTACATTCCTGGTGCAGCTGTAAGGTAAGGCTGATTCATTACCATCTTTCAGTATAACCTAAATCATAGAATAGCCAGAAATATTGTCCAAGATATATAGTTGCTCCATGCCATAATTAGTGTAAAAATAACATTTATCTCTCTGATCCATCCCACTGGTTAAAATATTCACACAAATATCTAAACGAACTGTTTGATCGATGTCATAATTAGTGCAATACTAATAACATTTATCTCCCTGTACCATCTCTGTGATTAGAATCAAACACATCAATGACAAATGAAGAAATGTTCAAAATATCTAGTCGATCGATGCTGCAGTTAGTATAGTCAGTAATACCATATGTCTCACTAAGCCCTCTCACCCAAACTGTCCACATGAATGAGACATGCAAATAAAGTCAGACATATTTAAACTATCTGGTTGATGCATGCCTTCCTCTTACTAAAACTGTCACAAATGTTAAAGCCAGAAGGGAAGTGATGACCTGTTCCCTAGAGATAAGGGGTGGGGGGCAGGTATTGGAAATGTCCTGATTTACTGTTGGGGGACAGAGGAGAGAAGTTTTCACTGAATCTGTCAGCCATTACATTGGCTACATATACAGCATTTGTGTATGTGGTGTCCTTGACCACCAGTTCTGAACAGATATGGGTTCTTCCTTTGAGATTGTGGACATGTAAAGAAGGCCTTATAGGTTCATAGGTTCATACTAGGCTATCTGCCCTAGGGCATTTACAAGCCTAGCCAGAGTGTGTTTGGCTTTCGCCACCCATTTTAAATGAATTTTGCTATGCCCTTTTTCGAGGTTAGTATACTGTGCCTCTGTCTAATAGTGACACAGAAGTGATACCCGGGTTAAATCTATGATCTCCCATCCACTCATCGAGATTCCTCTTGAAGAGAGTCAATGAGGGACTCTGTCTAACCTGGACTGGGATTTTATTCCAGAGTGAAGGGAGCCTCTGGGTTATGAATCTGTCCCTCCAGCATGTCCTATTTATTTCAGTGCTGAGGTTCAAGTCTCTCCAGCGTGTAGCTCGATGGGATTTGGATTTTCTGAGGTGCAGCATGTCCATTAATTCCGGGTTGGACATGGCTTTATACGTCAGGCACAGATCGCCTCTGAGCAGGCAGTATGCCACTGAGTAGAGCTGGAGTTTCTTTAACCGGGCAACATATGGCATCTGTTTGAGCCCTTTGATCCTCTTGGTGAGGTACTTTTGGGGTCTTTCCAGTTGCTGCAGGTGTCTGGTAAGGTACATCCCAAAAGGGGCATTGTACTCAATTATGGGTCTGATGAGGGATGAGTAAAGAGGCACGATGACCTCCCCTGATCTAGATGTGAATCCCTTCATGATTAGGTGGGCTGTATAAAATGTTTTTCTAACCATTTTGGCCACGTGGTTGTTGAATGAGAGATTGCTATCAACTTGGGTCCCCAGGTCCCTAATTACTTGATTGTCTCTAGTAGATGTGGCCAATTTGGACTCAAAGTTTTCTTTGGAGGGTCTCACTAGTGCTCTTATTTGCTTGTTCAGGCTAAGGAGAGATTGCTTCCAATTGGGCACCTGCTCCGTCTTGGTTCTGGACAGCAATTTTTATATATTGCAGATATTCACCAGGCAGGTTTACTCTTCAATAGTGATTGTCCAGTTCCACTAGTAATACAAAAAAAGAAAGAAACACGAAAAATCACAAAGTATCTTCTAAAATGTAAGCCAAGAACCAAGCAAAAGTAAATACCACCATCCGCTATGAAAATTAACTAGTAAACACTATCTACCAAGAGTACACGTATAACCAAACAAATAATGTTCACCTTTATTTTGTTATTGTAATATTTTTTGGTAGATAGTGTTTACTAGTTACTTTTTATGATGGATGGTGACTTTGCTAATCAGTTAAAGAATATTATCCAGGACAAAAGAAGTTAGCATTCTTCTATACTCAACCCTAATCAGATCAATTATAGAATATGATGCCTCTTTTACTATGCATCTTTCCCATCACCATGCAGCTAGATAGTCCACAGAGATTTCTACCAAAAAGTTCACCAGAAAAAAAAAAGTATGAAACTAAAGTTTGTCATTATTGCCTGACTGTAATCCTCAGTGATTTACCAGAAAATCAAAAATATTATGAAGGACAGGCCAAAATATGAGGCAGACTCAGAGATGTTCCGCAAAATCAGGGATGGGGGAGCATGTCATTTGTTGTCTGGTGTATGTAAACCTCAGAAAATTTGGAACTAAGAGTATCACCTGATTGGCTAGAAAATAACAAATATATTGTATAAGTGAAGGTCAATATCAATTTTTTTCTGTCAGTCAATTTTATAGATGCATAAGAATACATTTGCAATAAATACTGAATACAGCAAAACAACCCACTTTTCATAGTTTTGCGTCTGGAACGTAGAGTTAGAGTTACGCACTATAGTTCCTGTGGTCTAGCATTTGATTCCGTCATCCCCTCTTTTCCCTGTTTGACTTTGAACGATTTGCTTTTCCAGACATTGCTCCCGGGTCACCACAAACTGTGGATGTACAATGGCAGTGACAATGTTAGTAAACCTCCAATGGCACAAAAGAACATGGACAAAATATAAAAAAAATGCAATCGATAAACCACAACACAGTCACCATGGTAAAAGGGAAAAAATGATTTCCTGCTATCAAACATACAGCCCTGCCCTTCAGATCCAAAATGTAGCCAGATTTCTCCAGTGAGACTGGTGTCACTGGCCTGGCTAAATTATTTTGATTCAAAAAGTCTCAAAAATAACACACAGACTACGTCTTAAGTATGTCTTTGCAACATCTCCTGCTTGTCTCTGTTATTGCCTTCCCCCAGATCTTTTGGGTACAAAAGAATATTTTACATTTCTGTTTTACAGTGTATGCTTTGTTGATAAAAATAGAGAATGATATACCCAAGTGCTGCATAGATACAGGATATTAGTACAGTTTGCACAACAATTAATGCTATAAATATGATGAGATATTTAAATATAATTAAATTTAAAGGTCTGCTAAAATCTTGTTATTAGTCAGCAGAAATTATTTAATGTCTGAATATTCACCTGGGTTGTTTAAAGATGAGTGTGTTGATTCATTGCCATACTTTGTGTATACTTCACACATATCCATTTAGATATCAAATACAAAATAAACCAAAATGCTAGCAAGCTTGATTACATGAGAAGCTGACCATTTACACTGCCAGTTACCTGTACTCCACATCTGTTTATGCCCATTTGAAAATAAGTCCCCCAAACACTGCATCAGGAAGATATTAATGGACAGGATCAGAACAGCTACGTCTTCTCATATATGACCTTTTTCTTATACTCTGAAAACTTGAACTGCATCCTAAATTAAAGCTGAAACAAATAAACATATAAAACAGCATCATAAAATATTGCTTCTGAGATTATCACTGTGTAAGACCTTCCTCAAGGATACCTTCCTCCTTAGGCCTCCAGTTAAAGAGGTGGTACCTCCATGGGATTTATCCTTAGTCTTGCAGGCCTTGACTGGTCCCCCATTCGAACCGGCTGCCATGGTTGATCTCAAATGACAGCCTTTTGGTGGCCATAACCTCAGCCAAAAGGGTATCGGAATTGCAAGCCCTTTGTGTCAAGCCACCATATTTGGTTTTTCACCCGGATAGGGTTTACCTCAGAATCAACCCGTCCTTTCTACCTAAGGTATCTTCAGAAGCGAACATCAATCAATCCAACAATCTCCCAGTGTTTTTCCCCAATTTTCATAACAAAGGAGCGTACAAGCTTCATTCCTTGGACGTACACAGACAATTACGTTTTTATATCCACAGAACTGCTGGTCATAGGCAATCCGATCAGTTGTTTATCTCCTTTGCCAAAAGTAATTTCAGAAAATCAGTTTCTAAGGTTTCTCTCTCTAGATGGATCTCGAGCTGTATTCTGTTAGCATATCAGAGTTCGGGAAGGCCTGCACCTCAAGGGGTCCGTGCTCATTCTACTAGGGCCGTTGCCACTTCTGCGGCCTTTCAAGCTAGGGTTCCACTGGATGACATTTGTTCCGCAGCCACTTGGGCTTCATCTCACACCTTTATCAGCCATTATAAAATAGATGTTTCCCGAGGTAGAGTGTCCTTTGGCTCTGCGGTGCTCCGGAATATCCTTCCATGAAGGCCACCCACGACTTAGGTAGCTGGGGACTCTGTCCCACAGGTTGCTGACAAATGAAGTTCCTACTTCAGATTAAGAAGTTATGTACTCACCATAACGTTCCATCTGAGTAGGTATCTTCATTTGTCTGCAACCACCCCCCCCTCCTTCCCCCTGACCGATTGGATCGCTCTTGTGTTATTAGCATATGTTCCCATTGGGACACCTGTTATCTGTTGTGCTATGGGGCAAACTTGATCTGAGGTCAGTTAGGGCAGGCAGGGGATTATGGGTAAGGGGGAGGAGCTAGGAGCTCGGATCTATGCTATGTTAGAAGTTGCCGGCTCGGATCCGAGATCGGATCCGTATCCCACAGGTTGCAGACAAATGAAGATACCTACTCAGATGGAACGTTATGGTGAGTACATAACTTCTTATTATGAAAAACAAACCTCACAGCAATGGCTTAGAGTATTCGCTTCTTTTATCAACAGTGGCTAGAAGAACATTATGACACAACTGCCACACTGCTAAACCACATAACGTCTGAACTATTATTCAAAGCAAGTTTTGTCTATGTGACCTTGTTAGCCTTCTAACAGCAGCTTGCCATACAGTCAAACCATTTGCCGATTTTACCAATCACCAAGAGGGCCCAGTGAATCTCTAATCCAACTGAAATGTTTAGTTTCCGTCCGTCCTCATTTCTCAGCGGTTCGTAAAACCAGATACCTTCTCTATAAATGCAAACAGTCTGTAACCGACAAAAGATTGCTGGGGCTGCAATCATCTACACACCAACAGCCGGTGCTTGCTTTGTTGAAAGAAAATGAAGCAATGTCCACCATGATGCTGATGGTTTACGTCTAGTTTCATATTCAACTTTAATTAGTAACTCAACAATGACATTTAGCAGACATTTGCTTGTTTTAATTGTGGTAAGCAACTAGTCATAAGTAGGTAAATTGTTATTCATCAACAGGCAAAATTACTGCTACTACGGACACGATTTAACTGATGCATGTTAATTGGGTAGGCAGACTACTCCTTGGGCAATTTTCAACCTTGACCCAGGCCAAGATGTTACTTACAGAATATGCTGTTACAGGATTCCCTTACTTGCATTTCTTGAAGGATTTCTAAGTGAAAGAAGTCCGTTTTGCACATTCGCATGTGTTGATGCAAAAATAGGCACAAGATAGACTGTTTTAAAGCAACTGCATATTTTTTGCACGTCACTAAAGTGACATACGAGTTAAACATGCGTACAGATGCACACACTTTTAGCCACCTTTGTGGCTAAAATAAAAAAACAACATGATGAAAACATTTTGACAGAACGGGTGTTCAGCTGCATAACTTATCAGCTTCTTTGCTCAGTAATTATGGACAAAGGCAAAATAACGGAGGGACTAAAAAATACACATTACTCTAATTTAAAAAGTTAACACCACCAGGTTTTGCAACAACTTACCAACCTTGTTCAAACTAAAGCACTGACAGTATTATGCTTGGTTTGCTCACCTTGATGCTAAATTATAAATGGACAGCTCACGGAAAAAAAAAAGAAATTAGGCAGGGGGTGGAGGTGTTACGCAAGTGGTGGCTTGGAGTGCAAGAATCCGATTGGCTGCCACCACTTGCTTTATCAACAAGTTTTTAAGCAGATTTTCTATGAAAAGTTTAATGTGACCTTAATGTAAATACATGCTGAATTGTAACTACATGAGGTAAATTACAAGTTCAGTTACAATTTCAGTGTGTTTTACATTAAGCTCAGCTACAAATTTGCACTGCAGTTTCTCACGCTTGTGGAAGGCACTCTGGGTTAACAGCTGGCAATTAGTATCTTCTCATGGTGCGCTCGGTGTTAAGCATAGAGGCGCCATGAGAAGGTACTCGGGGTTAATGAGTGTTATTCATCAGTGCTCCCTTTGATGGATCTTTTCTGTTTGGGCCCACTGTTAGAGACAATTTCCCATAGTGAGAAAGATGGAAAGACCTTCTCTGCCATGGGAATCTGTTTTTCTACCCTGCAAAGACCTTTTTCTAGGAATCAACGCAGCAGTAATAAAATGTGGTTCCAGAAATCTGAAGGGCCTTGTCAAGAATTATAAGGAGATTTCTCCCACAAAGGCAGAAGGGGAAATAATGGTAGATGTTGCCCACATGGCAGAGGGGGTAAAAATACACAAGAGCACTAGGGACCACCAAGACTTGAGGATGTAGACACTAAAAAACTTTAATAAATGAATGCTTAATGAATCACAACATTTTCGTCCTTGTAAATGAGGATTTCATCAGATGCTAACAATGCCCCACAGACACATTGTCCTGATTTACAAGGACAAAAACTCTGTGATTCATTGTGTTCATTTAATAAAGTTTTTTGGTGTCTACATCCTCGAGTCTTGGTGGTCCCTAGTGTCCTTGTGTATTTTTACATTGGTGGTGCTTCATCGTCTGTTTTGGGTGCTTGACTCCTATTTCTTTGGTCTCCTGAAGAATTGCCTGACTGTTCTTCTCTGGAGACAACTGGGGAGAGCTTGTCTTTGCACCCAAAAGCCTGGGCAGCTATCCCAAAAGATACATGGGTGCAAAGTATGATATCCAGAGGATGTTTCATTCCCTTTTTGCAAATTCCCTCAATGAAAAGAAAATGTCTTCCTGATGTTCCATCCTATCAGTGGGAGTTAGCAGCTCTGGATATTCAAAAGCCTGCTAGAAGAAAGAGCCATCCAGGTGGACCAACCAGACCAAAGAGGATCCAGATTTTATTCAAAGTTCTTTTTAGTGCCAAAGAAAACAGGACCTGAAACCTGTCCTGGATCTTCATTATCTGAAACAGTTTGTAAAGAACTCCAAGTTCTGGGTGGTCATGGTTCAGACCATTCTGCCTCTGCTATGGAAGGATGACTGGATGTGTTCTGTAGATCTTCAAGACACATACTATTACATAAATATGAACAGGCACTCTAGAAGATTCCTATGCTTCCAACTGGGAGCCAGTCATCGTCAGTTCAGAGCTCTGCCCTTTGGTCTCACCACAGCCCCCAGAGTGCTTACCAAATGTATTACAGTGGTAGCAGCTTATCTAAGACTGCATGGATTCAGAGTGTTTCCTTATTTAGATAACTGGCTCCTCATTGCACCAACTAGGCATCTCCTAGTAAAAGCCAGGAATTACATACTCCAATTATCTTAGTCCATGGGGATCACAATCTTTCAAAGTCCCACCTTTAACCAGTTCAGGTCTTAAGGGCCTCATCTAGATACAGCCAATTGTCTCACTGTCTCAGCACAAAACAGAATTCTTTCCTTGAAGCTCCTTGTCAGACAGGTTCTTTCTCACCCCTCTCCCCAGAAAAACTGGTTCTCAAAGACCTAGGTTTGATTACTGCAGCAATTACCCTGATACCTACTGCTTGTCTTCACATGTGAATCCTCCAGTGGACTTTGGCAGTACAGTGGTCCATTCTTCGACAGCCTTTGCAACATCTTACAAAAGTATCTCCGTACCCTGGTGGATTCAATGTGATGAGATTTGTCAAGGATGTCCCTTTATGCTTCTTCCTCCAAATGCCACATTGACCATGGATGCCTCCCAATTGGGGGGGGGGGGCATTTCTTGGGATGGGCTGTTTAAGGCATGTGGTCTCCAGAAGAGACCAAATTGCATATAAATGTTTTAGTGATGACAGAGGTCCTTTTAGTATTGCAGGCCTTTCAAAACTGTCTTCCTCTAGGGACAATAGCAATCCAAGCAGACAATATGTCAGTAGTCTGGTACATCATAAGTTCATAGGAGGTTACTAGGCTAATGGCCCTAGGCCTTAACAAGCCTAGCCCCATATAACATAATTGTTGGTAAGGTCCATGGTTCTTTGTATGACCTTGCAGATAAGGCTGGTTAGGCTTATGGATCTATAGTTTCCAGGGTCGGTTGATGGGGCCCCCTTTGTGTAAGGGTGTTTCTGTTGCTGTTTTCCACTCTGCTGGAACAAAGTCAGTACTCTGGTTATGGTTGAAGAGAGTGCCAAGCGGTTCCACTAGATCTTGTTTTAGATTGTTTAGTAAACATCCTGGGATGTTATCTGGTCCCATGGAGGCTGTGTTCTTGGCTTTGGAGAGGGGCAGATATTACCTGCTCATTGAGATGGTAAGTAGTGGACTAATGACAGGGATGTTTTGGGCTGTGTCTGGTGGGGAGGGTGAAATTTGCACCAAATCTGTCTGCCAGCAGGTTGGCAATTTCTTTGGGTTCAGTGTGAATAGTACCATCCACAGTAATTTTGACACATAGCTGGGCATTCCCTTTACAATTTCAGACATGGCTAAAGAAAGCCTTATGATTGTCTTTAGCTAGAGATGCTAATGTAGCCTAGTAATTGGTTTTAGAGAACTTCACAAGATATCTGATTTGCTTGTTCAAGCTGTGGAGGCTATTTTTCTTCTGGTGAATAAGTTCTGTCTTGTTCTTGGATAACAGTTTCTTCCTTTTTTTATATAAAAAAAAAAAAAACAAGTTGGGGAGTCTATGTGCCACACAAAACCAATACGAAATCCAAAAACTGGCACACCACAGTGGAACAAACAAGACAGCTGCCAAAATATGCACAAGACTGTATTAGGTCCACATTAACACTCCAATACACACTGAGTTTTCGTCCATTTTGCAAGACTTCATCAGATGCACTAAAACATTCACCCATCACTTATATATTTAAAAATATAGTAACCAATAGTAACTTCTGTTCCATTAATGTTTTAATTAATTAATTAATTGCTGGATCAAACATTTTCATGAAAAATCTTACCAAGGGTAAAAATAGCTATAAAAATATAAAATAATATACATTTCCCTTTCATAAATGACCCTTATTTAAAATTCAATACACATTTGTTAAATGTCACAATAAATTAAAATAAGCCTTATAACAACTTCCAATGTTAAAAAGTTTTAAACTTTAAACAATATTGAACAGAAAAAGGTGGTGAAGAACTCCAAGTGGTCATATCTAAAAGCACACCTAATTTCCATCATATGCAAAGCAAACAATTCCCAGCAATAATATATATTTCCCATGTGTAATACAAATCACATTAAACCCTACCTTCGAAAACCATTTCCTTAACTAAATTATGTACTACACAATGCAAATGAGGAGTGCTTTTAGATTTGACCACTTGATTAACATTGGAAGTTGTTATAAGGCTTATTTTAATTTATTGTGACATTTAACAAACATATTGAATTTTAAATAAAAGCTATTTATGAAAGGGAAAGATAAAATATTCTTTTATATTTTTATAGGTATTTTACCCTTGGTATGGTTTTTCATGACAGTGTTTGTTCCAGGAGTTTTTAATCAATTAATTAAACGTTAATGGAACAGAAGTTACTGTTGATTAGGAAGTTATGTTTTTAAGTATGCAAGTGATAGGTGAATGTTTTAGTCCATCTGATGAAGTCTTGTAAAAACAGATGAAAATGCAGTGTGTGTTGGAGTGTTAATGTGGACCTAATAAAGTCTTGTGTATCATGTGGCAGCTGTTGTCTTTTGTTCCACTGTGGTGTGACAGTTTTTGGATTTGTTTTTTTATATGACCTATTTATGCTTGTAGTCCACCAGGGTAGCCTGTTTCTTCAGGAGGGTCTGGTTTTGATCTTGACAGGTACAGCTGAGTCTATACAGTTGTTTAAATGTCAGTACAGGGCATTTGTGTACTCCTCTGTATAGGAGTCATTGTTGGCTGTGTTAGCAGGGGGTTGAAATGTTTTATGCCCACACTTAGAAGGCTAAAGTTTGCTTTGGAGAAATTTTTTAGTTTGTTTGCTCCTGTGTAGGTGTCCATTCTGATCTTTACTTCAAACCAGACAGAGAAAGATTTATGGTCTGACCTCACCAGGGAGGGCAACACACAGGGATAATGCAGTGACCCCCTATGTTGGTGAGTACCAGGTCCAGGACATTCAAACCCCTTTTAGGCATGCAGATCAACCAGAGCATTTGAATTAACATCCAGGAACCTCAGACTGACCGCATTTCTGCTTGTGTATGTTGTCCAGTCTATGGAAGGATAGTTGAAATCTCCCATGACCAAAGTGTTTGGCTGTATAAGGAATGATTCTAGCAAGCCCAGGTAGTCGGTGTGTTTCTCTTGGTTCATGGTGAGGGACCTGTAGCTGGCAATGATGTGTAGGACATTTTAATTATATGTAATTGTACATGGAGTGCCTCCAGAGAGTCGTACTGTTTAACCAGTCTTGAGGTGTATTTGGATTTAATGAAGATGGATATACCTCCACCTTTGTCTGAACCTGTGGAAGGCATTGTACATTACCCTTCCATGGTCTGGGTGCTGTCTGAGGCTTTGAACCAAGTCTCAGTGACTGCACAGATGTCAGCATCTTCCAAGGTAAGGATTGCTTCCAGGGAGTGTAGTTTTCTGTTGAGGCTCCTAGCAATAAGCAGCATAACTTTGAGTTTGTCTTAAGTGGATTTCTGTCAGGAATTTTTTTTTTGTTTTGACATTTTGTAAAAAAGGCACTATGGGTAGGCAAGCATCTTTTCCAATATCTGAAAGCCTAGAGGAGACAAGTGAAGACCTTCTCTGGCAAAGCAGCATGGTCTGTCGACCATGTCTTCCCAGGCTGACTGGATCCCTTGGAGTGACACCAGAAGTTAAGCCAATTGTTGAAGTCAGTAATTATTTGTCTGTATTGTTGCATAATCCTGGGTGATTGTAAAATGCTACTTAGTGCTAGGGACTTAACTACCTGGACACACAATCTGAGAATTCAGTCATGTCTGTATTCATATACTCCAGAGAGGTACGTCTCAAGTCATTCACTCCAACATATACCATGACAGAGTCATAATGGTAATTTTTGTTGAGTGACTTGATTGTGTACATGATTTAATGGATCCTGCCACCTGATAGCTACTCGTGACTTTATCCTTGTCCAGCTTGGCGAGGGGGACATCTGTGTGTCTCACTATGGACTCACCTATGACCAGGAAATTAGGCAGGTTCTGAGATGTTTTGCCTTAGGGACTTATTTCTTAAGATACTTGTATGTGTGTTGCTCTGTGAAGTGGTGTCTGTTTGTGTTCCAGTATGTGTGATCTGTTTGTGCTTGGGAGGTCTCTGATCTTTTGGTAGACTCTTAGTGAGTACCTCTGCATAGGTGGGTCTATGTTACTTGACCTTGTCTTGTGTGAGAGGAGAGGTGTGTGTGCAGACAACCTGCTTGATGCCTTGTTTATTGTTACTTGAGAAGATTGATTCCAGCTTCATGGTATAGTTACATCTGTCACATACTGTATTTGCTTGCTTTAGGAGCAGGTGGTTATCAGTATACATGCGGCAATCATTACATTGCCCTAGGATACCCATATCAATCAGGCTAGCTGATGAAATGTTGGGAAACTGTCTGTCCATTGTAGCAGGTTAAACCGTAAGTACTAGTTGGAGAGTGGGCAAGTTGGATTAGCTTTTGTTCTAGGAATTATTTGACTAACTAAAGAAGGGGGTTTATTTTGTGGAGGATTAGGGGTGAAGGAGTTTGATAATGATGCTCAGCTGAGTTGCCTGCAGTACAGCAGGGAAGCTTGGGAGGGCTCAACTGACAAACATGCAGGGATCAATTAGTTTCTAGGAGTTTGCTACTGTACAGGGACTGCTAACCCACTGTGTGCAGTGTACAACTACATGCAAATGCAAGGCTTATATACAGGCAAAATTAAACAGTTTTAAACTAGTTTTCCAATAGGAAATCACACAGTGATCCTTGCCTCAGCATTCCACAGCACAGACAAGGCAAAATCCACAAGAAACCACAGATGAAAATACAATGCAGAAAAACGACTCAGCCAGTGAATCCAAAAGCAGAATTTATTGCTGAAATGACTGTAGACAAGCAAACTCACTCTCTAGCGCCTCAGCCAATGCCTTTAACAGAGCACACTTGCATCCATTCACAACCTCTTATATATATTAAAACAAAACCAATAAAACAATTAAAGAAACACTTTACAAGAGCCATTTCCAATTAATCTCTCTATTTAACCCATAAGGGTACAAAGTATTGAATTTAAAAATGAAAAGTGCTTCTTTATGTTGTAATTTACTTTTTAAACATGCATCTCTTTCACAATAAACTTTTTCTAAGGCAATATCCACAGTCTTCTGCCAAAGGTGCAGGGGAGCCCTATGTAAAGTAAAATGACTAGATTTGAGTTCATCTATAAAAAGCAGGGTAAATTCAGCAAGTGTGGATTTAGTCTATGCTATCTAAGCAATACTACAGTGCAAAACAAATGCAGATAACAAAGCAGGCACACAAAAAAAAAAAAGTCAAAAATATACCAATTAATGCAGTAAAACAGTTAAATGCAGTAGATCAACACACTTCTGCCACAATTGTTTGGAGCCCAAGTGCAACAAGACCACACAAACTACCTACAACTAAAGATGCAATGTAATACAGAACAATTAACTACTTAAAGCAGCAGCCAGTCCAGTTTTCGAAACTACATATATGAGAAGTGCAAACAAAATATATATATATATATATATATATGCAGTGCCTTTTTGTGTGTTTCCCAATTGAGACAGACCAGGCAAACACCTACCACCACCAGACAAACAATCCCAGTCCTCCCAATTCAAAGGCACAGTAAAAGAGTGTCCAGAGTGAAATGGTACCACAAACAAACCAGGAAGATTTGCAATGCTACCACAAACAAACCTAAAGATCCAGATCCAACAGTGCACTTTAAACAGCTTAAAAAGTGTGATTATTCAATAAAAGTATTTTGCTTTGTATAAATAAGCCAAGAGCCACTCAGTTGTACAGAATTTATAAGGGCACTAAAAACAATACAAGCTGATTAACAGCCAATACAACTACATGCAGAAATCTCAAATGTTTCACTAACCTAAACAGACCAAGCTACCTCCCAGTGTGCTAGTTGGAAAGTCCACTGATGATCTGATGTAAAAACAAGTGCTTGCTAGAGTGTAAAAATACACTACTTTATCCAACATCTACTTAGATAATGAATTCAGATTAAGTAAATCAGCAGAACAAATAATGAAAGGCAAAATGTACTTTTTCAATACAAGCAAAAGAAAAGGCAAATAATGCAATACATCAACAGCAGTATAGAAAGGGAGGAGCTTATTAAGCTTAATTTACAGTAGGGGTGGGCAGCTTAAAAATCACCAGGTTTAAAAGGTAAATCAACAAAGAGGACAGTGGGTGGGAAACACAAGCAGGAAATTCCCAGTGGTTTTGTTTCTGCAA
Organism: Protopterus annectens; assembly: GCF_019279795.1. NCBI lineage: Eukaryota > Metazoa > Chordata > Ceratodontiformes > Protopteridae > Protopterus > Protopterus annectens. Next base: position 123,206,302 of record NC_056749.1, read on the forward strand.
GTTTGACATCTTCTAAGCAAAAGACAAAAAGCCAGAAATTCACTGTGTATTTAAGTATCACTCATGAGACAATTAACAGATGAAAAAAACATGTGAAATGTGCAGCCTAGATAATTTAGGTCCATCTCCCACTTAGAACAAAAACACCAGACTAAGTAGATTTCTTAAAAGAGAAAACAAAATGGGGGAGGTAAAACAGAAAGCAGCTCTATCACAGACAAAAAAATATAGATTTACTTTCCTCAGGCAGCAGGGAACCCACAGGAGTGCTTTAGGTTCTGCAAGCTTGAAATCTTTTCAGCAAAAGACAAAGGGACACAAATTCACTGAATATTTAAGTATCACTCAAGAGAGAATTAACCAATGAAAATACATGTGACGTGCAGCCTAGATAATTTGTCTACCACTTAGAACCATACCTCTCAACCTGAAAACATCAAAAATCTGGACAAAGGCCCATGGAAAGTAGGTACAACTGGCCAAAAATCAAATTTGCACACACAATTATGTAACCCCACCCACTCCAGTGGAATTGTGGGATACCAACATTCATTCCAAAAGCAAACTGAAGAACAGACAAAATATTAAACAAAATATAACCAGTTAGCATATTAAACAAAGGAAGATAGCTCAGGGGACAAAAGTCTGAACTATTAATGAGCTGCTTGCTTCCTATGCCCACAGTACAGGGTTTGATTCCTTCCAACTTTTGCCTACTCTGTGTGTCTGAGCAGCAGCACTTCCTGTAAATAATCTCCCCCCTCCCCCAAAATGGCTGATAACAGTAAAAATTAAAATGGGTACATCAAGCTATGGGCAAGCACATTGACAGGAATGTATTTAAGTGCCATCAAGACCTTTTAGTTATTATACAAAGAAAAATGGTCACAGCACACAACCGTAAACCTGCAACAGTTTTGGAATAGTCTGCTATAGACTGCAGTTCATAGCAATCTCGTTATAAAACCTCTCAACACTAATGTCACTGCAAATCTTTTACCAATCTGCCCTGCAAATAGAATTATTACAGTTAAACTATTACTGCCATAGTGTGAATGCATGCCATAGACATATACCAAACACAATTTTATAAATTACAGTTGGGGATATTTACAGCCTGTCCTCATCAATGGGGCAGACTGGCCTATCCATGCTTACTGAATGAAGGACCAAAAACACACACACACGCAGTCTGCAATTCAAACAAATATGCATTGTTGCTTAAAAAATGTTCTCTATCACAAGAACTACATGCTCAGTTATAACATTTAAAATACAAACTTTCATTATACTATGTAAGGGGACTGGGTATACAACAGGGGAACACCTACTCTTAAGTTTCTCTTCGGAAGTTCACACAATGGCACTGCAGAATGTGACTAAAAAGCACTACAGACTTGCAAGTGACATATTCAGGAAGTGTCATCTACAAACACACAAAATGTAATTGTCATAATCCCTTTCTGACAAGTGACAGCCACAGTAAGAGAAGACAGCTAGCTACCAACCAAAACCAGTCTGAGAACCTATTCGGCTGCTAAGTCTCCCTGTCATGTAACATTCAAAATTCGAAATTGGACCACTCATAATAGCTCAGATTATGTACAATTCTTACGTCTTTTTATGCAAATATTTTTTAGTAAGTAAAATAGTGGAAAATTTGAAAACACATATGCTTGCTTAACTTGCGAGTAAGTCTACCCTGACTATAGGAGTTATTATATTAAGGACAGAACACCATACAGCTGTTTTATTCCATTTATTTACTTATTAAATGACTAAGGCCAAAAGAGTTATGGTAAAATTGGGCAGTACCAAGCATCCCTTGTGCCTGCCTCATACCAACACTTGTTGCCCATATTTGTTCAATACAGTAATGTAATAAAAAGCTGGCACATTCCTTTTAATATTAGGCTGCTACTGCACAGTAGTACTGCTCCTTTAAATCCAGTGTTAGGAAGAATGACATCTGGCAGCACATTGTAACAGAATACAGAAACACTGACCGGCAGTAAATTCGGATTGGCTGCAGACAAAAAGAAGGTAACCATGAACATCTCTAAAACATTTTCAGGGAGGCTACAAATCATTTCATGTGGCAAAGCAAAACAAAACAAATGACATGCTGACTGCGACTCAGGCAGGCACTGCCTCATCACCCTGACGATGTTGCAAGATATACCAACAATGCATGATGACGTTAGCATTGACTAAAAAATATAAATATAACAAAAAAACAAAATTGGGATTTGAAGGGGCCACTCAAAAATTCATGGCACCCTATCATTTTATCCCCCCATAACAGGAAATACCAAGGAATATGGTTGAGAATACTTCAACAAAATGGTTCGTTATTAATAATGTGAAACAAGCATTAAAAAAATTTAACATTTGAAAGTTGTAATCATTTTTTTATTAATTTATTGGGTGTTGTATTTAGTGATGTTGAATTTTCTAAAATAAAATGAAAATAAATGTTCCAGCTACAGGAAGCAAATGAATACTAAAAAACTTTCTTAATAGCACATCTGGCTTGGCACTTTCACCTTACATATATAACAGGCTTCTTCAGAGTCAATTACAATACATCTAGCACATTCCTTAAGTAACCCAGTGTAAAATATGCATCCAAGTAAATACTTAATCTCATTTAAAGACTTACACCACAATTCAATACATTTAAATGTTCATTTGTGTATAACAAACCAAAAATATTTTTACAAGAAATTCATATATAAAACATATTTTTTAAAATTGTTGCTGTACATATTCAACATGTGCAAGTAAGCAAACTAGACAATTTTTTTTCTATACAACCAAAGCCCTTTGTTTTAATATTGGTGTCAGTGAAATAGCATCAAGTCCTGGAGCTACTATGGCATTTAGTCTGAGTTGCCATTTTACCTCTCCTGCCTCAACCTCCAATTTTTCATCTCCCCCATTTTCTTTCTGCACCACTCTATCACAAAAAAAAAATAATTTTTTAAACTCAATGCATGCAACACTGTGTAGATAGAGGGCATTATGCACATCTTTGTTTTTAATGGCTCTAAGGCGCTCACTTATTCTATCCCTGAGCCTACATGTGGTTTTACCTATATAAAATCTAGGGCAGGAGGTACAGGTTGCTAGATAAACCACGTTGGTAGAGTTGCATTTACATTTACCAGGACATTTTAAAGTCAAATTTGAACTAGTTACTGATACATATGGGTCATTATTAATGAACTTACAGAAACTACAAGTCCCACATTTAAACATTAGTGACCTATATTGCTTTATTCTATCTTGGTTTCTGTGCCCATCCAAGATCTGCTTTAGATTTCTACCCCTGCTATAAGCCACCAAGGGCTTGTGTCCAAGTTTCACCTTTGTTTCTTGTTCAAAACACAGGTCCCAACTTTTATAAATTATGTTAACTATAGTCAGGGTCAAGTTGCACTGCAGCACAATTTGACCCCTTCTATAATTTTGTGAGTTACTTCTTGTGCCCCCCCACCCTTTTGTAATATCGGTGGGTATAATGCATGCCTCTTTTGGCACCCTCTATAAGGAGAAAATCAAAACCTATACCAGATTATTGGATGACATCCTAATTTTATGGCAAGGGAATGAAAAAGAAGCCAGAAAATTTGTGGAGTACTTGAATTCCACAACTTCATTTTTGATGTTTGCTAGTAGTTGGGGTCTTAAAGAACTAGACTTCCTGGATATACATATTTGGGTCAGTGAAGAGGATGACAAGCTTCATAGTACTATTTTTAGGAAAGAAACCTTTTCTAATACTTTACTTCATTACAACAGCTGTCAACCCCAGCATCAAAGTAGTAGTATAATAAAGAGACAAATGGTGAGGTATTCTCGGCTTATCAGTGATGAGAGAACTTTCGACAATGAACTATACATTTTGATAGGTTTGTTTTTGGAGAGGGGAGTACCCACTAAAGATTTTGACAATTGAAACTTGAAATAAAAGAAGAGGCATGCATTATACCCACCGATATTACAAAAGGGTGGGGGGGGCACAAGAAGTTACTCACAAAAGTAGGGAAGGGGATCCCATTGTGCTGTGGTACAACAACTTGACCCCAACTATAGTTAACATCATTTATAAATGTTGGGACTTGTGTTTCGAACAAGAAACAAAGGTGAAACTTGGGCACAAGCCCTTGGTGACTTATAGCAGGGGTAGAAATCTAAAGAATATCTTGGAAGGGCACAGAAACCAAGATATAATAAAGCAATATAGGTCACTAATGTTTAAATGTGGGTTTTAATGATGGCCCGTACGTATCGGTAACTAGTTCAAATTTGACTTTAAAATGACCTGGTAAATGTAATTGCAACTCTACCAACTTGGTTTATCTAGCAACCTGTACCTCCTGCCCTGGATTTTATATAGGTAAAACCACACGGAGGCTTAGGGATAGAATAAGTGAGCGCCTTAGAGCCATTAAAAACAAAGATGAAGTATTTAATTGGATGCATATTTTACACTAGGTTACTTAAGGAGAGTGCTAGATGTATTGTAATTGACTCTGAAGAAGCCTGTTATATGTAAGGTGAAAGCGCCAAGTCTCTTGCGCTATTAAATACGTTTTTTAATATTCATTTGCTTTCTGTGGCTGGAACATTTATTTTCATTTTATTTTAGTGTCAGTTGACACCTATGTTTTTATTTAAATGAACTTTCTGTTTTGAAATGTGGTCTTAAGTTTGTACCAACAGTGCTTCCTAGGAAACATATTTTGCAAATAGAGTTATTTCAGCTTCTTAGAAAGTTACATCTGTTAGATTATTTTCACTTGTACGACATTAATCCTGATGTGTGTAATATTGATGGGGGAGGGGGAAGTGATGAAAGTGACAAATTGGATGAGTTTGTGTGTGTGTATATAATAATGCTGAAGTTAATGCATATTGTTTACTGGATACTTCGTGTTCCTTATAAGAATGATTTCATTCCCCGTTTCACACGAAGGAATACAGCAGTTTTCCTCAATGGTAAATATTGCTGTGGGTAATGTTTTGTCTGAATTTATGAAAAATAAAGGAAAAGTGTGCTTTAATCTAACTAAAGAATGGAAGGCTTTACAAGAATTGGGAAAAAGGCAAGAATTAGTTATTAAACCCTCTGACAAGGGTCATAAGATAGTAATTTTACACTTTTCTCAATATCTTAAAATGTGTATGGACCAACGATCAGATGAGAAAGTCTACAAAATTTCAAGCCTTAAAGAATATCATAACTCTATTGCTAATTTTCAGGGATTGTTAAGAAAAGGGTACATGTTAGGATATTTTTCAGGGTCTATATTAGAACATCGAAAGTTTAGTAGTCCGAATCACTAAAGGTCAACCTTTATTGATCGAACTATTAAAATTTCGAATGTTCATAAAAATAAATTAAAAAAAAAGAAAATCTAAAGGGTGTAGGCAGGGGGCAAGCCCCCCTGCACCCCCAACACCCCCCACTACTTAAATATACCAACTCCGAGTCCACACTACATTGAAGTAAACCAAAATCTGCCCTTACAGAGATTTCCGTTTACCCATTCGATATTCTGCACTTTTGCTATTCTTGTGTCGACAATGTCTGATTCGACATTGTCGGCTTTCGAGAATATAATATAAACCCTATTTTTCAAAACAGGATATAGATAAAATTTAACGTAGAGAATTGTAAGCTGGCTAGATTTTTTCTACCTAAAGTTCACAAGAATTTAACCTCACCACCAGGACGACCGATAGTGGCAGCTGAAAAATATTTTTGGATAACATTGGGGTTATGTGTTACATGCATTTTTAGTAAAGTTTGCAGTTAAGTTGGAATCTTATATTAAGGATTCATTTGACTTCTTAGATAAAATGTAAAGTAGCAGTATGGGATAAAAATTGTTATTGGCTTACTATTGATGTGAAAAATTTATATAAAAGTATTCATCCTGTGGGACTAGATGCCTTAAAATTATTTTTGGGTGATAATCCATTATTTATTTATGTTGTTGATTTAGTGTATTTTAGTTCAAATTTTTTTAAATTTAATCAAGTCATTTATCAACAAATTCAGGGTACAGCTATGGGGGCTCCTTTTCCCCCATGTATACTAACCTAGTAATGGAACTTTTTGAAATTGATTTTTTGTATAAAATATATATATATATATATATATATTAGAAATTATGTGATTCATTATTAGGGGTTTATTCATGATTAGATTTTTTTATGTAAGGGGGTGAATCAATGGTTAAGGATTTTGTTAAAGAATTAGATATGAACCGTTTTGGTTTAAGATTTGGTGGGTTACAGAGTGGAAATATAGCTACATATTTAGATTTAGTGTTGGAAGGTCTTGATAATGGCCATATTAGCACTAAAATTACATAGAAAGTTTAATGATGAAGGGCATTTTTGGAAGCTAATAATTGTCATCTGCCACATTTATTAAAAACCTTACCTTATGGAGAAATCCTAAGAGTAACTAGGGTGTGTAGTGATGCTAATGCTATGGAGCAAGAAATTATTCAAACTTGTATTATGTTCAAACAGTTTATGATGAAGGGTTATTATAGATGCCCTTGAGCGGGTATTTGGTATAAAAGAAAAAGTTAGAGAAAAAATAAGAATTTTAAGGGGAAAATAGTGAATAATAATTCTGGGAATTATTTTGTGACTTTGTTTAATATTGTATCTGAAGAAGTGGTAGACATTAAATATTTCTGGCCATTTCTTTTGAAAGGTAAGAATCAGTTCAAAAATGTGTGCAAAACACATTTTATATCATTTAAAAAAGGGTGGAGCATTAGAGACATTGAGGTCCATACTGAATTTTGTGTTCCAAAATTAAATTGTGTTAAGAATATGTCCTTACTTGGTACCCAGGCTTGTGGAAATTGCTCTATTTGTCCTTTTCTGGTAATTTTTTTTAGTGATATTAATGGTATCCAGTATACCTACATCATGTTTTATGTGTAATACAACTGGAGTAGTTTATGCTCTGATGTGTTCTTGTGGTGTATTCTATATAGGTGAAACTAAAAGATCCTTTAGAATCAGACTACAGGAACATATAAGAGACATTAGAAATAATAAATGTGAAAATCCTGTAGCATTACATTTTAATTCTGTTCATGGGGGGTTTATTCTGATCTAAAAGGCTGTACTTTGGAACATATTGCAGGTTAAAATGCACTTGCTCTTAAAAATAAGTTATTTAAAGAAACTATTTTTATTTTAAAGTATAACACTCCGACACCTGGTGGATTAAATAGGGAGTGTAGTTGGAAAATTCTTTTGCAATTTATGTAATTTTAATTGAATAATTAATTGATTTAATTAGTTGTATTATTTAAGTATGTATGAACCTGTGTTTCATTAACTCCCAGAAGGTTGAGTAGCCAAGGCACTAGAGTCATTTGTATTAAACTTGCTGTATGGATTTTATTGCAGTCCTACTTTTTTTTGTTCACTGATTTCGTTGTGGATATGGTTGAATGTATGTTCAGAACAAAGATACTAGACTAAGCAGATTTCTTAAGAGGAAACAAAATGGAGGAGGTAAAACAGAAAGCACCTGTATCACAGACAAAAAAATATAGGTTTACGTTCCTCAGGCAGCAGGGAATCCCTAGCAGTGCTTTAGTTTCTGCAGTCTTGAAATCTTTTCAGCAAAAGACATCAATAAGCAAGGGGGAACCAAATCTTACTCCCCTTTGGCAAGAAGCATTGAGAGTTTGGCAGTGGTCATTCTCCACCAACCGCTTTCTTGTACCAATGTACATACCGGGGAAATCCATCATTACAGCAGACAAGCTCAGCCGAACTCTTCTGATGCCTTAAGAATGGCCTCTCAGTCAATGACAAACATGATCTTCCACAAATTGGGTTAGTCCTGCTGCAGTCTATTTACCTCTCCCCTCAACAATAATTGCAGCAGGTTCTTTGCCCTAATCCCTCTTCAAGGAAGACACAGAGAGATGGTCTAATCTACGTCTGACCCTCCAATCTTATTTATGCTTATGCCCTGCCTCTAATCCCCAAATTCTTTCAGAAGGCACTCTGGTTGAAGAGCAAGGTAATCATTATTGCCCCCTTTTGGCCTCAGCAAGTGTGGTTCCCCTTCCTATGGTCTCATCTACTTTGTCCTCCATGGACACTGGACCCCAATCTGGCTCTCCTTTCACATTTATCAGGAATGACTCATCCAGACATTGCAAGCCTCAGGTTGACTGCATGGTTTCACCAATTCCAATGATGGCTAGACATTTCAGGCTTTCCTCCCCAGTTCGCCAAATTTTAATTTCATCTCAGAAGCCCTCTACAAGAAAGATTTATACAAGTAAATGGAAAAGGTTTTCATTCTGGACTCAGCAGAGAGAGCCGGATCCCTTCACTGCACCAATCCCTGCTGTTTTAGATTTTCTTGTCTTTTTTTTTCAAGGTGCAGTGAGTTTCTTTACCATCAAAGTTCAGCTAGCAGCCATCTTTAATGTCCACATTGGAGATGATGCTTTTCCTTAAGCTTCATCCAAGTTATGCAAGACATTTCTTAAAGATACCTTTTTACTTAGACCCCCAATAAAAGATTCTACTCTCCTTTAAGATCTTATGGCCATATTGCAAAGTTTAGTGCAATCACCCTTTGAACCCTCAGCTAAAGCAAATCTCAAATGTATTTCTTAGAAACTGCCTTTCTTGTGGCTATTATTTCTGCAAGGCAAGACTCTGAAGTCCAAGCACCCTCTTCAAAACCATCTTATCCAATTTTTCATAAAGACAGAGTTACCTTACTCACAAATCTGACCTTTTTTACCCAGAGTTGCCTCTGAAACGAACATCAACCAAGTCATCAGTTTGCCAGTTTTCTTCCTATATTTGACAATAAAGGAGAATATATGCATCACCTATTAGATGTATGTAGTGCACCTGCAGGTGTAGCTGAAGTAGATATGGGTTCCTTCCTACCTGACTCTGGTGACACCCCTATTAGGCCCGACATACCAAGGTGGCAAGAATGACAGATTTCTTTCTAGGTGACACACCTAGTTTAAAAGGCAATAGCACATCCACAAATAAATTATTTCAACAGTGCATAAGTTAGCAATAAGGCAAGGGGAGATATGCATGCAATGAAACCATACATCCACCCTCTTCCCCAGGACTCAACAGAAAAAGGTCTTAACATTCAAACATGCACAAAGAAGCCATTATCCATGAGCAGTAAAGCTTTATAATGCAGCAATACAAACACTGGAGAAAAATGCAATGTAATTAGGCAATAAAAGAGTTATAATACAGTAATACAGATATGAGAAAATGCAATGTCATTGAGCAGCAAAATTCTTGAAGGCAACAGTACTAATACAAGCAAAATGCAATGTCATTGAATAAAATAATACAAATATGAGAAACTGCAATGTCATTGAGCAGTACTAACTCCCTCAGCCCTCCTGATCAATTCTAAACAGACCAGCTACGAAACACACTATTATACTCTGTTCACTGGCCAGTGACTACTTACAGTCTTGCTGCCAGCATGATGGGGCCCAAGTTGTAGCTTATATGGATCCCAGTTATTTGTAATCCTCAAAGCATTTGCGGGGGGGGGGGGTCGTCTACAATCTTATAAAAATAAAAAATGATGGCCAAAGCCTCAAACCACTTTCTACAGAATATCCTAGTGACCAGGCTCTGTGGTTTCTCTGATGATAAAATTAGAAAAATCACCTGCCAGAACTCTGGTAATCATGTATGGCTTTTTCTGTACTAGGCCGAAAGGAACTCCTTTCTTGCTGAATCATATGCAGGCGTGGAACTACTTGTTTCAGACTTCTGTCCTGATTCCACAAAATACCATCATCCAGGATTTCAGCAAAAGACAAATGCAGTCTGCTACTTCACTTCCCTGTCCCCAAAGCACTAGAAAGGAAAGTCCAGTCATGCTGCAAGGCCCTTTTTCCCTTCAGCTCCCTGTTTCAGTCTTCCCTCCTTCAGCTAATGTTCCAGTCCCCCCCTTTCACTTGCGAAATTGTCTTTTATATTCCTGAAAAGAGCTCCACCTTGTGGAGTAATGAAAAACTACAGTCTATTGCTTCTACAATGAAATACAGTGGGAGCTAGATGTACATAGGCAACTTTGTTTCTATCTTAATAAGAAATTAGGAAAACTGCCCAGTTGTTTGTTTCATTTGCTAAGAACAAATTTGAAAAACAGTTTCAAAAATTATAGTAGCCAAATGGATAACAGATTGTATCTGTCATGTTTACTCCTCGAGAGGGTTAACCCTGCCAAGACAACCAAAAGCACATTCAACTAGGTCAATGGCTACATCAGCTACTTTTGTGGCCAGAGTTTCTACTGATGGCATTTGTGCAGCTGCCACTTGGTCCAGTGCTCTTACTTTTATTCCTCATTACAAGTTGGATATCCTCTCCAGAAACAGGGCTGCGGTTCTCAGGAACATCCTTCCATGAGGGCCACCCAAGGTTACTGTGGCTAGGGACACTATCCCATTCATTGAGGAATGAATGAAAATGACAACCTCAAATATAAAAGTTATGCTTCTACAATGAAATACAGTGGGAGCTACACTCTCCCCTCACTTGAAAATCTTGGGTCCCCCAAGTCAAAGGTGGATTAGTAGCAAAATATTTACAAGCACTAATGCACCATCAACTGAACAATATTTTTGCATTCAAAAGGTACATTCCACCAAGGGTAATCAGCCTTATCCGTTACTTGAGAAGGGGTGTCACCACTGGAGTAGGAGGCATAGGGATCATGGGCACAGCCTCTATGATGAGTTGTGGTCCCAGATTCCTGTGTACTATGCCCCAAACTGTTATATGGAAGTTTCTGTGGGGACTGAATCAGTCTCTACAGTTTTGGTTTGGAAGAGACAGCTAATTTGCTCGGAAGATTTGTCACCCACATCACATTCAGTGTCCAGCTCTTCAGTAGGCATATTGTCTACTTCTAAGATCTCCTCTTGTATAACTTCACTTTCATTTTCCGTAATGGCATGACTGTCCTCAGCACTATTTTCTGAAGTTTGCATAGCAGGACCTCCGTCAGTATCAGGTTCTGTAAAAAGCACATAAACATTACTTAGTCTATTGTTAGGTTTGGGCTGCATAAAATGGCAAGGAATGAATTCCGGTACATTTACGTTGAGATTACAGCTCATGGGGTCTTGAACATCCTCATGAAAAAACTCACTGAAACCCCAGTCATCATCACTGTCCTCCTCTCCTTCAGCAGGAGGGAGCATAGGCTCTTGAACATTGGAGGGGATAGTTCTTCACCTTAGCTTTCTGGATTGCCTTGAGTTAGGTTTCCGCTCAGCCATTCTGGGTTCTGGATTCATGAGTCTCACTGATTTGCCAAAGGCATTAAGTTGTTGCGGTGCCAGGTTTTAATGGGTCCTTCTTTCCCCTCAGGGCAAACTTGGTAGACAGGGATATTAGGTAGCTGAGAACAAATTATGTAAATCTCAGATCCCCAGCAGTCAGCTAGTTTATGCTTTCCTTGTAGTCCCTAAGTTTTCAAAAGAACTCTGTCCCCTGACTGCAAGTCATGCATTTTTACTTTTTTGTCATAGTGAGCCTTGTTTCACAGATGTCTTTGTCCTGTTGATTTTTCAGCAAGCTCACAAACCTGTCTGAGGTTCTTCTAGAGTCTGTCCACATAACTGCCATAAGATCGCACTGGTGTATCATCAGCTGTGACTCCAAAGGTGACGTCAACAGGAAGACAAGCTTCTCTTCCAAACATTAGGAAGTAAGGCAAGAATCCTGTAGCATCATTTTTAGTACTGTTGTAAGCATGCACCACTGTGGCTACATGTCTACTCCATTGACTCTTCTCCTCAGCAGATAGTGTCCCCAACATGTCTAGTAAAGTTCTGTTGAAATGCTCAGGCTGAGGATCCCCTTGAGGATGATAAGGAGTGGTGCGTCTTTTTTGGACTCCCAACAGAGTGAGTAGTTCATGGACAAGCTTGCTCTCAAAATCACGTCCTTGATCAGAGTGTATCCTTTTTGGCAGGCCATACTGAACAAAGAACTTCTCAACTAGTAGTTTCTCCACTGTAATGGCTTTCTGATCATGAGTGGGAAATGCTTGAGTGTATCTGGTATAGTGTCTGTCACCACCAGCATATTACTGATCCTGCCTTCATCTGGTTCAGTACAAGGAAAATCTATACAGACCAGTTCCATGGGTCCACTACTTTCCATTTGACTCAATGAGGCAGCTCTGTTCGGCAGAGTCTTTCTCTAAATGCAAAGAAAACATGTATGACAATAATCCTCAGCATCTTGCTTCATACATGGCCAGTAGAACCCGCCTTGTACCAGACCCATAGTTCTGTCATAACCAAGATGACCATGCTCATCATGCAATGACCAGAGTACTACTTCTCTATACCTCTGAGTAAGCAACAGTTGCCATTTTTCACTGCAGAGTGCACTTGGAGATCTCCTATACACTAGTCCATTCTGTATCTGGAGTCTGTGTCCCATTCTTTGGCCAAAAGTCTTGCCAGAGGATTAATATCCATGTGAAGCATATTAACTTGTTTCTTCTCTAAAGTAGCTACCACCAGCTGTCCTAAGGGGTCTTCTCTTTGATCTCTCCTGAGGTCACTGTTACTCAAAGCTGGTAGCGATAAAGCCTGTAAAGTGACCAGATTACAGTAAGCTTGGGGGTATGCTTGCTGCAGACAGACCCAACTTCTGGGCCCAACATTCCTGGTGTTGATAGCAGGTTGCAGTCTGACACACAGCTCTCACCCCTGGTGCTGGAATTTCCACCCACTCATTGTCTGGGTGTAAATCTCCCCGAGGTCTTCTGGACAGACCATCAGCATCTCCATTTTTGTGCCCTGGGTGATATGTCAAACTGAAATTATAGTTGCATAGAGTTGCCATCTGTCTGTGGCCAGTAGCATCTCGCTTTGCAGTGGTCTGGATGTATGTCAGAGGATTGTTCTCAGTCTGCACTTCAAATTCAGCCCCATAGAGATAGTCATGCAGCTTGTCCACTACCGCCCACTTTAAGGCAAGGAATTCAAACTTGTGTGCAGGGAAGTTTCTTTCTGTGAGGGATAAACTCTGACTGATGAAAGCCACAGGTCACAGCTTCTTGTCATACTCCTGGTAACGGGCTCTTCCTAAGCCATCCCTGCTAGCATCCACATGTAAAGTGTATGGCTTTGTTGAGTCAGCATATGCCAACACAGGGGCATGTGTGAGGCAATACTTAAGCTGTTCAAATGACTCTTCACACACAGGAGCCCAACAACTCTTGATGAGTTTTTTTAGAACCTTTCAGTCCCTTAGTTTTTTTCACAAGGATAGTTGTTTCGGAGCAAATGGTTGAGGGGTCTTGCTATTTTTTGAAAATCCTTCTACAAACCTTCTATAGTAACTGCAATTTTATGATAGTTTTAGGTCTGGGCCAAGATGTCACTGCTTCAACTTTGCTGGGATCTGTGGATATTCCATTTGTAGACACTACGTCCCACATAGGTCACTGAAGGTTGGAAGAGCTTGCATTTGTCCAATGACAACTTCAGGCCTTCCTTCTCAATCCTGTCCAATACCTTTATCGGTCTTTCTTCGTGCTCCTCTAGGGTCCTCCCAAAGACAATGATGTAATCCAGATAGACTAAGACTTGCAGGAGATGCACGTCTCCAACTGTTCTTTCCATGATTCTCTGGAAAGTTGCCGGTGCATTTGATAAACCTTGAGGTAGGCAAGCAAACTCAAAAAATCCCAAAGGGGTGATGAAGGCAGTCTTCTGTTTATCTTCTGGGTGCATAGGGATTTGATAGCCACTCCTTAAGTCTAGCACACTGAACCACTTACTGCCCCACCAGGCAATTTAGAGCATCTTCAATCCGGGGAGTTGTGTACTGGTCTGGAATGGTTCGCTGATTCAGAGTACGATAGTCAACACACATGCGAATTGACCCATTCTTTTTCCTGACAATGACAATGGGAGAGGCATATGGACTTTTTGACTCTCTAATTATCCCTGTGGCGTTTAGTTCTTCCAAATGTTTTCTTATGTCCTCCAGGTCTGCTGCAGCTACTCTTCTGGAATGTTCCCTGAAAGGCTGGTCCTCTTTTACTCTTATTCGGTGTTCTGCACTTTTTGCACATATAATTCACTAGTAGAAAAACATTTTTTCTTTTTCATTAGAAGCAAAATGCTGTAGATGTCACCACAGCAGAGAATGAGCAAGTTCCACTTGACTAAGAAGAAAATGAGCTTTTATGATGAAACAAATAAAATATGATGAGCGCTTTCAATATAAACTGCCTTCTTCAGATCGTGTAATGTAAAGACCAGCAATGGTTTAAATAAGATTGAAAAAACAATCATTATGAGGCTTTAGTCACTTCCTTTTTTCCTTTGGTTTTTACTTCCAATCACAATGTAGCATCAGTGAACTTATTTGCATGAGCTAAGGAGAACAAGATCATGTAATTGGTGCTTTGATGTTAGCCAATTGTATGATATCCAATCAAGATGCTCCTATGTTCTACTAAGGGTTCAGAATTACTGTTCTGTTCACAATCAGTCATATACGTCACATTGGTTGTTATTTCCAATCGCAATACAGCCCTTAGTAAGCTTATTTGCATAGACTGAAACTGCTATTTGGCACTATAGCCAAGACCAACCAAACATATGTCCCACTTTGGTTCTTACTTCCAGCCACAATGTAGCATCAGTAAACTTATTTGCATAAACTGGAACTGCTGTTTGATATTATAGTCAGAATCACTAAGAATCCTTGTATGTCAGTAAAGTTAATACCCATGTCAAGACTTAAGTGCTTGATAAATATAGTTTCAGCCTGTTCCCCTTGGTTTAGATTAATTAGACAAATGATTGGCTAACATCAAAGCACCAATTACATGACCTTGTTCTCCTTAGCTCATGCAAATAAGTTCACTGATGCTACGTTGTGATTGGAAGTAAAAACCAAAGGAAAAAGGAAGTGACTAAAGCCTCATTATGATTGTTTTTTCAATATTATTTAAGCCATTGCTTGTCTTTACATTACACGATCTGAAGAAGGCAGTTTATGCTAAAAGTGCTCATCGTATTGTATTTGTTTTATCAATAAAAGCTCATTTTCTTCTTAATCAAGTGGAACTTGCTCATTCTCTGCTGTGGTGACATCTACAGGATTTTGTTTCTTCTGTTTTCCCAGCCTGAGATGCTTCAGTGTGAGTGGGATATATATTCTAATTTTTTCTTGTTCATTAGTAGCTCTATAACTCTGGTTAGCAACTCGGGGCAAGAGACCACCTCCTATATCAATATCTTCCAGCTTCAGCTCATTGGCCCTGCTCTCATTCCTTGTCAACACATAAGCAGATAAGGGAGTGGCAGCATAAACATTTCCCAAACGCACTTGTGAACGCAGGACAATGGGAATACTTCCTTTATTCTTTAACCCCACAGGCAAAGTGTCATAAGG
Organism: Protopterus annectens; assembly: GCF_019279795.1. Taxonomy (NCBI): domain Eukaryota; kingdom Metazoa; phylum Chordata; order Ceratodontiformes; family Protopteridae; genus Protopterus; species Protopterus annectens. The sequence continues at coordinate 123,221,800 of NC_056749.1, forward strand.
ATGCTTTAACTTGTCTGCAGGCCAAACATCTGGGACTAGTTCCAGCCCCAGTGGCAAGTCACTTTCTGTATTTGTTTCCATCATGAGATGAGAGGAAACTGTTTGTCCACACATCCTCACTTTGGCTGTCAAGCAGGTGACCTGACCAGGATGAATTATATGCTCTTTCCCAGACAGGGTCCACACATGACCAATTTCATTTTTTTTACTATCCTTCTCCCTTTGAAGGGCACAGAAAACTGATCTCGGGAGAGGATGTAGTGTTGGGTCTTCCTGGGTCAACTGTGGCATTGGCATTCTTCTGATGAGGTCAGTATTTGTCCCCAGTAAAATAGATGCTGAATCCTTTCCTTTTGTCCTGGGGCAGACAACGGTGAGCGTTGCAAAAACTTCTGTTGACCCAAAAACTGAAGTGGAAAATTCTAACTTGAGTGAGAGATAACCATCATAAGGGAGCTCTGTGTCACTTAGCCCCCAGATCTCCAAATCTTCTAACTTTTCAATTGGCAAATGCTTTATTTTTGGTAGAAGTCTCTGTACTGAATGGTGATTTGTGCAGCAGTATCCAACAGTGCTTTAGTATACACTTCTTTTATTTTTACTGACATGACAGGGGACAGTCCCAGTAGGCCATTGGGTAGTTTCTGTTTTCGGTGCTGTTCAGCTTTACGGAAGTCAGCATGTGGTTGAGGTACCACTGGATGACCTCGCTATTTTACCGGATAAGACTCTTACTTAGTAATGCTTTGCGGTCTCAGATGCTGAGATTTTGGCTGAGATGGCTTTTTAATTTCGTTGTTCACCTCAGATGAACTGGGAGTGTGCATAGTAGGTAGTTTCTCTCCCCTATTACAAGGGTTTGTGTGGGAAGGAGATCCAGGATGCTGTCTCTTGATGTTGGATTTTATGGAGCTCTTTCTAACTGGGCACTCAGATGGCTCCTTCACTGAGGCCCTTTGAAGTTTCCCTGCATTGCACTTGCCAATAATAGTTTGTTCACGTTTTTCTGCATTAGGACACTGTTGCTTTATATGCCCTGCATCCCCACAGCGAAAACGAAATCCAGTAGGAACTCTGAACATTGGCTGATTCGGTTCTTCCCTGAGTCCTTTCATGGAGGTTCTAGCTGATGCATTTCTCCCTTCAGCTAAAGCTACCACGGCTTTCTGCAATTCTGTTCAGTTACAGGCTTGCTGTTCTTGAACTGTTTGTAAGTTTCTGTGAGGCCATTTTTGCTTGGGCTAAAGGAAAGTCTCTCTGTTGATCAGTGGCAGTAAAAAACATTGAGCAGCTTCCCTGCCCCCCGTGGGATTGGTTACTGACTTGAAACTGTAGTTTTATTGGCCGTATTGGGTCAATTCCTGGCTATTTCCAGCCCCTGCTATCAAGCACGCTTTAGCGCGGAGTTGCCACTAGAGCAGCATCGGGCAGCGCCAGTTTAACAAGGTTAAACTTTTTCTGGCTCCATAAAGTCTGTTCTTCATTTTTTCCCTTAGAACTGCTCTACTAGTAATCTAAACAGTATATCCCTTAACTAAAAAGCGCAGCACTTGTTCCTAAAAGCTTTTTTTTTTTCTCCAAAAAAAAAAAAAAAGCTCAGCACTTGTCTTAAAGCATCTTCTTTTCAGGCTTAGCACTTCTGTATTATACAAAGTCCCTCACTAGCGAAACCCCCCCCCCCCAGGAGTACCCACTTCCTTACTAAGTCCTCTCTTATTCAGTTACACCCCTAACTTCTTAATTTCTCTAGCATGTCGAAGGGCCAGATGCTGACGTCCTCTCCTGTCCAGTTGGTGAATCTGGGAATATTGAGGCAATGTTACAATTGCCTCATGTACACAGACAACCCTCTCCTCCTCCCACATAACACAAATACTTGCGAGAGATGCAGCTATTTAGCCAAACTGGAGGCTGAGCTCTCTCAACTCAGGACTAGCAAGACCAGACAGGAGGAGAAGGCAACTACACACACCACAAAACCAGTCTCACACAAAGCTATCACAACAATGAATCAAACACAAACACACAAAGACATACTCGGAGGCTCTGAGCAAAAATTTACCTAAACAGCAGAGGCCTCCAAAGCAGACACCCAAGCAACCGCCACCTCATGACACACCACAGGCAACACATAAACCACAAAATCAGTGTGCAAAGCAGTCACAGCCCTTAAGGCCAAATACAACACCAAACATACTTGTCATAGGTGACTCCATAGTCAGACACACTGACGTCCCACTCACCAGGCTGAACAAGGAGAGGGTCACAGTAAGCTGCCTATCGGGTGCTAGAATCCGCCACATAACACAAGCACTTTCGGGTCACTCCACAGCAAGTACAAATATGACACAGTCATTGTCCATGCTGGTGTGAACGACCTGAGACGTACCTCCCTGGACTACATGAAAAGAGACATAGAGGAGCTCTCTGATTATGTAGCCCAGGCAGGTATGACCCTGACCCTGAGCAGCATCCTTCCTTCACCAAGAATGATGCCGCAACATAGAGACAAGATGATCAGCTTTAACAATTGGCTTAATTTCTGGTGTCATTCAAAGGGGATCCAGTGTCTGTCTGCCTGGGATGACATGCTTGACAAGCCACACTGCTTCACAAGGGACGGCTTGCACCTGTCACCCCTGGGATTCCGGATATTGGCTAAGGCTCTTGCCACCCCCATAGTGCCTTTTTTAGGCAAGGCTCAAATTCTAAACCTACCACCATAGAAAACAAAAATGGGAAGAAACTAAGGGTAATGCTGCTCAATGCCAAAAGTCTAAATCTCAAAATGCACACACTCGAGGCCCTTCTCAGTATGGAGAACATCGATGTCTGTGCTGTGACTGAAACCTGGTTCAAGGCTCCTGAGAGCACCATGACACTATCAGGTTTTACCTCATATCATGCGTTCCGGCCCCAAAACCTGGACCACACCACAAATGGAGGGGGTGTATCCATATTCATCAAGGATACCCACACCTCCAGGTTGGTGGCAACGCACAAAGCATCGTAAACCATCCAGGTACAATTAACCATAGGCAAAACTGCTCTACAATTTGTAGCATGCTACAGGCCACCCTCTCAAACTCAGGAACCCCACACAGCCTTCCTGAAGACACTGGAGGGTATAAATGTATCTCCAAACACCATTATATTGGGTGACCAACTACCCAAATATAGACTGGGAACATTACTCAAGCCCAAACTTTCTAGCCCAAAGGTTCCTGGAGTTCATAAATTCAAATGGCATGGAACAACTAGTCACCGTTCCCACAAGAGGAGAAAATATACTAGATCTCATCATCACAAACATGGGGACAAAATGCTCCACACCGGAAGTATATCCCCCATTGGTGAGATCAGATCATAAACTAATCTCACTGGATATCCACATCCCGCCCCCACCCCAAACAAAAAAGACCACAGTGAAGAACTTCTCTAAAGCAAACTTCACACTACTCAAGACTGGTGTGGTATCCTTCAAGGCCCCCGAGCCAGGGGAAACCACAACCCAAGCTGCGGAAGCCCTTACAAATGCCTTCTACGAACACCTCCAGGACTGCATGGATCAGGCAATCCCTAATAAAACCAAGACTCTTTCCACCAAGGGCAAACGTCCAGTCTGGTGGACCCCAGCCATAAACAAACTTTACAATAAGAGGAGAAAGCTGTTACATGATAGAGCAAAATCCATAAAAGAGAAGACACCTTTGATCATTATTAGTACAAAAATACGAGCACTCAAACTCATCCAAGGCCAACTTTGAGAGAAAAATTGCCATAGATTCAAAAGACAATCATAAGGCCTTCTTCAGCTATGTTAGAAACCTGGGTGGAAAGTCCCAGATATGCTCAGAATTAGTCCAAAATGATACAAAAATCACTGAACCCACAGACATTGCCAACATACTGGCAGACAGGTTCAGTGCAAACTTCACCCCCCCCCAAAAGGAGAGATAACTTTCCCAGAGGAGTGCAGCCTCCCAGACATCTCCAATGCGCAGGTGAAAGCTGCTCTCTCTAAAGCTAAAAACACAGCATCAATGGGACCGGATGGTGTCCCCGGCTGTGTGCTACACAAACTCAATGAGGAACTAAACCCGCACATAAGGCAGCTGTTTAATCTTAGCCTTACCACAGGATACGTGCCCAAGGAGTGGCGCACGGCAACTGTGGTCCCACTCCACAAAGGCGATGCCTCTACGGACCCTGGTAATTACCGCCCCATAAACTTAACAAGCCTGGTCTGCAAAGCTATAGAGAGGATCATAATGGAACTCATAAACAAAGACATAGGGGACCTGCAGACATTGGACCCGACCCAGTTTGGCTTTGTCAAGGGCAGATCATGCCTTTTGAACTTGGTCGACTTCTTCGAAACAGTCACCAAGGCCATTGATGAGGGAAAGGCAGTCCATACAGCCTACCTTGACCTTGCAAAAGCTTTCGACACAATACCCCACTCGGGTATTATAGAGAAACTTACCAGCTTAAATGTAAATCCATATGTCACAAGATGGATTGCAAACTGGCTAAAGGACAGAACCCACAGGGTTAGAGTAGCTGGCGCCATGTCAGACTCCAAGCCGGTCACAAGTGGTGTCCCACAGGGCTCAGTCCTTGGCCCCTGTTGTTCGGCATCTACTTCTCAGAAGTACAGGCAAACATAGGAGGACTATGGCTGACAAAGTTTGCAGATGACTGCAAACTGGGAGCCATAGTGGAAAGTACATCGGACACAGATATTCTTCAGAGGGGTCTCACGGAAACTGATAGCTGGTGCCAGAGCCATGGCCTGAAGTTAAATGCCAAAAAATGTATAGTCATACCCTTCGGGAAAAACAAGGTAACCCCAAGCTACCATATAAGTGGCAATCCACTAAGCACAGAAGAGGTTATCAGGGACCTGGGGACCCAGGTTGACAGTGGCCTTTCTTTTGACACTCACATTGCTAAAGTGGTTAGAAAAACCTACGTTGCCCACCTGGTCATGAAGGGATTCACATCCAGATCAAGTGAGGTCATTGTTCCCCTGTACTCTTTACTTATCAGACCAATGATCGAGTGCAATGCCCCATTCAGGATGTATCTCACCCGACACCTGCAGCAATTGGAGAGACCCCAAAATGTTCCTCACCAAAAGGATAAAGGGACTCCAAAATCTGTCATATGCTGCCAGACTGAAGAAACTCCAGCTCTATTCAGTCGCATACCGTCTGCTCAGAGGTGACCTGTGCCTGACATACAAGGTCATGTCCAACCCGGAATTAATGGACATGCTCCACCTCAAAAAATCCAAATCTACCAGATCCACTAGAGCAAGCGACTTAAACCTTAGCACGGATATAAATAGGACATGCTGCAGGGATAGATTTGTCACCCAGAGACTCCCTATGTTGTGGAATAAAATCCCGGTCCATGTGAGGCAGAGCACCTCGCTGGCTATGTTCAAGAGAAATCTTGACCGGTGGATGGGAGATCGTACGTTTACCCCGGGAATCATCTCTGTGCCACTGCTGGACAGAGGCACAACAAACTAATGGGCACAATATTTTTTAACATAAGGGGTGGCGTAAGCCACAAAACTCTGGGCTAGGCTTATAAATGCCTTAGGGCAGATAGCCTAGTATAAACCTATGAACCTGTCTTGTGACTTGAGCTATGGCATCGGTCAGGGAAGACACCTGCATCTGCGACACCTCTACATTGCTGACACTCTGGGTTACGACTCCTGTTTTGAGTAGTGAGCACGGCTATAGGCTCCTGCTGGTGTGCACTCACTGTTTTAGTTGCTGTTGAACACTGAGATTTGGCCTTCAACAGGGTTGCCTCTTCCCTCACCTCTTTAACCAACTGAGAATAAGCTAGAGTCTCTTTCATATTTCTCATCCTCATTTTCCACACAATGGGGTCCACAGCTTGAGCTCCCTGAAAAATTTGTCCGATCCGTACTTGGTCAGCTACTTTTGGACCCACCCCTTTCTTTAGGATAATATGCTGGAGCATTTTATCTAATCGCTTAATGTAATCAGATAGTTTCTCACCAACTTCTTGGTATGTATGTTCAAAATGATACAGTAGGTCAGCAGCCTTCTGTCCTTCCAAACACATCTTGCAGTACTCCTAAATAGTCCTTGGCCATTCAATCTTGCTTATCCATCCTTAGGTTGCGTATAGTATCCGCAGCTAATCCCTTTAGACTTTCAGCTATCCGCTGCTGCTTCTGAGATTCTGGGATATCCCACTCCTCTAGGGCTTGTGAAGCCTGATACATCCAGGATTCAAAATCTTCCTCTCCCTGAGGTGTGGGTTGTTTGCCAGAAAAGAAACGCAATTTGCGGTAGCCAAACCCAGTGAATGGCTGTTTAGGTTTTAAGCATTTTTCTACAATGCTTCCCAAAGCATTCAAAACTTCAGGCCCTATAGTATTTACGGGCAGTGAAGCTGCAGCTTCTGGTGTAGGGTTCTGACCTACTTGGATAGCTTCCTCAGGTATTTTCTCTGTTGCTGAGGTAGTGCACTTCTCAGGGATTACCACACGGACTGCACTCTCACCTGAAATTTGTACACTCGAAGGTATGTGCTCATACACTAAAGGACTTTTCCATTCTAATAAGGCCAATGTGCTCTGCTCAGTAGGGTCCATAGTGCTGTCTAGAAGTCAAACAAACAGCAAAGAACCAAACCAGGAAGTAAGTGCACACACAGCCAGGAAATGGAACAGCTCCTTGTAAGTTCACCAAAGCAGATTCAGTAAATCCAGGTAGGCACCAAACAAATTCAAATAATTCCTTTATTCAGAACCACAAAATGATAACACACAAGTGCTTTCGCTCAGAGGAATTCTGAGCTTTATCAAGTGTCACTTGTTTCAGACTTCTCTCCTGATTCCACAAAATACCATCATCCAGGATTTCAGCAAAAGACAAACACAATCTGCTACTTCACTTCCCTGTCCCCAAAGCACTAGAAAAGAAAGTCCAGTCATGCTGCAAGGCCATTTTTCCCTTCAGCTCCCTGTTTCAGTCTTCCCTCCTTCAGCTAGTATTTCAGTCTCTCCTTTCACTTTTGAAATTGTCTTTTATATTCCTGAAAAGAGCTCCACCTTGTGGTGTAATGAAAAACTACAGTCTATTGCTTCTACAATGAAATACAGTGGGAGCTAGATGTACATAGGCAACTTTGTTTCTATCTTAATAAGAAATTAGGAAAACTGCCCAGTTGTTTGTTTCATTTGCTAAGAACGAATTTGAAAACCAGTTTCAAAAATTACAGTAGCCAAATAGGATAACAGATTGTATCTGTCATGTTTACTCCTTGAGAGGGTTAACCCTGCCAAGACAACCAAAAGCACATTCAACTAGGTCAATGGCTACATCAGCTACTTTTGGGGTCTGAGTTTCTACTGATGGCATTTGTGCAGCTGCCACTTGGTCCAGTGCTCTTACTTTTGTTCCTCATTACAAGTTGGATATCCTCTCCAGAAACAGGGCTGCGGTTCTCAGGAACATCCTTCCATGAGGGCCACCCAAGGTTACTGTGGCTGGGGACACTGTCCCATTCATTGAGGAATAAATGAAAATGACAACTTCAAATATAAAAGTTATGTACTCACCATAACTATGCATCTGTGATGTCCATTTTCATTCTTCCTCAACCTCCCCACCTTCCCTCTATGTCTTTGGGAGTGACCTGATAAAGTTTTTTGTTAGGAACCACAGTTCCTGTTTGAGCCCCTGTTCTGTTACTGGTTCATAGGTTCACAAGATGGGTTGCCAACTGGCTCACTGACAGAACCCACACTGTGAAAGTAGCAGACTCCAAATCCAACTTCAGACCAGTGACAAGTGGAGTACCACTGGGTTCAGTCCTGGATCCTCTCCTGTTTTGTATCTACTTTTCTGAAGTACAACCTAACATAGAAGGTCTTTGGCTAACAAAGTTCGCAGATGACTGCAAACTAGTAGCCATAATCAAAACTCCAAAAGATGTGGACATCCTACAAAAGGACCTTGCTGAGACAGATGCCTGGTGTCAAAGCCATGGCCTCAAGCTCAATGCCAAAAAGTGCATTCTCATCCCTTTTGGTAAAAACTCTGTACCCATGGACTACCACATAGGCGGTAGTCTACTTAACACCGAAAGTGTGATAAGAGACCTTGGGACACAGGTGGACAGTAGTCTCTCCTTTAATAATCACATTGCCACAGTAGTCAGGAAATCTTTCTATATGGCACACCTCATCACAAAAGGTATCTCATCCAAGAAAAAAAGAGGTCATTGTTCCCCTCTACTAGTCACTCATTAAACCCATTATAGAGTACAATGCCCCTTTTGGTATGTACCTCACAAGACATCTACAACAACTGGAAAGGCCACAGAAATACCTCACAAAGAGGATTACTGGCCTCAAACAGATGCCCTACACAGACCGTCTATAAAAACTGCAGCTTTACTCTGTCGCATATCGACTACTCAGAGGCGATCTCTGCCTAACACGCAAAGCTATGTCAAACCCAGAGCTTTTAGACATGCTCCACTTAAAGAAATCCCAATCCCTATGAGCTACACACTCTAGGGATCTAAATCTTGTCACTACAATAAAAAGAATATGCTGGAGGGATAGATTCCTGTCCCAGAGACTTCCCATACTCTGGAACAAACTACCTATCTATATCAAACAAAGCTCCTCATTAGCACTCCAACAAAAATCTTGGTGATTGGAAAGGAGATTTGAAATTCACCCCAGGGAACACTTCTGTGGCTCTGCTCAACAGTGGTACAGGGAAATAATTTTCTTGGGTGGCGAAAGCCAGGGTACCTTTTGGCTAGGCTTATATAGGCCCTAGGGCAGACAGCCTAGTACCTACCTATGAACCTTATGTGTGAGATATCAGTCACATTAGAGGAGTTAGATACTGACTCAATGGTGGCCAGCTGAGAAGCCATTTTGTCACGGACCTCATCAGACATGGCACCAGCCAAGGTTTCAGAGAGCTCAGAAATCAGATCCCGTTGAAGCCTGGTAAAGTGTGCCATATAATTCAGGGACCTGATAGTAAAGGTCACTGATGCAAAGGTGCACTTCCCTATCTTGTCCAGGACCCGGGACTCTGTTAGATGGATGGATAGTCTGGCTTTCTTCTTCTGCCAGATCCTTTTTTGGTGCGGCCACCACCACCAAAGCATCAACAGGAAGACCTTTTGACCAATGGGGATCCGTAGCAGGAAGGGACAAAATCTTATCTGGCCTCCGGGGAATAGCTTAGACAATGTCAGGAGCCTTCCAAGGATGCTGCACGATAAGCCGGACAAGTTCATCGGCAGGTAGAGTAACCCAGGAGGTAGGGGGCCGGGCACAAAAGGCCTGCAGGAACACAGATTCCTCAGAGGTTGGATTAGAGGACTGCCAGTCACCTCTCTGTTTCAGGATTTTGAGGATATCACCAAAGGATACCTCAGAGGGTGACCAAGGGGATCCTTCCCCCTCATCAAAATCTCTGTCTTCAGTGAGGAACTCCTCTGTAGAGTCCATGTGCTTCCTCTTACACAAACTTTTCCGGTGAACTTCCTCAGTGGGAGAAGCTGGGGAAGACAGTGGAAAAGGGGTTTCCTGTGGGAATATATCCTGAGGCCCTTGCACCCGGTGTCCGCTTGGTGCGACTTGTGAAACCAGTGTACCAGAGGAGGGCGGAGGGATAGACAGTCCAGTATCGGCGGCAGCAGCGAAAGTCTTCTCCGTCAGTTGGAAGGTTGGTCCACCTGAAGAGGAGTGAATGTCTAGAACAGGGGTCACCCCTCCCCTATTAGCCTGCCGACCCAGAGTCCCTGGATGGCTGTGGAGTAGCAAACTATGCGTGTCACAACTGACATCCTGGATCGTAGCAAAACTTTCCTGCCACGAAGGCAACTGCGGTTCCTTAGTGAGATCCATAAAGGGAACCGCAGAAGGGAAGACTGTGTTATATCCGTGGACTTCAAAGGCAATGAAGGAGGAGAATAAGAAGGTATCTTTGGGGGTAGGTGATCACCTCCCAAGGAAGGATAGTTCCTGGGGGGTGGGATACACCTCTGGCCAAGAGCACCCGATCCACAAGATGCAACACATCGTGTTTGGAAAGGCTTCTACTGGACTTCATGGATACTGAGGGAGAAACAGGCCTCTCCACAGAAGAGGCAAATTCGGTTCCCATCTCACCTGTCCGCACCAAGAACAACGGTGCTGAGAGAGACTGGACTACAGGCATCTGCACCGAAGAAGTCATCGGTGCCGAGGTCATGGTCTGCTCCAACACAGGGATCGGTGCAGAAGTGGTTGTCAGTACCAAAGCTGGAACCGACCAAACTGGAGTCAACAATAAGGACGTCCGTTCCGAGTAAGTTGTCGGAGCCGACGTGGTCAAAGTCTGTGCCGACTGAATGGTCGGTGCCAATACAATGGTAATAGTCTGAACCGAGAAGCCCCTTGGTTCCAATATAGTGAATGCTGCAGGAGAAGATTGAGCCGAGATCACTAATGGAGCCGAAGGCCTCTGTGCTGTAGGTCTAGGCACCGAATGCACTGGGGCTGAGTGAGCTCCGGAGCTGAAACTTTAGCTTTCTTAGGTTTTGGTTGGTGGGAGTGCCCAGCAAAGATTTTAGCCTTGGAAGGAACATCCAAGATTTTCTTATGGGCTCTAGGAGGGGTTGAGACCTCCGACCCAGAAATAGCCAGAAATAGCCTCTGAAAAGGGAGATTTAAGAAGACCCTTCAGCAACAGCTTGTTTTTCCTTTTCAACAAAGTCCTATTTGAAATGTTTTCACAGATAGTACAGGGCAGGTCAACAGATAAGGGGGACGCCCCCAAACAATAAACACACAGTGTGCATCAGAAGTAGGTAGTTTGTGTCCACAATCAGAACACCGTTTAAACCCTGGACTACCTTTCTTATCTGCCATGATAGCAAATCAGACAGCAAAAAAGGATACCAGCAATGGTACAAAAGAATACCCAAAGGTATGAGAAAAAGGGAAAGATTACGAACGATGGTAAGGGGGAGAATACCTCGCGGTAAAAAGGTAAAGAAAAGAGAAAAAAACCTGAAGAAAATATGGTCGCTAGGTGCAATAGGGTAAGAGACAATGAAATAGAAACTTTTCTGAAAGAAAAGTAATAAAAATTACTGATAAACAACAAATAACTGTACTTAGCTCAAGAGAAGCAGCTTGACACAACTAAATGGCAACGCGGCAAACGAAATCTGGGGTAACGAAGAGGGGGATTGTGGGTAAGTGTTTAGCTCGAGAGTTTGAAGCTGACGCGAGCTTGGAAAATAGCCGGCTCAGTTCCAAGGTCAAAACCGATACCCATGCATAAGGATTAACAATATCAGATGAAAATCTGTATCCCTGGGACACAATGTTGAGGACCCAGCGGTTGTTGGAAATGGTGGCCCAGGTACTTGCATGGAGGGAGTATTTTCCTCCTAGGGGCAAGTGCAGGTTGGCAGAGGGAGGGGGTGGAAGTGGAGAGTCATTGTGAGTTCTTACCATGAGGGGGTAGCTTAGCACTCCCTGGTTTTGGGGTGGAGGAACTCCATTGCTTAGATCTCTGCATTCCCTGGGGCTGTCTGGGGGGGGGGGGTTGCTTCTCTGGGGTCTGGGCTGAACTGACCTGGAGGGGGCAGGAAAGGACCAGTGCTTGGAGGGGCAATCCCTACTGAACCTGGGTGGCTGGACCTGCAAGAAATCCTTAACTGTCTGCATAGATTTAGCTTTTTCTTCCATCTTTTTTTAAGACCTCCTCTGTCTTGGTGCCACATAAGTTGTCTTTGTGCAAGGGTGCATCCAATAATTTGGATTTTACATGGTCTGGCAAGGGCTGTTCCTTATGCTAAGCATGCCTTCTAAGGACAGAACCAGTGACTGCTGCCCTGCAAGATGGTTCTAGGGCATCAAAACCACCGTGTAAGTTGTGCTTAGTTATTTGACTTGCAGAATGCATTAACTCTTGTAACTCTATTTTCTGCACAAGCAGGAAAATATGATATTTTTTGTTTGATGAGGTCCATGGTATGTTGCTTAAATTTTATCATATGGAACTGACAATTTAGTGCTCTAATAACAAGAGTAGCAGAGGTGTATCTTTTTTTTTTTGTACCCCATCTAATGCTTGGGAATCCCTATCTGAGGGGGTGGGATTCTTAGCAGAAGTTGCTTTAATTCCTTTAGGCCCGTGAGAAATAACTTCAAGGTCAGCAGTAGGATTTTTGAAAAGAAATTGTGTGAGTCAGAGACTCTATAATACCCATCAGGTTTCCCGGGAGCAGGAGGAAGGGTGTCAGGAGTTAAACTAGATTCCATAAAAACATCATCCAGGACAGGAGGAATGGCCAAAGGTCTATGCTGTGGAAGATCTAAGAATTCCGTGAGTCTCCTTTTAGACTGAGGGTAGTCCTGACATTTCCATTGGAAATTCTCCCTTAAAGTATGTAGGGTTTCCCCCAAAGGAAAATTCCTCGGGTGGAGAGGCTGAAGGAATGGATTGCTCTGCATCAGAATCCTCATAAGTAGAGAGGAGTTGCATGTCTTCATATTCAGATGCGTCAGATCATTGGACTCCTGTTCAGATAAAACTACTGGGGACACATCTCTCTTTTGGAAGGGGTAGCTTGGCTTCCCCTGATGAGCATTATACGGTCTGCAATTTTTAACATTTGAGACTGAGGCAAGGAAGCAGGTGCCTGAGATTGGGTCGTCTGTTTCTTGGGTGTGGTTCGTACCCTGGGCCTTAGAAACTCTGTAGTTTTTGAAAGAACGGTAGACATGAAAGTAGTCATCAGTCTGTGTCGAGAATCAGTAGTGCAAAGTACTTCCTTGGGAGCTGGTGCCTGATCAGCGGCTTCGGACCCATCCAAGGTAGTGACAACCGCAGGATCCTTAGTCGATGAAGAGTTTCACGGCATACTGGACTCTGAAAGGGTTGTGGTAGCAGGCATCAGGGGCTGTGAAAGCACCTCATTGAGGACCGGAGAACTGACTAGTTTAATGGAAGCGTTGTCGGTAGGTTTGGACCTGTGTGGTCTGTGTCTCTGTCTTTATCCTTACGTTTTTTCAGAAGATCTGCTGTCAGATGGCTTACGTAAGCCATATCGGAATTTGAGGACAGAGCGAAATTCAATAAGGGCCCAACGATGTATAGTTCTGGTGTTGAACAAAGCACAGAAAACAACAGCAAGGGATTTCGTGGTCTGGACCTAAGCAAGTGACGCAGTAAGAATGAAAGTTTCAGTGTGGTACTGGCTTTCCACAGGCGAGGAAGTTGTTAACTTTTGCTGACATCGGTTAGAGCAAGAAACTAGGATCCCCAACAGAGTACTTAGGTTTAAAAGACTTCAGCTTCAATTTGGAAAACGAAACTCGGGTAGCGGCCGAATGGCACTCGTGCGAACTGCTTCTGGCTCCTCGGCAAGAAAGACTGATGTAATGGCGTCAGCTGCCTTACTTTATACTACTGACGACCTGACGTCAGTCCTGAAGCGACAGCAACTGACGCAAAAATACTATGCCTCTGGTATTCAGGCCAACTGAGGGCTACCCGGGCAGGGATAGCCCAAATGTGATGACTGCAACACTGAAACACGAAGAACATCAAGCACTCAGACAGAATACTGCATTTTAACCTTGTGATGTATGGAGGTGTGTGAACCAGATACTGTGACAAATTCAGTGCTCAGCAAAAGTAGGAAAAAGAGGAAACCCCAACAGTTACTCACTCCAGAGGGTCTCCAAAAAAACACCATTTGTAATTACACAACAAATAAGCAATGTCTGGCTATTCTTATTTTATCAGACTTTAACATTACGACAAACAAATTTAAAAAATTGTTATATGTGATATTAAAGTCAGTCTTGTAACTGACTGCCACTTTTGAACAAAACAGGCAGCACTGTAATTGTGTATTTTCCCACAAGTGTTTTAAGTCGTACTTTTAATAGCTGTCACAGTATTACATGCGTTAGACACTTGGTGTTTATTACAGGCACTGGCTTCAGTCACTGTCCATTATGGAATATACTTTCTGATGCCAACTGGAATTCCTACAAAGCAGAAATCAATCTTGAATTTTAAGAATATTCCTTTTCTCCAAATCATTCATCTCCTTTAGAAGAAGGGCAACATTGTATCTGAGTTCCTGAAACTTGGAAATTGGAACCTAAACAACAGAAGAAAGTTATTTTACATGCATTTATAACAGAACATTTTCCAATAAAGTGTCAAAACACAGTGCAGTTTGCTAAGGAATTTCATTCCGTTATAACCTGCAAAAAAAATAAATAAATAAAATAACATTTTTGTTCATCAATGAGGAAAGCATTTTACAGAGATCTTAGTTCTTTAGCACATGGCTTGTCTCTGCTATTATCTAGGTATTATTTTCTTCTTTTTTTTAAGACAATAAACATTTTATTATCACTTATCAATCATGTATTTATATAAATGAAAACAACGCATACTGATAACCTTAGTTGCAAGCATTTTACATCACCTCATTCAAATCATACCTTCTTTTAAACCCCTTTCCTCCCCTGTATGTATTGTTTCTACAATTTCCAAGATCCCAATTCCAGCTGTTTTATGTTACTACATTCACTACTTCTAGTACAGTTGGGTTTGGAATTTGATTTCCATTTTCTAGTAATTGCCATTTTGTCCGCCACCATAATTAAACTCAGCAAAGTCTTACTGTGTCTAGGCAATTCCGATTCTGTATCATGGCTTAGAAAAATAATTTTCTTAGTTATACCAATTTTCTCACCAGTATCTCTGATAGAGTAATCTGCAGGGAATTATACTCCCAGAAAATATGTTCCCAATTACCTCTTTCTTCCCCATCATACCTCCAACATTTGCTGTCCACCTGAGGAAAATTTCTCTGGAGTCTATGTGGGGTCCTAAAAATATCTGTGTAAACATTTCCAAGCAAAAATCCTAAATCTTCTAGACTTTGTTGCCTATTTGGGAGACAAAACATATAGTTTCTTTGTGAACTGCTTAGCCAATCTCTCTTACTAACCCTTTCTACCATCTTATAAGTGATTCTTATAGTTATACTGCAATATTCTATATGCTCTACTAATTACTCCTTTTTTAAAAGCAGCATCCGGTCTAGATTCTACTTAAAAAAAAAAAAAAAAAAAAACTCTACAAGTGCTGATCTTTCATTTAGGACCCCCCTTATTTATTTCTCTTTGCCTATCCTCCGATACCAATCCTTCATACGGAAGGCAATCTCTAACCTCCAGTCCAAATAAATTCTTGGCATCTTCCTGTGCTATTACTTTTTCCTCTCCAGTTATTTGCTCCCAATAACTCTGCTCCTTTGCCAGTTTTCTCAAATAAAATCCAGCTCTTTGCTTTCCACAACTTCTCCACTGATTGATAAAAACATACCTGACTATACCTCTCAACCTGGAAACATCAAAAAATCTGGAAAAGGCCCATGAAAACTAGGTACAAATCTGTACGCTGATTAACGTAAAATTTGCGTACATAATTACGTAACCCCACCCACTCGAATTGTGGAATAGCAACTTTCACAAACTGAAGAACAGACAACCAAAACATGGCACCAGAGTCCCCATGCAGCCATTCCAATGTCCCATTACCTGGCTAATTCGCCCCATTTACCATAAACACTAATGCATGCATGCATACTGCTTTACTTCTGCAATGATTATTTGGATTTTATTTTTTCATTTTATAGCACAATGCACAAACACTAATAGATATCTGCTAAACAAAGTAATACTGTCTTACAATGAAAATAGACTTGGCATTAAAACTTCTCTACCCTTGAAACTCACACTCATTGAAACCCACACCACATCAAAGAAAATGCATCTGGCCAGTGGTGGATAAAGATTACCTTTGGGCTGTTTTCAAATCATAGGCCCCTTGTATATAAAACAAGAAACATACATGCATTCTTTGATACACCTTCCTGACTTTAAATTATAATACAGCACGCTTGTTAGACTTAAGTTACAGCACACTTTAAATTTATTGTTTGAACATTTTTCCAGTAGGCAGTGAAACAAAATGCATGAACCAATGACGACAAATAAGAAGTTATGTACCTACCATAACGTTCCATGTTAGTTGTCTTCTCTCGCCTTCTTTCTTGCTTGATGGGTTCGGAGCCGATCCCTCGGCTCCGACTCGGCACTTGCTAAGCTCGAGAGTCACTTTTACCAGCTCGAGGCAGCCCCATATCCCATGATGCAAGGCGGTAAGTACCCAGATCTCGTTTGATGACAAAGGGCAATAGCACCAAGCATAAAATACTTCCCAAAGGAAGAAAGAAAACTTACAGATGGAAGAAGGACCAGGTCTGAATGGTCTTCAGCATAACAGTTTCTTATAACAAGGTCTGTCCAGGCCAGGGTGAAGGTGGAAGGGTCGGAAGAAAGAAGGCGCAGAGAAGACAACTAACATGGAACGTTATGGTAGGTACATAACTTCTTAATGTTAAGTTGTCAATCTCGCCTTCATTCTTGCTTGATGGGACCGCGCCCCTAGCACCTCTATCCTGGGTGGCTCAATGGAACAAACTCTTGAGGACTGTAGAGCCAAAACTGGCTCTGTCCCTGGAGGCCAAGTCCAATTTGTAATGGGAAACAAAAGTGTGAGGAGTGGCCCAAGTGGCCGCTGCACAAATAGTGTCTAAAGGAAGTCTAGCTTGAAAGGCTGTAGAAGTAGCTAAGCTCCTAGTTGAATGTGCTTTAGGGTTTGAGCACAGCTGTTTTCCCCTGAGCAGATAAATTTCAGAGATGACGCAAGAAAGCCATCTGGACAAGGTCACTTTAGAAACAGGAAGGCCTTTTTTATTATCCGCATAGGAAACAAAAAGTTGATCAGATTTTCTAAATTTTTTGTTCTGTCCAAATAATATCTAAGTTGACGGTGGACATCAAGATAATGTAGCTTTTGTTCAGCTCTGTCTGAATAGTTTGGGAAAAATACAGGGAGATCAATGGATTGATTCAAATTGTTCTTTGAAGCGACCTTAGGCAAAAAGGTTGGGTTAGTTCTCAAAGATACTCTGTCTTTGTGAAAAACCAAATAGGGGGGTCATACCGATAGAGCATGAAGTTCAGACACCCTCCTGGCCGATGTAATAGCCACTAGGAATAAAGTTTTCCAAGAAAGAAATTTCAGGGAACGAGAAACAGCTGGCTCGAAGGGGGGAAGAATCAAGGATGTCAGCACTAAATTTAGATCCCACTGAGGAGGAGGATTCCTAATTGGAGGCTTTAGTAGGAAAATTCCTTTCAAGAAGGCCCTGCAGAGCCTATGGGACATAATATTATGATATGCTATCCCGACATGAAAATTGGAAATAGCAGCCAATTGAACTCTGACTGTGGAAGAAGAGGAGCCTGCATGAAAAATCTCTACTAAGAAGTCCAGGACTGCCTGAACAGGGGCAGTAAAAGGATCAATATTCTTGGCCTTAGCCCAATAAGAGAAACGTTTCCATTTGCTTGTATAAATCCTCCTGGTAGAGGATTTTAGCGAAGCTACTATGATGTCTCTAACTGGGTTAGAGATCAAAGGAAGCCTGGCTAAGGAAGGAAGTGGAGCAACCATGCTGTGAGGTTGAGAGAAGGGATAGACCGGTGCAGCTGACCCGATTGGTGAATCAGAAGATCTGGCACTGGGTCCAGATGCCACGGCTGCACCAAAAGGTGATGATGGAGGAACGGGAACCAAACTTGTCGAGGCCAGTAAGGGGCAATGAGAATCAATTTGGCTCTCAAAACGGTAGCTTTCTGGATAACCTGAGGGATAAGAGGAAATGGAGGGAAGGCATAAAGAAGTCCCTGGGGCCAATCCTGGGTCAGAGCGTCTCTGGGGGGATGGCCTGATAGAGGGAAGAGGCAGAAGAAGTCTGGACATTTGCTGTTTTGGGGAGTAGCAAAAAGATCGCAACATGGACGACCCCATTCCAGAAAAATCTCTTCCGCTATAGATTGCTTGAGAGACCACTCGTGAGGCATGAGAATAGCTCTGCTCAATCTGTCCGCTACAATGTTGGTTTTCCCAGGGATATGCGTTGCTACCAGAAACCGATGAGAGGAGATCGCCCATTGCCATAGTCTGAGCGCTTCGACACAAGGGGTAGGACTTGGTTCCGCCCTGTTTGTTGATATACCAAACTACAGACATGTTGTCTGTGTGGACTGCAATTGTCCCTACGGGAAGAAAGTCGCTGAGGGCTTGCAACGTTAAAAGCACTGCTCTCATCTCCAGGACATTTATGTGCAGATGGTACTCGAACGGCTGCCACGCCCCATGAACCATCCTGCCCTGATAATGACCCCCACCCGATCAGGGAGGCATCCGTGGTGACAGTGGCTATCGGGATGGGGGTACAAAGTACCTGCCTTGGTGAACCTGAGGAGATGTGATCCACCAAGCAAGATGATCTTTGCAAGTCTGTGTCACCAGAATCTGGTGACGCATTGGAAGTTGTTGGTATGACCACTGTGTGAACAGCATCCACTGAAGAAGGCGCATGTAGAATCGAGCCAGGGAAGAAGAGTAATGGCCGCAGCCATGAGGCCTAATACCTTTAGAACCATTCTGGCCTGTACTTTCTTGTTGGCCAGAATGATCCTGACATGACTCTGAATGTCTGAAACTCTTTGATCTGTAAGGGTAGCTGACATCCTAACAGTGTTTAAGTTTGCGCCTATGAAGGTAATAGACTGGCAGGGCGATAAGGATGACTTTTCAAGTTGATCGAGATGCCCAAATGAGAACAAAGATTTATTGTGTAATCCCTGGCTTGTATAAGCTGATGCCTGGTGGTGGCTGACAGGAGCCAGTCGTCGAGATACGGAAACACCTGGAATCCTTGACGCCTCAGGTGAGCCGTGACCACTGCCATGCATTTGGTGAACACTCTGGGGGCTGTAGTGAGACCAAAGGGCAGGGCTCTGAACTGAAAAGACTGGACCCCAGCCGAAGCGGAGAAATCTCCTGGAGCGTCTGTGAATTTTGATGTGATAGTACACATCCTGAAGATCTATTGAGCACATCCAGTTGTCCTTCTGTAAGAAGGGCAGAATTGACTGAAGAGTGACCATTCGAATCTTGTCTTCCTCACAGACTTGTTGAGTCTGCTGAGATCCAATATTGGTCTCCAGTCTCCCGTCTTTTTGGGGACCAAAAAGAACCTTGAGTAGATTCCGGCTCTGAATGGTCTGTTGTAACTGGCTGAATGGCTCTTTTTGCAGTAGTTTTGAGACTTCTAACTCTGCAATTTCCCTTAGACCGGTGGTACATCTGGAAGGGAATTTGAGGGGAAAGGACTTTCCTCGAAAGGAATTATGTAACCCTTGGATATGATCGACTGTACCCATCTGTCTTGAGTGAGGGAATGCCAGGCTTCTGGGTACAGTGATAATCTTCCCCCGACTGCCTCCAAGAAGGGACAGCCGGGCAACATCTCAGGGATGCTGAAAGGGCTTGTCAGAGAGAGGCTCTCTGTTTCCCTGGTTTTTTGGACCCCCTCTGCCTCTAGAGCGCCTGTTGTTGTTACCCCTCTGCCTCTAGGGGTAAACTGACCACGTGAATCCGGCGTGACTCCTTGGGATTTACGGAACCACATTTTTCCACCTTTCTGTCCTTTGGGATAAGGTCTAGAAGGGGTGGAAAAACGGACTCCTACAGCAGAAAGAGTCTTGCCGTCCTGCTCGCACCTGGTCAAAGTTTCCTTCACCTGAGGGCCAAACAAAGCTGACCCATCAAAGGGAGAATTTGTGAAGGACGCCTTGAAGGGATCTGCAAAGTCACATAGCCGCATCCAGGCTTGGCGAAGAGCCACACCTGTACCTGCGGCTCTACTCGCTCCATCAGCAGCATATGATATTAGCCGCATGGAGGAGTTTGCAATGGAATTAAGGGTTCCTAGCTGCAAAGCAATCTTTTCTTGAGCTCCTGCAGCTGTAGGATCCTGTACTACTTCACCCAGCTCCTTAAGGATATCCCTCTGGAGTCTGGTGAAGTGACATAGGTAATTCAGCGAACGATAGCAAAGGTCGCTGAGGAAAACATCCGCCACCGTACCTATCCATGGTCCTAGAGTCCTTATTAGGAGGATGGACGGCACGGAAGGATCTGCAAGTTCCTTCTTGGTGGCAGCAGCCACCACCATGGCATCAGCGGGACACCCTTAGTGAGGAATTGCTTGTCACACGGGCAGTGATAAATTTTGAAGGCCTCCTAGGGACTGGCTCTACAGAGTCAGGAGCTGCCCACGCCTTCGGGCAATAACCTGCATAAGGGGTCGAAGGCGGAGACACCCAGGAGGTGGAGGGCCGAGATCCAAACGCCTCTAGGTATACTGACTCATCCTCAGAGGGATTGTTGGTGGGCCAGTTCCCCTCTGTTTAAGGAGTTCTAGGATGTCTGAGAAGGAGACATCCTCAGACGGGGATCTAGGGGATCCCTCTGACTCATCAAAGTCAGTATCTGAAGTGACAGACTCGGGGGAGTCTACATGTTTCCTCTTACAAGTCCTCTTCCTAGGAGGATCTCCCGAAACATCAGGAGAATCCTCGGAAGAGGGGGAAATTCCCAATGGGGAAACCTGAGGCGAAGGATCTCTGGGTCCTGTAGCAAGAGAAGTGGCAGAGATGTCAACAGGCACTATAGAGGGAGGAGCTACGGGAACAGACTGCTGACTGATACCAGTGGCCAGCACACTCTTCATCACCTCAATGCTCCTCCCAGGCAGGTCCGAGAGAACCCGTTCCGAAGAACTAGGAACTCCAGGGACCACCGAAAGGGAAGTCTCAGAGGCAGATGTCGGAGCCGAACTCACCAAGGCCGAGGCTCCAAGGGGAAGAGCGGGTTCGGACAAGGGTCCGATGCCACTCACCCCCTCGGAGGAGACCATGGAAGCCCGACCACCGAATCCCTCTTAGGAAGGTCTCGAAGAGGAGATAAGAATAGAGGCTGAAGGAACAGAAGGGGGTATCTGTCCTCCAGCCGTAGCAGTAACCATTCCCGAAGACTCCAACTCCAAGCTCTGGGGTAGAGTTGAAGGAGGAATTGTAACAGGGTGTGGACCAACAGTCGTCTGTTGAGACGGACTATGTAACATTTGGGCCAGTGCCTGTGACTTAAGTAATCTGCTGACCACTCTCTCTAAGTCATGGTTTGAAAATCTGGATGACCTTGAAGATCGGCTCCGATGGCTCCGTTCCGAAAGGAGAGGTGAAGCCGGAGCCGAAAGTATCGGCTCCAAGGAAGGAGACCTCGACCTCTTCCTGGAATGAGCCATCGGAACCGATGAAACTATAGACCCTGTCGGAGCCGAGGACTTATCGGAGCCGACAGGAAGCCTCGATGCATCGGCTCCAGCCGGAGCCGATACAGCCACAAAAGTAACGGTGTCGGAGCCGATCGGAGCCGACACCGATGCCTGTGCCACATGGTGGTCGGAACCGATCGGAGCCGACACCGAAGTGGTCGATGCAGAATCAGCACCGATAGCCATCAGTGCCGAAGGCTTAGTTAAGCCAGAATCGGCTCCAGCCGGAGCCGATCTCGACTCAGAACGAGTCGGAGCCGAGGCCGCAGGCTTAGACACAGAAGCCTGGGCCTTGGAAGATTTGACTGATTTAGATGGAGCCGACTTAGCCGGAGAGCCCTCCGGCTTAAGAAGGCCCCTAAGTATCAGTTTGTTTCTTCTTTCCTGCAGGACTCTCTGGCTGAAGGAATGACATATAGCACAGGAGTCCTGCAGGTGAAGAGGCCCCAGGCAATACAGGCAAGAAGTGTGACCGTCTGTCAGAGACATCTTCTGACAGCACGAGTCACACTTCTTAAAGCCTGAGACCCTCTCCTTTGACATGGTGTTTCACAACACACACACACACCAGTCAAAGAATTAAATTAAATAAAATACCAAAAGGTATTACTAGAAAACACACACACACACCCTAACGGGGATGGGATGGGTAAAGTTTGACTAAAAAAATTAGTAGAGACAGGGAATTTTCTGTCAGAAAATCTTTATAATTAACTTAAAAGTAAAAATTAAAGAGTTTTTAGCAAAAAGGGGCTAAAATATCAAAGTAGTGAATCACTTACCAGGAGCTGGTAAAAGGAGGACCTCATAAGCGAAGCGGCAAACGAGATCTGGGTACTTACCGCCTTGCATCATGGGATATGGGGCTGCCTCGAGCTGGTAAAAGTGACTCTTGAGCTTAGCAAGTGCCGAGTCGGAGCCGAGGGATCGGCTCCGAACCCATCAAGCAAGAATGAAGGCGAGATTGACAACTTAACATACTGCCCATTTCAGAACATTTCCATAATGAATGCCAAAACCAGGGACACATTTTAAACATTGCTTGTATAATTTAAAGTTGCTAAAATAAAAATGTGTTACCACCATGCATTTCACTGCCAAGTCTTGAACCCAGGACCCTGTGCACTACAGTCAGAGCAACATACCACTATGCCACATCAGCAGTTTCCTGAAAGAAGATAGGAAGACTAAAATTTAAATGACTATCACTTAGTGAACTAATTTCCCACCATAGCTCTCAACCTCTTAGCACAAAAAAAATGGACAAAGCCAATAATGGGGGAATACAGAATTCAGTTCTTCTCACATGAGCTCTCAACATCTTTGCACAAAAAAAACCTGGACAAAGCCAATAATGGGGGGAATACCGACCCAAAATTGGAACAAATTTCAAATACTGATCTTATAAACTTAGAAAATTGCTAGAATAAAAGATTTTGTTAGCATTTATTTTTCTGAAGAATATGAAGTATGAAATTCAAATGCTTGTCATTTGCCACAAAAATTCTGAAAAACCACAGATTTAATGAGGAACACAACGAAAATACAAGGCATAAATTCACAACTGGCTCACAAACGCACAATGGAAAGTGAAAAACAGGGCTTAGCTGAAAATACCTTGCCATTCAGAAGCAGTAACTAGCTTAGAAACAAGTCCATTCAGAAGCAGTAACAAAGCTTAGCTGAAAATACCTTGCCGTTCACAGCAGTAACTAGCTTAGAAATGAGTCAGTTCAGAAGCAGTATTGAGCTTAGCTGAAAATACCTTGCCGTTCAGAAGCAGTAACTAGCTTAGATGAAAATACCTTGAAACGAGTCCGTCAAGAAGCAGTAACTAACTTCAGCTCGAAATACCCCATAGCTTAGCTCTAACAGCAGTAACCACACACACATACTAACTCCAGAAAGTGAAAAAGGAGTTCAGAAGCAGTAACTAGCTTAGCTCAGCTCAAAATACCTTGAAATGAAACGAGTCCATTGGGAGGCTCTAAATACCTTGAAACGAGTCTGTAGCTCTAACACCAGTAACTGATATGGAAATAACTCAGCAGTCCAATTAGAAGATAAAAATAAATGGCTAGATGTGCTGTTTTCTTCCCACACACAGCATTCAAACAGTAGCAGCCAGCCGGAAATGCATGCACCTGAGCCCTTGAGCTCAATTCTGACAGGCTGGCGGAGCTGATGTCATCGCGCACGTGATGACATCAGCTTGAAAAGCAAAAGAAAAAAAAAAGGGAAAAATCGGAAATGAAGGGGTGCCACCCCATTATTTGGACCCAAAACACACTAAAAAATGAGTAATTTGGTACATTTGCGAGGCATGTACCTGACCTGTGTAGAAAATTAAAGGGACTAAACATTTTAGCTGTTTGTACCTTACTACCCACATCTATAATTTTGTCTCTTGCAACATATCCTTCACTGCCACACTGGAATAATTTTTAATGCATACTCCTATATACCTCCTTTTATCATGTCCCCATAAATATGGATATTGCTGAATCAATTCTTGTGTGGGTACATAATTTATAGCTATTGCCTTTATTTTAGCTTCATTAATTTTGCATCCCAAAAAACATGAAACTGTCTAAAAAGTGATCCACAACACTGTAATGTCCTTTTCTGGTTTTATCATGTATAGAATAATATCTTCAAATAGAGCCAGCTTTTCTTGACTACCACACTAGTTATATCCTTGAATTTCTGAGTCCCTCATTTTCTGTCAATGGTTCTAAATATAATACAAATAAAGGGGAAAGAGGACACTCCTGCCTGGTTTATCTGCTCAAGCAGAAATGATCAGAGGAACCCACCCACTTTAATTTTTGCCTCCAATCCCTCATATATCCTCCTAACCAACCTTATTATTTTATCAGGGAATGCGAATGCCTCCATTGCCCTGCTCAAAGTCCCAGCTTATTTTGTAAAATGCTTTCTCTGCATCAAGACCGATATTCTTACATTCTACTTCCCTCTGGATCATCAGTGTTCTGTTAATGTGAAATGTTTGCCTCCCTGCAACAAAACCACAGTGATCCATAGCTATCGATTTTAGCATCACTTTTGTCATTCTAGACAAACACTTTGGAATCGTGGTTTAGTACTGAAGTGGGCCTGTACAAAGCTGGATCTGATGGATCTTTATCATCTTTAGGTATTACAGCTACCACTGCTTTCTTCCAGGATGCTGGTACTTCTCTTAAAATACTGTTCGACAATACCTTCCAGAACTTTGTTTTTTCCTTCCTAGCTTCCAAACTTTTACAGCAATATCATTTATTCCTGGGGACTTTCCTGTAGATTGGTTATACATCACCATTTTTATCTCATCTCCTCCTATCTTAACTGTTAGTAACTGAGCCTCATCTACCACTAACCGTGGCATATTTAACAATTCCATATTTCTCTGTGTTACACAGACTTTCATAAAATTTCCAAATTATCTCAAATACTTTTACAGGATTTCTTATCTTCCTTGGTATAGGCTCCCTAAGCTTGGCAACAGCCCATTCTACTTTGTTGCCTCAGTAATTGTGCTAAACATTTTTGTGCTCTAGCGTTATAATCAAAAAACAGTTGGTTAACAGTAATCTTTCTAAACTCATGCATATTTCTGGATCTTTTAAATGCCTTCGATATGGTTAACCATAAACTTCTCATACTAACACTAAAAAACGTCTCCCTTGACAACCAGTCTCTTAAATGGTTCCAATCATATCTAAATGGTAGACACCAAGCTGTCTTATGGAAGGACAAATTATCTACCTTACTACCCGTCACCCTGGGAGTTCCTCAGGGATCTATACTGGGACCTCTCCTATTTTCTATCTTTATTAATGATCTGCATAAGGTCATCCCAGATGCAATCTGTGTCCAATATGCAGATGATTCACCTTTAATAAGCTCGGCCACCACTCACAGTGACCTTCAGATAGTTTCCCAAGCCACTTTTAACACAGTAGAAGACTGGCTCCTTAACAGACAACTCTTACTAAATCCTAATAAAATGAAACTATTACTTTTCTCCCCCAACAGAAGACACCCCCTTACCAGCCTTCAATATTAGGTCTAACAATGGGACCATTATTTCTCCTGACCCCTCTACCAAACTCTTAGGAGTAATAGTTGACAATAACCTCAAGTTCGATGCACACCTTAGTCAAACTATCAAGACTGTCAATAAAAAACTTGGATCTCTCTATAAGATTAAGCCCTTCCTAACTCCAGTAACTAGAAAGTACAGTTTTGTACCTACCATAAATGTAGATGTCCGATAGGAATGCATCTGCAGTCTTCACAAATGGGTTGTCCTGTCGTCAGGCAGCCCTTCGGTCGGCCGGATTCCAAAGTCTGGGTCTGGCTTCGGCTGGTGTCGCACTTCACCCGACGTCATTGCGGCAGTTCTTCGGGTATAAAGGCATCAGCCGACGCCATTTTCCTCAGTGTTTCTTGCCCCAGATGCCAGGTGCCCTCTTGGATGGCTAAATTTGGATAAATGCCAAAGTTTCCAAATAGTAGAGAGCAAACACACAAAATAAGCATGTATGTACATATATACAAACAAATACACCATAATAGATCCCCCCCAAGCTAGCTGAAGGTTGGCAAATACCCAAGGAGTACCTCAGAGGGGAAGGAGGGAGGGTAATCCTGACTGCAGATGCATTCCTATCGGACATCTACATTTATGGTAGGTACAAAACTGTACTATGTCCTTCAATGATGCATCTGCAGTCTTCACAAATGGGTAGAATACCATAGCTAAACTAGGGGAGGAGGAATGAGTAGAGATTATGGTGTAGTTAGGATCCCTTGCAAAACAGCAGTGGCAAAACCAGCTTGGGATCTAGAGTATAAAGGTAAATTATAATGCTTGGCAAATGTATGCACGGAGGTCCAAGTAGCAGCCTCTATAATGTCCTTGGTAGTCACTCCTCGTAAGAAAGCTGTAGTAGTGGCTGTAGCCCTTGTGGAGTGAGGCCTGTTGTTCTCTGGAGTTTTCTTTCCATGATAGGAGTAACAAAATCGAATGCAATTTCCTATCCATTTGGAGATTGTCTGTTTTGAAATTGGTTTTCCTTCCTTCCCTGTTGCATATGCTACCAGAAGCTGGTCAGTTTTTCTATTGGTTTTTGTCCTGTCCAGGTAGTAGCGTAATTGTCTATGCACATCCAAGGTATGTAGTAGCCTTTCTCCCCTGTTCTGTGGGTTGGGGAAGAATGTAGGAAGGTGGATAGCCTGATTTAAAGAGACTCTGGATACCACCTTAGGCATAAATGTAGGATTTGTTCTCATGGACACTCTATCTTGATGGAAGATCAGGAAGGGTTGCACTGCCATTAATGCCTGTAGTTCAGAGACCCTTCTTGCTGAAGTTATTGCCAGCAGGAATGCAGTCTTCCAAGATAAGTATTGTAATTCTGCTGTTGCTGCTGGTTCGAAAGGGGGAAGTGTCAATTTTTCTAGCACAAAGTTCAAGTCCCATGCTGGTAATGGAGGTTTCCGGGGAGGTTTCACATTTTTAATTCCTCTCAGAAACTGTCTGAGCAGAGGATGCGAGAAGACAGGAGTATCCAATCTGTATTCTGCTGAAATAGCTGAGGCATGTATCTTGATGGAAGAGTAGGACAGGCCTGTATGGAAGAGCTCTGCCAAGTACTCCAGGATGTTGGCTATGTTCACCAGTGTCACTTCTTGCCCCTTTGCAGTACTCCAAGTGAGATATCTTTTCCATTTTGCTGCATAATTCTTTCTTGTTGAAGGTCTTCGAGCCTCCAGGATTATGTCCTTAACCCTTTGGGATAAATTTGGGTTAATTGTTGTCATGTAATGTTCCAGGCAGTTAGCTGCAGAGTTTTCAGGTTTGGATGCAGGATGTTGAAGTTGTTCTGTGTTAACAGTAATGGGATCAGGGTAGTGTCCATATTTGTTCCCGGACATGCTCCTCAGCAATGGATACCAATGTTGTCTTGGCCAGTCTGGAGCTATCAGAATGATCCTCGGATGTTCCTCTTTGATCTTCAGAAGCACCTTGTGCATCAAAGGAAGTGGTGGGAATGCGTATGCTATCAGGTTTTTCCAACTGAAAGATAGGAGTCCACCTTCCAAGCAAGTGGGTGGTACGTCCTTGTGCAGAATTTCTTTAGCTGGTGATTGAGTGGGGATGCAAACAAGTCTATTTGTGGTAATCCCCATTCTCTTGTGATGGCTTTGAAGATGTCCGGATGCAGCATCCATTCATGGGCATCTGTGGTAGTTCTGCTTAATATGTCTGCTAGAATGTTTTCCTTCCCTGGTACATAAATTGCTTGTAACTGAATGTTGTAGCTCAGAGCCACATCCCATAGGTCCAGTGCCAGCCGGCATAGAGGATATGAGTGTGTGCCTCCCTGTTTGTTGATGTACCACATAACTGTGGTGTTGTCTGTCCTTATCAGCTGGCCTTCTTGGAGAAAAGGTTTGAAGGCCTGGATTGCCAATTTTACTGCCATCATTTCCTTTAGATTTATGTGCAGGTGCAGCTGGTCTTGAGTCCATAGGCCTTGAATGCACCTGTCTAGCATGTGTGCCCCCCAACCGAGGTCTGAGGCATCTGTCGTGATGGTTTGTCTTGGTTGGCTTTTGCAGAAGGGCAATCCTGAGTTTGATTGGCAGGCCTGAGCCCACCATAGGAACTCTTTCTTCAGGCAGGGAATCATTGGAATTTTGGTTTCTAGGCTGTGCTTGTGTTGAGACCACAAATTCTTTAGGTACCATTGTAGCTTTCTCATATGCAGCCTGGCATGAGGGACCAGTATTATGCAGGATGCCATGAAGCCTAGAGCTTGCAGCACTTTTCTTGCAGTTAGATGGTTCTGCTTTGTTAATGCCAAGAAGTAGAGAGGAAGCTGCTCTTTCTTTTCTGCAGTTAGGGATGCCATTTGATTTGATGTGTCCAGTTCTGCACCCAGAAAGGTTATTCTTTGGGATGGAATTAGCCTTGACTTTTTTATATTGACTGTATATCCCAGGGCTTGCAGCAGGTAAATGACTCTTTGTAGGTCTTCTGTTAGTTTTATTTTGTTGTCCGCTTGTATCAGGCAGTCGTCCAGGTAGGGACAGATTTGAATCCCCTGAAGTCTGCAATGAGCGATTACTGATGCCAGGCATTTCGTGAACACTCTGGGCGCAGTAGATAAGCCAAAGGGCAATGCTGAGAATTGATAATGCTCTGATCCTGCAAGAAATCTGAGGTATCTTCTGCAAATTGGTCTTATGGGGACGTGCAGGTATGCCTCCTTGAGATCTAGAGTTACCAGCCAAGACTCCTTGCCCAGCATGGGAAGAAGCTGCTGTAGGGTCAGCATTTTGAATTTTGGAACAATGAGGAATTTGTTTAAAGCGGACAGGTCTAGAATAGGCCTCCATTTGTTTTCTTTTCTTGGTACCAGGAAGAGTTTGGAGTAAAATCCCTTTCCTTGCTCCAAAGGTGGTACCTTTTCCACAGCTCTCATTCTTAGTAATTGAGATATTTGCTTTAGAGCTTCTGTCCTTTGAGTAGGTGGCAGGTTTGGCATTCCTCTTTTGCTTGGTAGAGTATGGAAATGGAACCTGTAACCTTGGTCTATAGTTTGCAAAATCCATTTTTCTCTTGTGATGCAATGCCAGTTCTTTGAAAATAAGGTTAGCTTTCCGCATAAGAGTGCTTCTAGTTGTTCCCTGGTAGGCGGTGCCACCGCCAAGTCACTGTGATTGAGTTGTTGTAGTGGTGGTGGTTGCATCCGTGCCTCGCTGGTTGTTACCTTGCCACTGGCGACCCCTGTAGGCACCCCTGGTTTGGTTTCTGCCTCTCGAGCGCCTATTCCTGCCTCTTTGTGCCCTAGAGGAGTCTGGAAAGGACCAATTCTTGGAGGGCCAGTTCCTGCTAAACCTTGGAGGTTGAACTTGCAAGAAATCTTTCACTGTTTGTACAGATTTTGCCTTCTCTTCCATCTTTTTTAGTACCTGTTGCGCAGGGGAACCAAATAAACTGACCTTGTCCATGGGTGCATCCAAAAGCTTTGATTTGACATGGTCTGGTAATGCCTGTTCTTTCAGCCATGCATGCCTCCTGATAACTGTGCCAGTCATGGCTGATCTAAAGGAAGCCTCCAGTGCATCATAGCCACATTTTAAAGAATGGTTACTAACCTGCTGTATGTTATGTACCATTTCTTGAACATATTTCTTATCTAAAGATTCTTCAGAGGACAGCTTTTTAGTCAACTGGTCAAGCATAAACTCTTGGTATTGAATCATATGAAATTGGCAGTTCAAAGCTCTAGCTGACAAAGTAGCAGAGGTGTAAACTTTTTTACCCCATCTCTCTAAGGACATGGATTCCCTTTCAGAGGGGAGGGGGTTTTTAGTGGAAGTAGCTGCTACAGCTTTAGGACCCTGGGAGATAGTCTCTGGATCTGCAAAAGGAGCCTTATATAAATGGTGATGAGTGTCCGGGACCCTGTAGAACCTATCGGGCTTAGCAGGAGCCGGAGGTAATGAATCAGGAGAAGTGCAAGCATCATTAAATGCATCATCAACAACAGAAAGTACTGGAGGTATAGCTAAAGGCCTATGCTGTGGCAAATGTAGAAAGGTCCTAAGCCTTTTTCTGGAGTCTGAGAAATCTTGGCCCTGCCACTGAAATTGTTCCCTCATAGCATGCAAGGTTTCCAGAAAGGAAAATTCCTCAGGAGGAGAGGCTGAAGGGATGGACTCCTCAGCATCAGAGTCTTCGTAAGGAGAATAAGCAGCCTCAGGAGGGTCTGTATGTTCTGAGTCATCAGAGGAATCATCTGTGGATACTGGCTCAGGGGGCTCTGCTCTAGGCCTTTTTTCTGTAGGAGGGAGAGAGGCCCTGTCTGGATGAGGTTGGGCTCCACGAATTAAAGAGATGAGATCCTCAGCCAAAGTAAGCATATGGGAGCTGGTGCTGGGCCTGAGAGAGGGGGGCTTGGCAGGCACCGTTTTTGATGCTTTGGCTGCTTTAGCCCTGGCAAAGGCCGTAATAGACATTGCTGCAGGAGGCCTAGCAGCTCCACGTGCAGGGGTAGAAATATCCAGGGGAATGGTATCTGATAAATCCTGTGAAACCGCAACAGAAGGTTGGATTTCAGAAGCCGTTTCTACCAGGTTAGAAGAGGCCTCGGTAGAAGGCATGATTTCGGCTGAAGAAAGAACCGCTTGCTCGGTTTCGGCCGAAACCGAGACACTCGCGGTTTGCTTAACCGCGGTTTCGGCTGAAACCACGGACCGCGAGTGTCGGTCCTTTTCTTTGCGTTTTTTGGTACTTTGCGTAGTCGGAGGATCCGACGGCATAATATATGCAAAATCGGAGCCGAAAATCTGTTCAGCAAACTCCGACCGACGTCTAAGCGTCCGTCGGTTAAAAGAAGCACAGGCTAGACAAGCTGCTACGTCGTGGTCTGGGCCTAAACAATGTATGCAATAGGAGTGGAAATCTTTATGAGGTATTTGTTTCCCACAAGATAAACAGTTATTCACTTTCTCTGACATCGGCTGAGGCAAGAAAGAGTCCCCAACGGGTACTTAGCTTTTAGAAGTCTTTGAAGTAATATTCGGTAGTAGTAATCTCTGGATCTGACCGACCGGCACTTGCGAACAGCTTCTGCTTCGGGCGCCACGCGGCAAGAAAGACTGAGTAAAATGGCGTCGGCTGATGCCTTTATACCCGAAGAACTGCCGCAATGACGTCGGGTGAAGTGCGACACCAGCCGAAGCCAGACCCAGACTTTGGAATCCGGCCGACCGAAGGGCTGCCTGACGACAGGACAACCCATTTGTGAAGACTGCAGATGCATCCTTGAAGGACATCCATCACTGCTCGAACACACCTCCTCTCTACCCTCCTTTATGCTTCACCCTTATTTACAAACTTGAGCAGGACTAACCTTAACAAGCTATCTAGTTGCTATAATAACATTGCCAGATTTGCCACTGGAACTGCTTTCAGAACCCATCATTGTCTCAACCTTAAGTCTTTAGGGTGGCTTGAATTACCTAATCTACTTCTGGTCACTCAACTGATAGTTGCTCATAAGATTCTCCATCAGCCTGAAAATACACCAGCACTCGCTAACCTAATCACTCCCTATAGTAACCTTAGTGTACTACGCTCATCTGACAAACTCTTAGTTCAAACTTTCAAAGCTAATAATTTAGCGAGAGAATCACGGTTTGCCAACTCTGTGGGCAAAACCTGGAACTCCCTTACTACTGACCTCATTTCAGAAGTCTCCCCAATGCAATTCAGGAAAAATCTAAGACAGTACTTCAAACTACACTGACTGTGCCCATGCACCAATCCAGACTAACTAGTACTACATGCCTGTATGATACAACTGGTCGTCTTCCTCTACTTTGACTACATCCCAATTTTTTTGTCTACAACCTAATAAGAAGGGATTAATTGTTAAACTGATGAAGTATGAATTTATGAATGTTTTTACATATACTGCTTTGAGTCTTAAAAAGATTATAATAGACTTTTTATCTAATATGTAAACTTACATCTTATAGATTAATCTTAACAAATGTTTTTCATTTTTACATTTATATGTAATAGTCTTTGTATGTACATCTGGAGCTTTTCTCCCCGGGCCTCCGCTGAAAATGGACATGTATCCAGTCGGACTATCCTGGTAAACAAATGTAAAATAAATAAAAAAAATATTATCGAAGTAATCCCTTATTTTCTGTTTAGCATAGTGCAGTTTGCTCCTTGTCTTGTTCGGTGAGAAACCCTAGCTTTTCTAGCCTTTAACATTTGTCAGTCCCTCTAAATAATTTATTTAACCACATCTCCCTTTCTTTTATTTCCACCCTATTTTCACAGGTTCATAAGTAGGTACTAGGCTACTGGCCCTAAGGCCTATATAAGCCTAGCCAAAAAGGTACCCTGACTTTTACCACCCAAGAAATTTATTTACCTCTGCCCCTGTCAAGCAGAGCCACAGAAGTGATTCCTGGGGTGAATTTCCGATTTCCCATCCAATCATCAAGATTTTTCTTGAAGAGTGCTGAGGAGGAGCTTTGTTTTATATAGATATGTAGTTTGCCCCAGAGTATGGGAAGTCTCTGGGGCAGGAATCTATCCCTCCAGCATGTTCTGTTTATTGTGGTGACAAGGTTTAGATCCCTAGAGCATATAGCTCAGAGGGGTTGGGATTTCTTTAAGTGGAGCATGTCCAACAGCTCTGGGTTTGACATAGCTTTGTATGTTAGGTAGAGATCGCCTCTGAGTAGGCAATATGCAACAGAGTAAAGCTGGAGTTTTATGAGATGGTCTGCAAGGGCATCTGTTTGAGGCTGGTAACTCTCTTTGTGAGGTACTCCTGTGGCTTTTCCAGTTGTTGTAGATGTCTTGTGAGGTACATACCAAAAGGGGAGTTGAACTCTATAATGGGTCTAATGAGTGATGAGTAGAGGGAAAACAATGACCTCTTTTCCTGGATGAGAAACCTTTTGTGATGAGGTGTGCCACGTAGAAGGACTTCCTGACTACTGTGGCGATGTGATTATCAAAGGAGAGAC
Source organism: Protopterus annectens (assembly GCF_019279795.1). NCBI lineage: Eukaryota > Metazoa > Chordata > Ceratodontiformes > Protopteridae > Protopterus > Protopterus annectens. The sequence continues at coordinate 123,254,740 of NC_056749.1, forward strand.
TACGGTCCACCTATGTCCCAAGGTCTCTTATCACACTTTCGTTGTTAAGTAGACTACTGCCTATGTGGTAGTTCATGGGTACAGACTTTTTACCAAACGGAATGACAATACACTTTTTGGCATTGAGCCTGAGGTCATGGCTTTGACACCAGGCATCTGTCTCAGTGAGGGCCTCTTGTATGATGTCCACATTGTTAGGGGTTTCGATTACGACTCTTAGTTTGCAGTCATCTGTGAACTTCATTAGCCAAAGACCACCTGTGTTAGCCTGTACTTCAGAAAAGTAGATACCAAATAGGAGAGGACCCAGGACTGAACCCTGTGGTACTCCACTTGTCCCAGGTCTGAAGTCGGATTTGGAGTCTGCTACTTTCACAGTGTGGGTTCTGTCAGTGAGCCAGTTGGCAACCCATCTTGTGACACAGGGATTTATACCTAGTTTAGGGAGTTTATCTATAATTTCCAGAGTGGGGGGTGGTGTTGAAAGCCTTGGCGAGATCTAGATAGGCTGTGTGAACCACTTTACCATTATCTATAGCTTTGGTGACTGCTTCAAAGAAGTCTGTCATGTTTAGGAGACATGATCTGCCTTTTACAAACCAGAACTGGGTGGGGTCAAGACTTGGAGATTACCAATGTCTTTGTTTATAAGTTCCATGGCCTTGCAGACCAGGCTCGTCAGGCTAATGGGGAGGTAGTTCCCTGGGTCCGTGGTGGATCTCCCTTTGTGGAGTGGGACAACAGTCGCTGTGCGCCATTCAGTGGGCACAAAGCCTGAGATGAGGCTATGATTGAACATGGTACTTAGGTGGGGTGCCAGTTCGTTCTGTAGTGTATAGAACACAGCCTGGGATGTTGTCAGGTCCCATGGATGCTGTGTTCTTGGGTTTGGAGAGTGTGGTTTTTATCTATGCAGCAGTGATTAAAGGATCTTTGCATTCTTCTGGTATAGAGATGGGCCCTTTAGGGGGTGAGAGGTGGGTAAAGTTAGCACTGAACCTATCTGCCAGGATGTTGGCAATATCAGTTAGTTCTGTATATTCAGTGCCATTGTGCTTTAACTCAGAGCACATCTGAGCATTGCCATTGAGATTCTTGACATAGCTTTAGAATGCTTTGTGGTTGTCTTTAGAAACAGTGGCGATTTTGTTTTCATAACTAGCTTTGGAGGATTTTATGAGGGATCTCAGCTCCTTACTCAGGCTAACCAGGGAGTTCCTCCAATCTTGAGATTTTACTCTTTTTTTTTTTTTGCAGCAGTTTCTTCTGTTGTACAGTTTTTTTATGGCAGGGGACTAGCAGATTGGCTTCCTTTTTTGGAGGATAGCATGATCCATGCACTCGTGTAACTGCCTATAAAATGCATTTGTGTAGGAATCAGCAGTCGTACCTCTATTGTCAGTCTGCATGGGTGTTGTGAAGTTTGCCACTTCTGTCTTAAGAAGCGTGAAGTTGGCTTTGGAGAAGTTTTTTACGGTGGTTTCCCTAATGGCGGGTGGGGTTGGGATGTGGATGTCTAGGGTGATTAGCTTGTGGTCGGATCTGAACAACGAGAAATTGACCTCTGGTGTTTAAAAGTCCACTTTCATTTTATCCCACTCCCTAGCTATACTTTCAGAATTAATTTCTATCTTCTGTAATTACTCCTGAATAATTTCCACTACCCATTCCTTAAATTCCTTTCTTTTCATCAGACAGCTGGAAAAGAGTCTGTCTCTCATTTTTATTTCATTTCCATGTGTTTTTTTATTTTCGTTATAGGTGCATGATCTGAAATAGTTACTAGGTGTATATCAAGGCCTTCAATTAAAAGCACATGTCCCTGTGAAATATAAACTCTGTCTAGCCTAGCCCATCCTTTGTACATTGGGGAATAATAAGTAAATTCACATCTTCCACACCAAACATTTTCAAAAGTCTAACCCTCCTTTATTATATTTTTTCCTTCTGGCCCCCCCAAACACATCTTCACTGTTGCAAATCAAATTCCAGTCCCCACCTACAAGTAATACTCCGTGCTGAAAGATGATCATTTATTCCAGAATTTTCTTAAGCTCCATTATAGCAGGTTTAGATGGCACATAAATACATTCCAGTGTAATCTTCCTCTCTCATCAGTAGCCCCTTAGTACTTACAAATCTACAATTATCTTTTTTTGTATCTTCTTCTATCACCATTGGAGCTCCTCTTGCACTTAATACAAGTACTCCCCTTTTCCTTTGTCCCCGGTAGTCCACTGAAGACCATTCTTTATCAAATTCACATGTTCAGTTCTTTCCAAGTGTCTCCCCTGTAGCATAGCTATTTGTGCTCTACATTAACTATAGTTCATTACTCTTTCTTTTTTTGTATTTATCTGAGACCTTTGACATTTAAAGGCATTACAGAAAGCATAATTGTATTAAAAACATTATTATTCCCACCTTCCATATATAACAGCTTTTTGATACATGTCTAGTTCCACCTTTTGTATTACATGCATATACTGTTTGGCAGGCTGATCTTTTATACAGTTGTTTCTTGTGATATTCATTACAGCCTATATTACATCTTACAAAACTGTTTTATTGAAAACTCTCAAAAAAAAAAAAAAAAAAAAAAAAAAAAAAAAAACCCAAAACCTATTAACACAAAACTATGTATATCTTCAAATACTAAAGTTTTACCCTCCTATTCCCAGGTCAGTAAACACCTGAATGCTTTCAGAGAATATCATCTCCTAGGCATTTCTCTTGTCAGACTGGCTCCTGGAGACATGAGGACCAGATATGAAATTGCTACTAAACATACATGTATTTGCTACAAAAATCTTTATAATATTAAATATTCTTTAATTTACTTGCTTTTTCTTAAAACTTGTTACTAGATCAAATTTAAGGGCCATAATCCAGTCATTCACTATGCAAGAATGAGAAAAAAAAAAACACTTTTAGTCATACTCTTTTAACTATTTTTTTTTTTTACATTGAGCACCTGTTTATATTAGTATCCCCATTAAACTTAAAAATAACTGAGAAAGCTTTATATCATGTAAAGAAAATCATATACTATAAAATAGTGTGATTAAGAAAAAAATGATTTTACTTAGTTTACTTTCTCCTTCTTCTTCCCCAAGTATTTTTCTGAATATTAATGGCATGAAGTAGGGCATATGCTTTAGAGGCCCCCTACAAAGTACAAAATAGCCCAATATTTCCTGATTGTTTTTGTCATTTCACAAATATAATTATTGCTTTCTAATCCCGCATTTGTCAATTTCCAAGTTTCTGGTTTTATCCCTGTTCATCTCCATCTTCCAAATCCTGCCTCTGCTACACTTCCACCGTAATCCCGATTTTTCTAGTCAACTCTTTTGTACTTTTTTCTAATCTGGGGCATTTTCCATTGAAACACTGGAAAAAGTTTCACTGTCAAAGTGTCTCTCTGGTCTTTATCATCAGAATAACAACAGAATCTCCTATTTCACAACTCACTTTTGGTTGGACAAACTTTTGTATTTCCTCCTTAGCATGCACTTCATCAGAAAATGATTTTGTCCCCCCAGGGAAGTATATTTTGAAGATTGCTGGGTACAGTAGTTGGAATCTCAAGTCTGCTTGTTGACATTCCCTGAATAGTGGAATACACTTACTCCTCTTCTGCCTGGTATAGAAATGAATAATCGCTCATTCTCCACACTCTGTGGTCTCCCACTTTTAGTACTTGCCCTTTTTGCCAAATTTCTGTCAGACTCAACTCCTCCTGTTGGTAGGATTGCATCTTTACTATTAAAGTTCTAGGTTGCTTTCTTATGGCTAGATTTGGAGCATACACATGATGTGCCCTTTCAACTAAAATCCTGCTGTGGAATACCAGTCCAGTCGCTCATTTGTGCTTTCATAAAATTAATGCAGTCTGTTCCTTCCAACTTCTCTGGTATAGCTGAAAATCTCAGGTTTTCCCCAAGTGCGTTGTCCTTTATATTTTTTGAAACATCTCTTCCTGACCACTCTGACATTCAGCCAGCCTTTTGTTCATTCTGACCTCTGATTTTTGCAGCTTTATCATCTCATCTGAATATCTGTTTAAAGCTTCTTCCATTTTTTCCAGCTTTTTGTTTGTGTTGATATACTCCATCACGGTTTTGTTTAGTTTAACCAGGTCTGTATGCAGTTGTCATATCTTCCTGTAGGTTATCTGAAGGTCATGTCTGATGGTTGCACTGCTTTGTGTCGAACAGCTGCAGAACTTTTTCCAGTCAGGGTTTCTTCCTCACTTTTTGTAGCAGTTTTTCCAGGTCTTCTGCATTTCTTTATTTCTGGCGTCCAGGCAGTGCATGTACTAGCCAGTTACTGAAATTTACTCATAAACATAAGTCTACTGGCCATCTCTGCTGAGTTTATTTTCACACTGGAAGAGCTAACAGCTAGTTGTTACTCCTTGTACAGCCTTCTTGGAAGTCTAGTCCCTTTAGTCTTCTAAACAATCATGCATACTTTTATCAAGCAGAGGAAAAATTATGGACAGCAATTAAAGAGTTGAAGGAGTTTGTCTGGGAGGGGAAGATGGCAAGAGTCAAGCGGGATAAGCTGATACTTCCAACAGAACAAAGTGGATTGGGATTACCTGATTTGATGGGGTATTTTACAGCTACACAGTTAAGGCTCCTATATATATATATAGCACAAGCAAAAAAGTACAGTTGTATACACTTACCATAAATGTAGATGTTCGAGTGTATTCACTGTTGCAGTCATCACACTTGGATTATCCTGCCAGGGATAGCCCTCAGTTCGCCCGAATACCAGAGGCTTAGTATTTCTGCGTCGGTTGCTGTCGCTCCAGGACTGACATCAGGTTGTCAGTGGTATAAAATCAGACAGTCAACTCCATTGCATCAGTTTTTCTTGCCCCAACTGTCAGGAGCTCCCAAATAGGGAGCTAGGTTATGGTGGAAAAACACCACCAGTAGAAAGTAAATACCAAAAATTCCCTGTAAGGAGAGAGGGAGAGAGAGAGACAAGGGGGACGGAGGGTGGGAAACCAAGACTGCAACAGTGAATATACTCTAACATCTACATTTATGGAAAGTGTACACAACTGTACTATGTTCGTGTTTCACTGTTGCAGTTATCACACTTTGATTTCCAAAGCTGAAGAAACAGGTGGAGGCAGTCAAGAAGACTGGGGGCTGGCTAGGATGCCCTGCAAGACTGCGGTGGTGAAGCCTGCCCTGGATTTGGAGAAGATAGGCAGGTGGTAATGCTTGGTGAAGGTATGAATAGAAATCCATGTTGCAGCCTCCAGGATGTCCCTGGTGAAGACCCCTCTGAGAAAAGCTGCAGAGGTGGAGGTTGCTCTAGTGGAATGTGTCCTGACCCCCTTTGGGGGCAGTTTCCCATGCTGTTTAAAGCAGAAATGGATGCAGTGTGCTATCCATTTGGAGATTGTTTGGATATGACCTTGCCCTCTGCTGCGAAGCTGACTAGCAATTGGTCAGTTGTTCTAAAAGATTTAGTCTGATCAAGATAGAATCTGAGCTGTCTGTGCACATCTAGAGGGTGCAGAATCCTTTCCCCCTTGTTTTGTGGGTTAGGGAAAAAGGTGGGCAAATGAATGGATTGGTTGAGAGTCACACTGAACACCACTTTAGGCATAAAGGATGGGTTAGTCCTGAGTGAGACCCTGTCAGCATGGAAAATGATGAAGAGTTCTACAGCCATGAGTGCTTGTAGCTCTGAAACCCTTCTAGCTGAAGTGATGGCCAGAAGCAATGCTGTTTTCCAACAGAGAAATTTTAACTCTGCTGAAGCTGCAGGCTCAAAAGGGGGAGGGTAGGGTGAGCTTTTTCAACACAAAGTTAAGGTCCCAAGCTGTGGTAGGAGATCTTCTGGGTAGCCTTAAGTTGTTAGCCCCTCTTACGAACTGTTTGATGAGAGAGTGTGAGAGGAGAGGTGGCTCTGTGCTGTAATGAGCATAGATGGCAAAGGCACGAATTTTAATAGGAGAGAAGGATAGACCCCTGTGTAGTAGGTCTGCTAGGTAATCCAGGATGAGAGGTAGGGAGGGCTGTGCTGTTTCGGCACCCTTAGCCTGGATCCAGGTGCAAAAATGTTTCCACTTGTTAGCATAGGATTTTCTAGTACTGGGGCATCTGGCCTCATGTATAACATCAAGGACTTGTTTGGTTAGGCTGGCACCTTGAGAAGAGGTCAGGGAATAAGCCAGGCTGCCAGGTTCAGGGTCTGCAATTGTGGATGCATGACTTCTCCATCTGGGTCAAGAGTGTTGTCATCTGAGGTAGGTGCCATGGTGGCAGGGGTGACAGACTGCGCAGCAGTGGGTACCAGTGCTGGCGTGGCCAGTCTGGGGCAATCAAGATTTCCCTTGGTTTTTCCTCCCTTATTTTGAGCAGTACCCTTGAAATGAGTGGTAGAGAGGGAAATACATAGATCGAGAGGTTTACCTATTGGAAGGATAGAGCATCTACTTTCCAGGTCTTGCTGTGATGTTCCCTGGTGCAGAATTTGCTGAGCTGATGATTGGAGTGTGAGACAAAGAAGTCCACTTTCGGGGTGCCCCATTTCTGGGTTACAAGTTTGAAGGTTCTGTGGTGTAGCTGCCACTCGTGTGGGTCTAACAGGTTTCTGTTTAAGTTGTCTGCCAGAGAATTTAGGGGGCCTGGCAGGAATTGTGCTAACAGGTGTATTTGCATGGCTGAGGCCATGTGCCAAAGGGTCATGGCAAGCCTGCATAGAGGATGAGAGTGAGTCCCTCCCTGCTTGTTGATTTACCAAATCACAGTGGTGTTCTGTTTTGATCGCTAAAGGTCCCGAGGAGAGTAGTGGTCTGAAAGCTGTCAGGGGGTGCTGAACAGCTAGCATCTCTGTTTGGTTGATGTGCAGATGTATTCAATTTGGGCTCCAATTGCCCTGAATGCACCTGCCGTCCATGTGTGCACCCCAGGTATAGCCTGATGCATCTGTGGTGAGGATCTGGTCGGTGTGGGGTTGTGAGAAGGTAAGTCCCTTGTTGTGGTTGCATGCTGCTGCCCAACAAAGAAAATCTTTCCTTAGACAGGGTATCATAGGTATGATAAGTGTCCAGGTCTTGAGAGTGTTGACACCAAAGGCTTTTTAGGTACCATTGTAGTTTCCTCATATGCAGTCTGGCATATGGAATGAGTAGAATGCAGGAGGCCATGAACCCTCCAGCTTGCTGGATTTTCCTGCAGATAACTGAGTTTTGGTTGCTAGTTGAGAGAAGTAGCCTGTCAGGTAGGCTTGTTTTTCTGGAGAAAGGAATACCATCTGGAATGCTGTGTCCAGGCTTGCTCCCAGGAATACAATTTTTTGTGTGGGGACTAGTTTTGATTACTTTTTGTTGATTGTATACCCCAGGGAGGTCAGTAGGTCCTTTACAAAGGTCAAATGCTGTTTCCTGACTGTCTGCCTGAATCAGGCAATCGTCTAAGTAGGGGTAAATTTGAATATTTCTTTGTCTGCAAAAAGCAATGGCTGGAGCCAGGCATTTTGTGAAAACTCTGGGAGCAGCGGATAAGCCAAAGGGAAGTGCAGAGAACTGAAAGTGCATAGATCCTGCCCTGAAACGTAGATATTTCCTGCAAGATTCCTGGATTGGGATGTGCAGGGTACGCCTCTTTTAGGTCTAGGGTGGCTAACCAAGCATCCTTGGATAGCATAGGAAGAAGCTGCTGGAGGGTAAGCATTTTGAATTTTGGTATCACCAGAAGGGTTTTAGAATGGATAGATACAGGATTGGGTGCCAGGTGCCCTCTTTTCTGGGTACCAGGAAGACTATGGAATAGAAACCTTGGCCTAGCTGGTCTGCAGGAACATGTATTGCCCTCATGGAGAGCATGGAATGGACTTGCTTTTTGGCCTCTGCCCACTGGTTTGGAGGAGGATCTGGGAACCCTTTTGGGGTTGGCAGAGTGTGGAAATAAAATCTGTATCCCGGGGACACTATGTTGAGGAGCCATCGGTCGTTGGTAATAGAGGCCCGGTTGTTTGCATGGAAGGAGAATTTTCCTCCTAGGGGCACAAGCAAGTGGGCATAGGTAAGGGATGGAGGTGTAAAGTCATTGTGAGTTCTTACCATAAGGGGGTGGCTTAGAACTCCCCATTTTTGAAGAGGAGGAACTCCATTACTTAGATCTCTGCATTCCCTGGGACTGCTGTCTGGGGGAAATGATTCCCCTGGGTCTGGGCTGAGCTGAGCTGGCCTGGGAGGGGGCCAGAAAGGGCCAGTGTTTGGACGGGCAATGCCTACTGAACCTCAGGAGGCTGGACCTGTAAAAAGTCTGTCTGCGTAGATTTAGCTTTTTCTTCCATCTTTTTTTAAGACCTCTTCTCCCTTGGTGCATCCAATAATTTTGATTTGACATGGTCTGGCAAGGTCTGTTCCTTAAGCCAAGGGGGGTGAGATTCTTAGCTGAGGTTACTTTAATTCCTTTAGGTCCTTGGGAGATAACCTCTGGGTCAGCAGTAGGATTTTTGAAAAGGAATTTGAGAGAGTCAGGGACTCTGTAGTACCTGTCAGGTTTCTTGGGAGCAGGAGGAAGGATGTCAGGAATCAAACTGGATTCCATAAAAACATCATCCAGGACAGGAGGAATGGCTAAAGGTCTGTGCTGTGGTAAATCTAAGAATTCTCGGAGTGTCTTTTTTCTTTTGGAAGGGGTAGCCTGGCTTCCCCCAATAAGCATAATAAGGTCTTCCACCATTTTAAGCATTTGAGATTGAGACATGGAAGCAGGTGCCTGAGTTTGGGCTGTTTGTTTTTTAGACGTAGTTCGTACCCTGGGCCTTAGAAAATTGGTAGTTTTAGAAAAAACTGACGACGCGAAAGTAGTAGTCAGTTTGTGTCGTGTATCGGTTGTGCAAAGAACTTCCTCGGAAGCCGGTGCCTACTCAGCGGCTCCAGACCCATCCAAGTTAGACATCCACAGGATCCTTAGTCGAAGAGTCTTGTGGCATACTGGACTCCGAACAGTTCTTGGTAGTGGCCTGCGAATCCACACAAGCAGGCTTCAGGGGCTGTGAAAGCACCTTACTGAGGACCGGAGAACTGAATACTAGCTTAACGGAAGTTCTGGACTTGTGTGGTCTGTCTCTGTCCTTATCCTTACGTTTTTTGGAAGATAGGTAGTCGGATGGCTTACTGAAGCCATATCAGAATACGAGGACTGAGAGCGAAAATATTTAGCTATAATAAGGGCCCAACGACATATAGTTCTGGCGGTGAACAAAGCACAAAAGCGACAGTGTGGGATGTCATGGTCTGGACCTAAACAGGTGACGCAGTAAGAATGAAAGTCTCGGTGTGGTATTTGCTTTCCACACGTGAGAAAATTGTTAACTTTTTCTGACATCGGTTAGAGCAAGAAAAAAAGGATCCCCAATAGGGTACTTAGCTTTAGAAGACTTCAACTTTTCGGAGACAAAAACTTGGATAGAGGCAGACTGGAACTCATGCGAACTGCTTCTGCTTCGGGCTCCTCGGCAAGAAAGACTGATATAATAGCATCGGCTGCCTGATTTTATACCACTGATGACCTGACGTCAGTCCTGGAGTGACAGCAACCGACGCACAAATACTAAGCCTCTGGTATTCAGGCCAACTGAGGGGTATCCCTGGCAGGATAACCCAAGTGTGATGACTGAAGAGTGAAACACGAAGAACATCCTATAATTCCAAGTGGCAAGATATGATGAAAAAGGGGGGAAGCTCAAGAAAAGACTGGGATTTTACCTGCAGATCTTTAAGGAGAATAACAATAATGATACAGAAATTACATTCATAAAGTATTCTAAGAACTAAGCAAACATAGGAATGGAGAAAGGAGATTCTGCCAACAGGGATACAGACAATAGACAAGAGGGGCTGGAATTTATTGGAGAAAACTGGCAAAGGAACCAAGGTGTTGCAAACAAATAAGTATAGAGTGAAGGTAATAGAATGGGAAAATGCCACAAATGTATTTGGACTGCAGGCTAGAGATTGATAGAGTAATATCAGAGTACAGGCAAAAAAGAAATGGTGGGGTCCTAAAAAAATGATCAGCACTGGTAGAGTTTTTAGTAAAACCTGTAACAGAAGCTGCTGTTAAAAAAAAAAAAAAAAGGAATAATTAGTAGAGTATAAAATATTCCATGATAACTGTAAAACTCAGAGGAGGTTAGAAAGGATTGGGAAGAGTGATTGGATAAGCAATTCACAAAGAAACAATGGGGGATATACATGCATCTCCCAAATACGCAGCAAAACCTACAATATTTAGGATTTGTGCTTGGAAATGTTTACATAGGTATTTTTATACCCCAAGTAGATTCCAGAGAATTTTTTCCTCAGGTAGACAGCAAATGTTGGAGGTGTAATGAGGAAGAAAGAGGTAAGTGGGAACATTTTCTGGGAGTGTAATGAGTTGTCAGACTTTAGGGATTCCCTGTGGACTGCTCTGTTTGGGATGCTGGGTTGGCAGATTGGTGTGTCTGGAGAAGTGTGTATTCTGAGCTATGATACAGAATTACAATTGCCTAGGCATAGTAAGGCCCTGCTAAGTCTAATCATGGTGGCTGACAGAAAAGGAATTACTAGAAAATGGAAATCAAAGTCTAAACCAACTGTACTAGAAGTAGTGAATATAGTAACATGATAAAACAACTGAAACTGAGATGTTTAGAAAAGGGTAGGAGCAAATTACATAGAAAAAATGGGAATTGTAGGAAAGTCTAGTTGTGTACACTTACCGTAAATACATATCTTTGAGTGTATTCACTGTTGCAGTCCTGACTTGATATTTCCTGCTATGAAAGCCCTCGGCAGGCCTACTACTGGAGAAAACTATTTCTGCCTCCCAGGCTGGCAGACACCCTGACCAATGTCAGTACACTCTGGTATAAAAGGAGCCAGCCTGCGTCATTATTTCAGTATTTTCATGTCCTCTAATGGGACGAGCCCCAAGTGGACAGGAGGGAAGCATTGAAACAGGATACTTGGAGCTGGGGGGAGGGGTCCCTTGGCTGGATTAGTTGATTATTAGTAGGCTACGTAGTAGGCTAAGGGGGCAGAAAGGAAGGAAAAAAGACTGCAATGGTGAATACACTAACATCTACATTTATGGTAAGTGTACACAAAGTACAGTTTTGTACCTACCATAAATGTAGATGTCCGAACTGGATAGCATCTGCAGTCATAACAAGTGGGTTGTCCTGTCGTCAGGCAGCCCTGCAGTCGGCCGGATTCCAAAGTCCGGGTCCGGCTTCGGCTGATGTCGCACTTCACCCGACGTCATCTCTGTTGGTCTTCGGGTATATAAGCATCAGCCGACGCCATTTTCCTCAGTGTTTCTTGCCCCAGATGCCAGTAGCCCTCTTGCAGGCTAAAATTTGGATAGATGCCAATGTTTCCAAATAGATAGAGGTAAACACAACCATAAGCATATATGTACATATATACAAACAAATACACCATAAAAGACTCCCCCCCAACAGCTAGCTATTAGGAAGGTAAACACCCTAGGAGTACCACAGAGGGGAAGGAGGGAGGGTAATCCTGACTGCAGATGCTATCCAGTTCGGACATCTACATTTATGGTAGGTACAAAACTGTACTATGTCCTTCATGGATGCATCTGCAGTCATAACAAGTGGGTAGAATACCATAGCCAACTAGGGGAGGAGGATAAAAGTAGATTATGGTGTGTTTAGGATCCCTTGCAGTACAGCAGTGGCAAACCCTGCTCGGGATCTGGAATATAGAGGCAAATTATAATGCTTGGCAAATGTATGCACGGAGGTCCAAGTAGCCGCCTCAATAATGTCTTTGGTTGCCACTCCTCGTAAGAAGGCTGTGGTAGTGGCTGTTGCCCTTGTAGAATGAGGTCTTATGTTTTGTGGAATTGGTTTTCCATGGAAGGAGTAACAGTATCGTATGCAATTTCCTATCCATTTGGAGATTGTCTGTTTGGAAATAGCTTTTCCTTCCCTTCCTGTTGCATAGGCTACAAAAGTTGGTCAGTCTTTCTGCTATTTTTGTTCTGTCCAAGTAGTAGCGTAGCTGTCTATGTACATCCAAGGTATGCAGTATTCTTTCCCTCTGTTTTGTGGGTTGGGAAAGAAGGTAGGTAGGTGGATTGCCTGGTTTAAAGACACTCTGGATACCACCTTGGGCATAAATGTAGGATTAGTCCTCATGGACACTCTATCTTGGTGGAAGATTAGGAAGGGTTGCACTGCCATTAAGGCCTGAAGTTCTGAAACCCTCCTTGCTGAAGTAATTGCTAGCAGGAAAGCAGTTTTCCATGACAGGTGTTGTAGGTCTGCTGTTGCTGCTGGTTCAAAGGGTGATAGTGTCAACTTTTCTAGCACAAAGTTTAAATCCCAAGCTGGTAATGGTGGTTTCCTTGGAGGTTTTACATTCTTGATTCCTCTGAGGAACTGCCTGAGCAAAGGGTGTGAAAAAACAGGTGGATCAAAGCTGTATTCTGCTGAAATAGCTGATGCATGTATCTTGATGGAGGAGTAGGACAGGCCTGAATGAAGAAGTTCGGCCAGATACTCCAGAATGTTAGGCATATCTATGTTTGACACCTCTTTTCCTCTTTCCGTACTCCAAATGACAAACCTTTTCCATTTTCCAGCATAGTTCCTTCTTGTTGAAGGTCTGCGCACTTCAAGAATAATGTCTTTAACTCTTTGTGAAAGTTCTGGATTAGCTGCTGCTATGTGATGTTCCATGCAGTCAGTTGCAGCGTTTATAGGTTTGGATGTATGATGCTGTAGTTGTTCTGAGTTAACATCAAAGGCATCAGGGTATTGGCCACATATTGTTCGAGACATGCTCTTCAGTAGTGGGTACCAGTGTTGTCTTGGCCAGTTTGGAGCTATCAGGATTATCTTTGGACGTTCTTCCTTTATTTTTAGTAGTACCTTGTGTATCAAAGGAAGAGGTGGGAATGCATATGCTGTTAGGCCTTTCCAGTTGATGGAGAGTGAGTCCACTTTCCATGCTAGTGGGTGGAATGTCCTTGTGCAGAATTTTTTGAGCTGGTGATTGAGAGGTGATGCGAATAGGTCTATCTGTGGCATTCCCCATTTCTTTGAGATGGTCTTGAAGATGTCCGGGTGCAGCTTCCATTCGTGGGCATCCGAAGTAGTTCTGCTTAATATGTCTGCTAGAGTATTGTCTTTCCCCGGTACAAATATTGCCTGTAACTGAATGTTGTAGCTGAGTGCCAGGGTCCACAGCTCCAAGGTCATTCTGCATAGGGGGTATGAATGAGTGCCTCCCTGTTTGTTGATGTACCACATGACTGTGGTGTTGTCTGTCCTTATCATCAACTGGCCCTCTTTGAGAAATGGTTTGAACTTTTGGATTGCCAGTTTTACTGCCAGCATTTCTTTTAGATTGATGTGCAGGTGAAGTTGATCCTGTGTCCACAATCCTTGCACGCATTTGTCCAGCATGTGGGCCCCCATCCTAGGTCTGAAGCGTCTGTTGTGATGGTCTGGCTTGGTTGACATCTGCGAAAGGGTAGGCCTGGGTTTGACTGGCATGCCTGAGCCCACCATAGGAACTCCTGTTTTAAGCATGGAATTAGTGGGATTTCTGTTTCTAGACTGTGTCTGTGTTGGGACCATAAATTCTTTAGGTACCACTGTAGTTTCCTCATATGTAGTCTGGCAAATGGGACCAAGATTATGCATGATGCCATGAAGCCCAAGGCCTGCAGAACTTTTCTTGCTGTTAACTTGTTCAGTTTTGTTAGTGCCAAGAAGTAAAGAGGAAGTTCTTTTGTTTTTCTGTAGTCAGGAATGCCATTTGCTGTACTGTGTCCAATTCAGCCAAGAATGTCCTTGTTTGGGATGGTATCAGCCTTGACTTTTGTAAATTGACTGTGTATCCCAGTCCTTGTAGCAAGTAAATGACCCTTTGTAAATCCGTTGTCAGCTTGTTTTTGTTGTCCCCTTGTAGCAGGCAGTCGTCCAGGTATGGGTAAATTTGAATTCCCTGTAGTCTGCAATGGGCGATTACTGATGCCAGGCATTTTGTGAATACTCTGGGTGCAGTAGATAAGCCAAAGGGCAATGCTGAGAATTGATAGTGCTCTGATCCTGCAAGAAATCTGAGGTATCTTCTGCAGATTGGTCGAATGGGGACGTGCAGGTATGCCTCCTTGAGATCTAGAGTTACCAGCCAAGACTCCTTGCCCAGCATGGGAAGAAGTTGCTGTAGGGTCAGCATTTTGAATTTTGGGACAATGATGTATGTATTTAAGGTGGACAGGTCGAGAATTGGTCTCCAACTTTTTCCTTTCTTGGAACTAGGAATAGTCTGGAATAGAACCCCTTTCCTTGTTCTGCTGTTGGCACTCTTTCCACAGCTCTCATGTTTGCTAACTCCATTATCTGGCGTAGAGCCTCTGTTTTTGATTTGGAGGTAGATTTGGCATTCCTCTTTGACTGGTAAAGTGTGGAAGTGAAACCGTAACCTTGATCTATGGTTTGTAAAATCCACTTGTCTTTTGTTATGTAGTGCCAGTTCTTTGAAAATAAGGTTAACTTTCCGCCTAGAGGAGCTGCTATTTGTTCCCTGGTAGGCGGATTTATGATTAAGTCACTGTGGTTGTGCTGATGTAGTGGCAGTGGCTGTGTCTGTGCCTCTGTTGTTACCTTGCCACTGTCGTCCTCTGTAGGCACCTCCTCTGGATTGGTTTCTGCCTCTGGGACGCCTATTCCTGCCCCTTTGAAATTTTGTGGAGTCAGGAAAGGACCAATTTTGGCAGGCCAGTTCCTGCTAAACCTTGGGGTTGAACCTGCAAGAAATCTTTAACAGTTTGAACAGATTTTGCCTTCTCTTCCATTTTCTTCATAACCTGCTGGGCAGGTGTACCAAACAAACTTGTCTTGTCCATAGGAGCATCTAGCAACTTAGCTTTAACATGATCCGTAAAACTTGTTCCTTTAGCCATGCATGCCTTCTTATCACTGTGCCTGTCATGGCTGATCTAAATGAAGCCTCCAGTGCATCATAGCCACATTTTAAGGAATGGTTGCTAACCTGTTGTATGTTATTTACCATCTCTAATACATATTTCTTATCAAGAGATTCATCTGTGGTTAGTTTTTAGTTAACTGATCGAGCATAAACTCTTGGTATTGTATCATGTGAAACTGACAGTTTAAAGCTCTAGCTGAGAGAGTAGCTGAAGTGTAGACCTTTTACCCCATCTGTCTAATGACCTTGCTTCCCTTTCAGAAGGAATAGGGTTTTAGCTATGGTCGCTGCTACTGCCTTGGGACCCTGGGATATAGTTTCTGGGTCTGCAAGTGGGGCCTTGTAAAGGTGGTGATGAGTATCTGGCACCCTGTAAAATCTGTCTGGTTTGGCAGGGGCTGGGGTAAAGAATCTGGAGCGGAGCAAACATCATTGAAAGCATCATCCACCACAGAGAGAACAGGAGGTATAGCTAAGGGCCTGTGCTGTGGGAGGTGCAGAAAGGTCCTAAGTCTTTTCTGGAGTCTGAAAAATCCTGTTGCTGCCATTGGAACTGTTCTCGCATGGCATGCAAGGTTTCCCCAAAGGAGAATTCTTCTGGTGGGGAAGCAGCTGGAATGGATTCTTCAGCATCAGAATCTTCAAAATTGGAGAAGGGAGCCTCTGGCTGGTCAGTTATGTCTGATTCATCAGCAGAATCATCAGAAGACACTGGCTCAGGGGCTCTGCCCTAGGTCTCTTCTCTGGGGGCTGAGAGGCCCTGTCTGGGTGAGATTGAGATTCCCTAATTAAAGAAATTAAATCTTCTGCCAAAGAAAGCATTTGAGAGCTAGAAGAGGGCCTGCATGTGGGGGTTTAACAGGCACTGTTTTAGTAGTTTTGGCTGCTTTAGCCCTGGCGAAGGCCTTAATGGACATGGCTGCTGGAGGCCTAGCAGCACCACGTGCTGGGGTAGAGACATCCAAGGGGATGGTGTCTGATAAGTCAACCACCGTAGTGGGTAAAAGTTCTGAGGTCGATTCAAGAGTTGTAGCAGGGGCCTCAGTTGTAAGAATAGGTTCAGCTGTACTTTGATCAGTTTTCTCGGTTTCGCCGAAACCGAGACACTCATGATTTGCTTTACCGTGGTTTCGGCCGAAACCGCGGACCGCGAGTGTCGGTCTTTTTCTTTGCGTTTTTTGGTAGATTGGGTAGTCGGAGGATCCGACGCCATAATGTACGCAAAATCAGAACCGAAAAACTGTTCTGCAAACTCCGACCGACGCCTAAGCGTTCGTCGGTTGAAAGAGGCACAGGCCGAACAGGCTGCTACGTCGTGGGCTGGGCCTAAACAAGGCAGACAGTAAGAGTGGAAATCTTTATGAGGTATTTGTTTCCCACAGGTTAAACAATTGTTAACTTTTTCTGACATCGGCTGAGGCAAGAAAGAGTCCCCAACGGGGTACTTAGCTTTTAGAAGTCTTCGAAGTAGTCTCTGGATCCGACCGACCGGCACTTGCGAACAGCTTCTGCTTCGGGCGCCACGCAGCAAGAAAGACTGAGGAAAATGGCGTCGGCTGATGCTTATATACCCGAAGACCAACAGAGATGACATCGGGTGAAGTGCGACATCAGCCGAAGCCGGACCCGGACTTTGGAATCCGGCCGACTGCAGGGCTGCCTGACGACAGGACAACCCACTTGTTATGACTGCAGATGCATCCATGAAGGACATCTGTACTATATTATTCCTGTTTCACTGTTGCAGTCCTGATTTGTGGGAAGATTCACAAAGCTGAATTGAGGGGAGAAGGAGATAAAGGACAGGATACCCTATAGAATGGCAGTGGCAAATCCTGCTCTAGACTTGGGTATGCACAAACGACCAGGTGGTTGCTTCCAAGATGTCCTTAGTAGGGACTCATTTTAGAAAGGCAGCAGAGGTAGCTGTGGCCCTTGTAGAGTGTAATCCTAACCTAATCATTTCAGATTTTCTTTGCCATGATGGCTTTAACAGAAAGAGATATAGTGGGAGATCCATTTAGAGATGGTCTATTTAGAAGCTGGCTTCCCCTCTGAGCTAGTCAGATTTTCTCAAGGCTTTTGTCCTGTCCAGCTAAAAGCGGGGCTGCCTGTGCATATCCAAAGAATGAAGTATTTTTCCCCTTTGTTCTATGGCATGGTAAAGAATGTAGGGAGATGAATGCTCTCGGGCATGAAAAGAGGGATTAGTTCTGTGGAAACCCTTTCTTGGTGGAAGATAATAAATGGTTCCACTGCCATGAGGGCCTGCAACTCAGAAATCCTCCACATTGAGGTGATAGCTGGCAGCAGGGCTGTTTTGAAAGTAAGAGACTTCAGAGGAGCAGATGCTGCAGGTTCAAAAGGAGGCAAAGTCAGCTTTCTTAGAACAAAGTTGAGGTCCCATGGAGGAGTATTTTTTTCTCCTGGGAATGTGTAGATAGATATCTTTTAGGTCTACTGAGACCATGAAGTCCTGAGGGGCTATCATGGGTAATAGCTTGTCAAGAGTCAAGGCTGTAAACTTTGGAACCAGGAGAAACTGATTGAGATTGGACCGGTCCAAGATGGAGCGCCAAGAGCTTTCCTTTCTGGGAACCAGGAATAGCCTGGAGTAGAATCTTTGCCTTTTTAATCTTCTGAAACTGGTTCCACAGCTGCCTGAGAGCATAAGATCTGAATCTGGGCAAGGGCCTCTGATTGCTAATTTTTTGGAACATCTGGATAGCCTGAGTATTTTAAAGGCTCTTTGAAAGTGAGTTTTTAACCATTTGAACCCACTTGTCTGAAGTTAAAAGAGCCCAGTTTTGTTTGAAGAGTGAAAGCCTTCCTCCTTGTCTTGGGGTAGGGGCAGAGTGAATGAGTCATAGTTGTTCTCTGGCATGGGCTTGGGACCTACAACTGTCTTGCCTGGCAGCCTCAGAGGTCCAGTGTCTGCTTCTTTGCAGCTGCTGCCTATGGGTTCTATCCCGCTGTGGTTTCCTCTGTCTACCCCTAGGCTGGGAGGGAAATGACCAGTGCTTAGTTGTAAAGTTCCTAATGAACCTAGGAGGATGCACTTTTTTGGAAGTCCTTCACAGTTTGCAGAGACTTCAGTTTGTCCTCCATCTTTTTGAGAACTGCCTCTGCCTTAGCACCAAAAAGAATGTCTTTGTCCAGGTGAGCATCTGGGAGGTTTGATTTAACATGGTCAGGAAAAAATTGTTCCCTAAGCCACGCATGCCTTCTAATAACTGAGCCAGTGGCAGCTGCCCTGCAAGAAGCTTCCATGGCATCATAACCACGGTGTAATGAATGTTTAGCTACCAGCGAACCTGAGTGACACAGATCTAGGAACTCTTTTGAAAGGTTTTTATCCTCTAAGGAGGAGACCTTCTGTTCGAGCTGATCTAAAATGGTTTGCTGATACTTGCTCATATGGTACTGACAGTTGAGGGCTCTCATAGTAAGAGTGGTAGATGTACATACCTTTTTCCCCAAGCCTATCAAGGAGCCCTACTCTCCTTGTCTGTAGGTAAAGGTTCCTGGATGAACTGGCTTTAGCCCCTTTGGACACCAAGGTGACCATCGCAGGATTTTTAAAAAGATATTTGTGCAAGTCCTGCACCACATAAAAATGTGGGGCAGGGGGAAATCAGGATTCAAAAAGGAATCCTGGAAAACATCTTCCACTACCTCTAAAATGGGGGGGGGGATAAGCCAGTGGTTCATGTTCAGGCAGTGCCAAGAATTCAATATTGAGCCACACGACACAGCATTGATTAAAACACAGAGTAAGCGCTTTTGCGATATTATAGTCTGAAGAAGCAATATAACATTGCAAAAGCGCTTGCTCTGTGTTCTAATAAATGCTATGCCCTGTGTCGTGTGGCTCAATATTTTGTTGTATTTATACATCTGGATATTTTCTTATATTGAGCCTTATTCCACATAGTTTGCTTTGATTTTTTTCTTGATCCAAGAACTCCCTTTTTGGATTGAGAATATTCCTGTACCTCCCACTGAAAAAATGTCTCGTAGCATGGAAGGTCTCCCCACAGGTGAAATCCTCTGGAGAAAGGCAGAGAGAAGGTTCTCCTCTGAATCAGCCTCATCACAGGATGTATAGGAGGGGCCCTCTTCAGACCCAGACTATCTTCATCCAATTGAAAAAGGTCTGGGAAGCTTCAGAAGGAGCATCCATTTACCTTTTTCCTGGCGAGACATCCCCTGTGGGCCTGTCTTCACCTAACAAAAATCAAGAAGTCAGCTAATCTAATCAAATCCTGTTGGGATCCCTGTAAAAGGAAGCTATTAAGCATAGGTGATGGCCCTGCCACAGTACCTCTCTTTGGGGTGGCTTTGGCATTAGGCCTAGGTGTGTCTGATGACCTGGTGCCTCTCTCTCTGGAAAGGTGAAAAAGCAGTAGTGCAGACTGAGGCCTTGATGATGTGTTAGTTGTAGAAAAATGCTCTTCGGAAGCAGAGGCCTGCTGAGTGGCCCTGGACCCGACCGACGAGCCATATGCAAGGGCTTGTGTCGAAGTAGATGGGACTGACAGCATGTCAGACTTCGAATAGGTCTCGACAGAGGCCTGCATCACAATTTCTGACACTGAAGGGGATGCTAAAGCACCTCACCTTCCTCAGCAATCATAAGCCTAGAGGGAGAGGCAGAAGGTGAATTTGTTTGTCCAAAGACCCAAGCTTTTGTTTCTTTTCTTTTTCTTTCACCTAGGTTTCTCTATTTCGGAATGAATGGGGGATGCCATTGGATGCGAGCAAGAAGATTCTTGACTCAGAAATCTCACTAACAATTCAGTCTTACTCCTAATAGTCCTACTGTTAAAACCAGCACAATGATGGCAACTAGGGACATCATGGTCTGGGCCTAAACAGGTGACACAAAATGAGTAAAAGTCTCTGTATGGGATTTGATTACCAAAGTAGAGACAATTATTTACATTATCTGACATGATTAAAGGAAAAGAAAGAAATTCCCCAGCAGTATACTTATCTTTCTGACGAATTCTCTCTGGTGTGGTTTGACTGACCCACTTGAACACCGTTTTGGGCTCTGAATGCAAGAAGAGACTGTAATCATGTTGCAGGCTGACTCCCTTTATACCAGAGCATACTGACATCAGTCAGGGTGTCCACTAGCCTGGGAGGCAGAAAGTTTTCTCTGGTAGTCAGGCTAGCCAAGGGCTTTTGTGGTAGGAAATCTGACAAGTAAGAACCGCAACAGTGAAACATGAACATCAGTACATACAAGGGAAGAATGAGGTTTAAAAGGGACAGGATTTACATGCACTATGTAATGTTTGACTGATAATGACTGGGCAGATTACAAGTGATGTATAATGTTCACAACTAAAATTATATTGATATGGTTTGTGATGTATAATGCTTGCAACTAAGATTATGTTAATATCATTTGTTTTCATTTATATAAATGTATGATTGCCTGTGAAATAATACTAAAAATTTAATAAAGATGTTTCTTGTTTAAAAAAAGACTGCCTGTGAAATAAGTGATCATTTAATAAAGATGTTTATTGTTTAAAAAAGAGAGAGTCTGCAAGCTTTTCTATGGACCGATTCAGTAGGGAGAAAGTACAGTTGTGTACCTACCATAAATGTAGATGTTCAAGTGTATTCACTGTTGCAGTCATTACACTTGGGTTATCCTGTTGGCAGGCGACCCGAGTTCCAAAGTCTTGGTCCGGCGTCGGTTGCCGTCGCCTCTTCCCTGACATCAGAGCGCCAGGGGTATAAAAGTTGCAGCAGACGCCATTTTCTTCAGTTTTTCTTGCCCCAGATGTCAGGTCCCCCCAGATAGGAAGGCTGGAAAGATAAAATTATGCCAAAAAACATGCATATGTTACTATAAACATTTCCTTCATCTACAAGCAAATACACCACATAGGTTGTATACAGTTGAGAAGTACAGAAAAGTCCCAGCAATGAAAAGGGGGATGGTGGGTGGGTAACCTGGACTTCAACAGTGAATACACTCGAACATCTACATTTATGGTAGGTACACAACTGTACTATGTTCATTATGTTTCACTGTTGCAGTCATTGAAAGACCTGCTCATACAGTTTCCATTCATGAGTTTGGCCTTGCCCTTGTCCTGTTCAGCTTGTCTGCTACACAATTTTGCTCTGACAGAATGCAGAATGCCAAAAAGAGTGAGATTGTGCAGTGAAACTATATCCCAAGTTAACATGACCCATATGCAAAGGGGGGTACAGCCTGCCCCCCCCCCACTTCTTAATGTACCACATAACTGTGTTAATGCCTGTAATAACCTGAAGAGTTCAAGAGACTCAAACATGATTCAGGGAGTGGACTGACGTGATCAGGGCAAGTATCTCTTTTATATTTATTTGCTTGGGTCTGTCCTTGGTGCCCCCCACACCTTACATTTTTGCTCTCCAAGCAAAAGTCTGAAACATCTGCGGTGACTGCTTTGGAGCAGGGAGGGAGAGCAGAAGACCTGCATTCAGGGAAATTTGCTGCATCTACCAAGTGATTCCTCTTCTGACAATCCCAGAATGGGTATTTGAAAAGAAAAAGGATGTTGACGCTAGGACCACAGAGACTTCACATACCACTGCATCTTTTTCAAGTGAATTCTTGCCAGGGACATCGTTAGAATCAGCCATGAAACAAAAAATCCTGCGGTATTCCTTCGCAGTGACTGAGATCTAGACATATAGCTATTTTTCTTCCTGTGAATAACGCTCTTTGAATTGAAGTGTCTCACAATCCTGTCTGAAGGAATCAAAAAAGATTTCTGAATGCTCTCTTTCAATCCCAGTTTATGTAAGAGCTCTCTCACTCAAGTGAGAGATGCCTGACTCTGAAAAAACCCTGCAAAGATAAGTAAATCATCTAAATATGGAAAATGTGGATGTCCTTTATCCTACAATTAGCTATTACAGCAGCTAAGCACTTCGGACACTCTTGGTGCAGCGGTTAGTCCAAAGAATAAAGCAGAGAACTAATAATGTGATCCAGACAGAAAACAATAAGAAACATCTGAAGTCTGTATGAATATGGATGTGATAAGCATCTTTTAAATCTAGTGTTACTAGGAAACTTAAATGAGGAATAAGAGGTAACAGGCGGTGAACTGACATCATTTTGAACTTGGGTGCTATCAGAAAAGTACAGTTGTGTACACTTACCATAAATGTAGATGTTAGAGTGTATTCACTGTTGCAGTCATTACATTTGGGTTATCTGCCTGCAGGTAGCCCTCAGCCAGCCTGAATACCAGAGTTTTGGATTCCTGCGTAGGATGCTGTCTCTTCTTCCATGACATCAAGGGTATAAAATATGCAGTCGACACCATTACATCAGTTTTTCTTGCCCCAGATGTCAGGTGCCCCCATAATGGGAAGCAATTATATGTTATGTTCCACCTCCATCAAAAAGCAAACACACCAGAAATCTTAAATACACCAAACAAGAAGGAAAGGTAGAGCCAAGAGAAGTCAGAGGGCTGGAGGGAGGGTAACCAGGACTGCTACAGTGAATACACTCGAACATCTACATTTATGGTAAGTGTATACAACTGTACTATGTTCTTCGTGTTTCACTATTGCAGTCATTACATTTGGGTTAATTCCCAAAACTAAGGAAGGGAGGAGGAAGTCAGAGAGCATTAGGATCAGCTATTAAGCCCTGCAAGACTGCAGTGGCAAAACCAGCTCTGGATTTAGAAAAAATAGGCATGTGGTAATACTTGGCGAAGGTATGTACAGAGCTCCAGATAGCAGCTTCTAGGATGTCCCTGGTAGGGACTCCTCTGAGGAAGGCTGTAGAGGTAGATGCAGCCCTGGTGAAATGTGATTTTATCCCCTGTGGGGTAGGTTTTCCATGGTGCTTATGGCAGAAATGAATGCAATGGGCTATCCATTTAGAAATAGTTTGCTTTGAAATGGCCTTTCCCTCTACCCCTGCAGCAAAGTCCACTAGCAGCTGTTCACAGATTTTCTGAGAGTCTTAGTCGTGTCCAAATAAAATCGAAGTGGTCTGTGCACGTCCAGAGGGTGCAGTATTCTTTCTCCTTTGTTTTGTGGATTAGGGAAAAAAGTAGGCAAATGGATGGACTGATTTAGCGCCACTGTAGACACCACCCGGATTGGTTCTGAGGGAAACCCTGTCTGCATGGAAGATAATGAAGGGTTCCACAGATATAAGGGCCTGTAATTGAGACGCACTTCTTGCTGAAGTGATGGCTAGAAGGAGGGCTGTTTTCCAAGAAGGGAATTTTAACTCTGCAGTTGCAGCTGGCTCAAAGGGAGGGAGAGTGAGCTTTTCCAATACAAAGTTAAGGTCCCAGGATGGAGTAGGGGCTCTCCTGGGGGGGGTGTCCTTCAATTTTTGGCCCGTCTACGGAATTGCTTTAGCAGGGGGTGAGAAAAGAGGGGTGGCTCAGTATTATAATGTGCTGAAATGGCAGCGGCATGAATTTTAAATTGACGAGAAGGATAAGCCCTTGTGGAGCATTTCTGTTAAGTACTGAAGAATATGAGGTAAGCTGGGCACCGTTGTGCCCATCCCCTGAGTCTGGCTCCAGGAGTAGTATCTTTTCCACCTTTCGGCATAGGATTTTCTAGTACTAGGCCTCCTTGCCTCCAGGATGACATCTAGCACCTGTTTACTGAGGGATGCTTTTGGAGAGCTCAAGGAATTAGCCAGGCTGCAAGGTTCAGGGTTTGAAACTGAGGGTGTAGAACCTGGCCTGCCTGCTGGGACAGCAGGGAAGGGGTCTGAGGCAGGTGCCATGGTTCCAGTAGTGTCATACTGCGCAATAGGGGGTACCAGTGCTGGCATGGCCAGTCTGGTGCAATCAGTATTGTCCTTGGCTTGTCCTGTTTGATCTTTTGCAGAACCTTCGACAGGAGAGGCAGAGGGGGAAAGGCATAAACTGAGAGGCTTTCCCAGGTAAAGGACAGGGCATCCACTTTCCAGGCTTGACTGTGGGAAGTCCTTGTGCAGAATTTGTCCAATTGGTAGTTCTGAGGGGAAGCAAACAGGTCTACCTCTGGAGTCCCACTTTTATTCCTCAAGAGGTTGAATATTTTTGGTTCCAGTTTTTATTCGTGTGGATCCAAGAGATTTCTGCTTAGGTCATCTGCCAGTGAATTTAGCTTGCCTGGCAGGAACTGAGCTTGCAGGTGCACTTGGTAGTGCAAGGCTGTGTTCCACAGAGCCAGGGCTAGTCTGCAGAGAGGGTATGAATGGGTTCCCCCCTGCTTGTTTATGTACCACATAACCGTAGTGTTGTCTGTCTTTACCAATAATTGTCCTGGAAGAATGCGGTCTTTGAAGGCTGTCAGGGAATTCTCTACAGCTAACATTTCTTTTTGGTTGATATGTATGTGCATCTGTCTCGAGTTCCATTTGCCCTGAATGCACTGCCCTGCCAAGTAAGCCCTCCATGCATATTCTGATGCGTCTGTTAAGGTTTGGGCGGCAGGGGGTAGAGTGAAAGGGAGCCCCTTGTTGTGGTAGCAGGCCTTTGCCCACCAAAGGAACTCTCTCTTTATACAAGGAATGATAGGAATCATTGATTCCAGGTCCTGAGAAAGTTGACACCATAGGCTTTTTAGATACCATTGTAGTTTCCTCATATCCAGTCTTGCATATGGAATTAGTAGAATGCAAGAGGCCATGAACCTCAGGGCTTGCTGAATTTTCCTTGCAGATAGCTGGGTCTTTGTGGCCAGTAGTTTGAAGTTGGTTGTTAAGTAAACTTGTTTCTCTGGAGTGAGGAAAGCCATCTTTGAAGTTGTGTTCAAGCTTGCTCCCAGGAATACAATCTGTTGGCAGAGTACTAGGTGAGATTTATTTTTGTTTATGGTGTACCCCAGAGAGATTAGAAGTTTCTTTACAAATGTCAGATGTTTTGATAAGTCCTGGCTTTCTACTTGAATCAGACAATTATCCAAGTATGGGTATATTTGAATTTTTCTCTGCCTGCAAAATGCAACGGCTGGAGCTAGACACTTTGTGAATACCCTGGGAGCAGTAGATAAGCCAAAGGGAAGTGCAGAGAACTGATAGTGCATGGAGCCTGCCCTGAAGCGTAGATATTTCCTGTAAGATTCCCTTATTGGAATGTGCAGGTAAACTTCCTTTAAGTCTAAGGTTGCCAACCAGGCATATTTGCCTAGCACAGGAAGCAGCTGTTGAAGCATTACATTTTGAATTTTTGGATTACCAAGAAGGTATTTAGAATAGAGAGGTCCAGGATAGGACGCCAGGAGCAGTCTTTTCTGGGTACCAGGAAAAGTCTTGAATAAAAACCTTGTCCCCTTTCTTCTGCTGGGACAGGTTAAATAGCCCTGATACTTAGAAGAGAGAAAACCTGCTGTTGGGCCTCTGCCGACTGATTTGGGGGTAGGTCTTGCCAACTGTTTGGGGTTGGTAGGGTGTGGAAGTGGTATCGGTAACCTTGGGTCCTGGGTAATGAATTCTCAGTTTTTTGTGTGCAGTGCGAGCTTTCCTCCTAAGGGAGCAGGCAGTTGAGCAGGGCTTAGAAGGGTTAAGGTTAAGTCTAAATCATTGTGCCATTTTTCCATTGGGGGGGTGCCTTACTACTCCCTGCTTTGGAAGTGGGAGCCCTCCACTGCTTAGGCCTGTGCGTAGCTTGAGACTGTAACCTGGGTGGTGCTGTTCCTGGGTTTGGACTGAGAAGGCCTGGAAGAGACTGGAAAGGACCAATTCTTTGAAGGCCAAAGCCTACTAAATCTGGGAGGCTGTATTTGCAGGAAATCTTTAACAGTTTGCATAGATTTAGTTTTTTCCTCCATCTTTTTGAGGACTTCTGCTTTGTTGCCAAACAGGCGGTCTTGGTTTAAGGAAGCATCCAGTAATTTAGCATTAATATGATCTGGAAAGTTTTGCTCCTTAAGCCAAGCATGCCTTCTAAGTACAGACCCAGTGACAGCAGCCCTGCAAGATGCTTCTACAGAGTCAAAACCACATTGCAAAGTATGTTTACCAACTTGTTCTGCAGAATGCATTAAATCCTGTAATTCTTTGTGTTCAGCACAGTCAGGAATCAACATCATTTTCTGTTTAAGTAGTCCCATAATATGCTGCTGGTATTTTAACATATGAAACTGGCAATTCAAAGCCCTAATGGCCAAAGTAGCAGAAGTGTATACCTTCTTAACCCAGATGTCCAAGGCTCTAGAATCATTGTCATAAGGGGTAGGATTTTAGTCAGCAGTAGCCTTAATGTCCTTTGGTCCTTGGGAAATGGTCTCTGGATCCGCAGTAGGATTCTTGAAGAGGAACTTGAGAGTCAGGTACTCTAATACCTGTCAGGTTTTCTGGGAGCTGGAGGTAAAGTGCCTGGGGAAAGGCTAGATTCCAAGAAAACATCATCTACAATGTCCAGAACAGGAGGGATAGCTAAAGGCCTGTGTTGAGGAAGGAGTAAGAATGCCCTAAGCATCTTTTTGGAGTCAGAGTAATCCTGGCTTTCCCAGCGGAAATGCTCCCTAAGAGTGTGCAAGGTTTCACCAAGAGAAAAATCTTCTGGAGGGGAAGCAGAGGGAATGGAATCCTCTGCATCAGAATCCTCATAGGTAGATAAGGGCAAATCCTGGTAATCAGAATTAACAGAAATATCAGATTCATGATCAGAAGAATCAGAAGGAAAATCAGTTCTAGGTCTCTTAGAGGGGGGAAGGCTGGCTTCCCCTAATTAAGGTAATAAGGTGTTCAGCCATTCTAAGCATTTGTTTTTTTAGGCATATGGACCCGAGCATGCGGTTTGGATGTCTGTTTTCTAGATGCGGTGCGAGTTTTAGGCCTGGATGAAGAAGATGGCATCTGTTTAAAATGCAAGTCTGTAGGACCTGAATACACCCTCAGAAGCTGGTGCCTGCACAGCGTCTCCAGACCCATCCAAGGTAGAGACATCCGCAGGTTCCATATTCGAAGAAGCATCTCGTGACATACCAGATTCCGAATGGGTCTCAGTAGAGGCCTGGGAATCTGAAGTAGTGGGTATCAGGGGCTGCGAAGGTACTTCACTGAGTACCAGTGGACTGGTGACTAGCTTAACGAAAGCACTGTCGGCAGTTTTGAACCTATGCGGTCTGTCTCTGTCTTTATCCTTACGTTTCTTCAGAAGATGGGTGGTCGGATGGCTTATCAAAGCCATTTCGGACTACGGATACAGAGTACCAAAATAATCTGCTGCAAATATGGACCGACGACGAATAGTTCGGGGGTTGAACAAGGCACAAAACCAACAGCGAGGGACGCTGTGGTCTGGGCCTAAGCAGGGAATGCAGTACGAATAAAAATCTTTAGTAGGTATTAGCTTTCCACAAGTAAGACAATTGTTAACTTTTACTGACATCAGTTGGAGCAAGAAAAAAAGACCTCCAACGGGGTACTTATCTTTTTTGGAAGACTTTGGTTCTGAAACTCGAAAATGAAAATTTCAGGAGTCTGCCGACTGGCACTTGCGAACTGCTTCTACTTCGGGCACCGCATGGCAAGAAAGACTGATGTAATGGCATCGGCTGCATATTTTCTACCCCTGACGACCTGACGTCATGGAAGAAAAGACAGCATCCGACGCAGGAATCCAAGACTCTGGTATTCAGGCCGGCTGAGGGCTACCTGCAGGTAGATAACCCAAATGTGATGACTGCAACAGTGAAACACGAAGAACATTCCAGTTTTCTAAAACTATCTGTTGCCAAAGAGAAAAGTAGAAATTCTGTCTTTCTGGAAGTGAAAAAGGACTGACAGGGTAGGAAGGAGGACAAGCTCCCCTAAATAATCATTCTGACTTGTTGGATGGTCCTTGGTTTTGGGTGGGTTCCTGAATCCTTTTTTGAAACCCACTGCCATTTCTTCTTAAACGTCTGTTTACCCACATTTTTGGACAGTTTAGTTTTTTTTTTCTTTTTTTATTGCCAAAATTGGATATGGAATGAAAATATCTTAAAAATTTTGGAAAAGGAGGGTTAAAAACCTTAGACTCCCAGTATCAACTTACACTTTTCAGCTCACTTTTTAAAAACCTCTGCAGCAAGGAAACCACCAAACAAATCCTTACCCAAACAAGAATTTAAACTCTCATTTTTTACATTGTCTGAGAGGATCAGAGAATGTAGCCAGGCAAACCTACTCAAAACAGTACCAGTAGCCATAGCCCTGAAAGTAGTATCAGTCATACACGCACTGTAAACAAGTTGTGACTTGTAAAATGAAGAAACTAACTACATTCAAAATATTCCTCCTGCTTTCACAAAATGAATCAGAATAATCTTTAACATATGAGCCTGACAACTCAAGTAGCAGAACCTACACTTTCCCCATCCTTAATCTTCCTATCATTATTTTAACACCTCTATTAAATTACCATTTAAGACACAGGCAAACGTAGCACATTAACATAAAAGGAAACCAACCATATTAATATGTTTCCAGTTACATACATTATGCATCACATTTGTTCTTTTTTTATAACCATCATCAGTCCAACATTACATAAATTGCTCATTTAATGCGTTTCCTCACTCCTGAACATTATTCTGCATGCACTGTTCCCATAGTTTCCATTTACTTTTATTTAATTTGCTCATTCACTTTTCAAAAGATCCCGCTTCCAGTTCTTCTATCTCTGTTACAATATTCAATACTTCAGATACAGTTGGTTTAGACTTTGGATTTCCATTTCCTAGTAATGACCTTTTTTGACAGGTACCAGAATTAAACTTGACAAGGCCATACTATGTCTAAGCTCAAAAGAATCACTGCCTTATAGTTACCCCCCATTCCCTCACCTAATATTTCTGACAGTACTATGGTGAGAATGTGAAGTCTGCCAACTCATATAAACATATGTTCCCAGTTACCGCCTTCTTTCCCATCACACCTCCAACAATTGCCAGCTACCTGAGGAAAAATTCCATGGAGTCTACTTGGGGTATAAAAACACCTCTGCAAACACTTCCAAGCAAAAATCATAACGCTACTAAACTTTGTTGCATACTTGGGAGCCATACAAATGTCATCCTGTTGCTTCCTTGTGAATTGCTTCTCCTCTCTCTCTCCTCCAATTCTTATCTAACCTCCTGTGATGCCCCACCACTGGCAACAGTAATCAAGGAGCCTCAATCCTTACCACTAGCACCAGTGGGAGACGTACATTGACAAGATGACAAGTACACATACAGTATTTCTAGATGCAGCTCTCTGCATCAAGTGCAATTTCCCTTAAGAGAACACAGAGACCACAGTCAGTCCAGGGCTGGTTTCTTCCTCTTTCTCCAGACCCCCAATAAGATTCTCCACTGACAGAGCTAGAGTTGAGATCTCAGCTGAGTGGCCAAGCCAAGACCTCCAGCATCCTCTCTGTACAACCAGCGCTTTGTGTCCCTGCCACCAAGTAGCTGACACACACACACACCTCTAGGAAAGGTTGGCACAGGTTTACTAGCTATGCCCCCTTCTGCCCAGACTATAACGTAGTTATCACTGCCACCAGCCAACTCTATCAGCTACTTTAGGGCCCTTAACAAAAGGTGTCCAACCTTACTGTGTAATGTTACTTGTTAATACAAATGGTAGAGCAAGGCTATTGAGTGGGATACACAGTATCAGCCACAATGAAAGGTTTAAATATATTTAATAATAAATAACAAAAGAACAAGAATATACTCTGTATATAATCACAGTAAAGTCAGAGTTCAAAATCACAGGAAATATTTAAAACAACATTGCAGGACAGTATCAAATAAATAAATAAATAAATAAAAACATCTAAATTGAGCTTTCCTGACTATATATAGAGAATTACTATATCCTAGTTAACTAACTTACAGAGCAAGCAAGGCAGATGTGGTGAGTGGGTCTTCAGGTCGAAGAAAAATACAGAATACTCAGTCTCTCTCAGAGAGTTCATTAACAAATATTACTGCTGGGATAGCTTGCAGGATGACATCACTTCTTGTCATCTGACTATCCCAGGTAAAACCTCCACTGAAGCAGCTAGTAGCATTTAACATCTACCTGTGAAAATACATAGACAAGGCAGATCCTGGAATTCATAAAATAAAAACACTTCCAAGACAATACAGTGAACCTCTAGTTCTAGACATTGCGTTTGTTACCACACTGAAAGCGAAAGCTAACATCCTTTTATTAGGTGGCCATAAAGCAATTTAATTTCAGCTACTCTTCTGAAGTTAACCTCTGGTGTTCCAGTTTCCATTGTTAAAATATATACATCTAAACATAGGTTCATAGGTTCATAGATTAGTACTAAGCTAACTGCCCTTGCGAGCCATTTTAAGCTTAGCCAATTATCCCTCCTGAGACTCAAACCCTGCACCTTGTGTTTGTAAGGCAAACGCCTTAACCATTAGGCCACCCTCCCAACCCTAAACAGTTGCAATAGTGCAAGTACATTTCTGTTCTAATCCAGCAGGGTACGCTGTGGTTGCATTTTAAGCTCAGTACTTTACAAACCCTTTTCAACACACACTTCTGTACCAACATACAGTTCTAATACGTTTCTAACACAAGCATATGAATCATGCTGATATTCACAAATGACAATTATTTACAAAATTCCAGATAGCTGGGCTGGCAGTATCTCCTTTTGTGACACCTCCTATGGTTGCTATAAATATTGTGCAATATTTTACATGCCTACTAATCATTCCCTTTTAACATGAGCTTCTGTTCTAGATTCAACTAAAAACTCTTCCAGAACAGGTCTTTGACTTAGGATTCCCTTATCCCCTTACTCACTGCCTATACTTGAGATCAATCCCTGAAAGGAAAGGCAGTCTACTAAGCCTACAAGTCCAAATGTCTTCTTGGCCTCTTCCCATTCTATTACCCTTCCCTCTGTAGTTATTTTCTCCCACTTGGTTCCTTGTCAGTTTTCTACTCTGAATTCCATCCCCCTCTTGCCTATTCTCTGTAACCATAATAGAGTCATTCTATTAGCAAAATCTCCTTTCTCCATTCTCATGTTGGCTTGTTATTAGAATACGGTCTGCTACTTTATGAATATAATATTCTATATGCCTATTATTGTCCTCACAGATCTGCATCCAGAATCCCACTCTCCTAATTTCTTGAAGTTTGCCCCCACTCCATCATCATCTCTTTACACTCTGAATTATAGCTTTCTGTTTGTGTTATGTACAGGAGCCTTAACTGTGTAGCTCTAAATGTATCCCTTAAATCAGGTAATCCTAAGATACCGTATTCTGCTGGAAGGATCAACTTATCTCACTTGCCCATTTCCCCTGCTAAATAAAATCCTTCAACTCTTTAATAAGGACTACACAACAATAAAAGCAGAAAGGATAAATGGTTCACTCAAAATAATATTAAAAGTCGAAAACCACATATAGAGTGAACCAACAGAATGGAGTGGTCCAAAATAGCATTCAAGCTTTAATAAAATGTTACTGCTTTCACAGTATTCAACTTGCTGCTTCTTCAGACATCACAAATTCAAGCTCATTCTATAAAAGTAAATTTTAAAACATCCTATCCAATCAAATCATCCTTTACATCAGTATCACAGCAAAAATGTTGCAGCACAGAAATTACTCATGCTCACGTCAAGACACAGTATCCTATCTCTAATACAGATTAAAATATAAAACAAAACAAAAATACATCAACCTACCATGTATAAGAACTAAGCCTAACAAAAAAATAAATGAAGCATCTTCATTTACGCAACCTCCTATCTTTAAGAAGGGGCTGCACTGGAATTTTATCGTTCAGACCCTTACCAATGTTCATCCTAATAATCCACCTCATCTCAGAAACCTCTTAAATTTGCAATATCACCACTATGGTCATTAAGCTTTACCACTTCCAAAACTAGAAATCTAAAAACATGCTTTTAGAGTCATGACAAGCTACATGTTTGGCCAATGCATCTGTAATATTGCCACCTCTGATGCTTGATAAGCCACCCTGGTCCTATCCTTGAATTTCCTATTAGTTTTCCTTACGTAAAATGATGAGCATTTACTACAATAAGCTAAATAAATCATATTAAGAGTTACAGTTTGCCTCAACCCTAAAAGCAAATGTCCTCCCTGTATCTGGATATTTAAAAATTCCTGAAGAATCAATATAGACAGAAATTACATTTACAACAGGGGAATATCCCATAATTAATATCTTGTGCTAAATTATTAACACTATTTCTGTGACAACATAATAGCCTCTTAAGGGATGCTTTGTTTTTAAATAAAAAATAGGTCTCTCCCCTACTATTTGTTTTATATCGGGATTACGGTTTAAAATGGGCCAGTATATCATCACTTCAGTCACTGAATTAGTATTACTGGAATCAAAAACAAGTACACAAACATATTTATTGTTCCCATTAGCATCAATCTGCAAAAAATTGTCTTCAGAAAAATAATGTTTGGCTATTGTTGATCTTAAACTTGGGACCTCCCCAAGAACAGATCCAGTATAATCATCCTTAAGTCTCTTCTTAAGATCACCCAATTCACTCAAAAAAAATGTCATTGTCAGCATTTAACCCAGAAGCTCTCAGGCCCTGCCCCTTACTACATTTTCAAAAATATAGACAGGATGCATGCTCCTTCGAAGTAATAAGTTATTTCTGTAACATTCCTTCCTATGCATCATACTACTTCGATTCCCATCTGACTTCTTACAAATCGTTAACATCTATTTAATCATAAGATTTATTCACACTAACACACAGAAAGGGGGTACTTGTGTTAAGATTTTCATAAAACATTACCAAATCGCTCTTGGTAACTGTCCATATTAAGAAAAAGGTCAGCGACAAAGCGTCTATAAAAGAAAGACCACCTTGCTGCCATTTCAAAGGTGTCAAAATCACCTCCTCTTACCATACAGCCATAACTATATTGGCATAGCTATTTGCACTAGACATGCCCATAGCTACACCATCTCTTTGTAAATACACTTCCTGATCAAACATAAAAAACATTAGAGAGCCAGCTCCATCAATAAATAGATTAAAATCAACTTGGAGTCATAAGTAATACATTTCACCAAGTACTTTTAAGCATATCTATCCCGGCTGCATTAGAGATGACTGTAAATAGAGATCGAACATCTAAGGTAACTAATAGAAAATTATTGGATTATTAGAATGAGGGCGGACACTGGTAAGGGTCTGAATGATAAAACTCCCAATGAAGCCCCTTCTTGAAGCTAGGAGATTGGATGTTATCCTAGTCATCATTCATCACGTAAGGGTCTAGGATCCAACATCGAATCCAAGCCAGCAAAAATGTAGACAACAGCTTGGCTCAAAGCTCCGCCTCCCATGATGCTCTGCTGCCCTCTAACACCTTAGATCTTGTTTGCTGCATTTAACAGCCAGATGCAGACTGCACAGCTGCTTGGAAATTTCAAATTTCTAACAAGTATTTTTTTTTTCTTTAGGGTTTGTCTTCTTATTCTTTATCATCTTAAAATATAGACTTGGTACATTCCAGTCATGAACTGTTGTTTTCTTTCCCCTTCCCCATTGGCTTTTGGCACCCTTTTCAGTTTGTGGACCTTTAATGTAGTTAGTGTAATCTTTTTCCTTTGGGTATTTGTTTTCTTATTGTAATTTACTTGGGCTTTTCAGTGTGCTTGTGTGTAGGATGGACCTTAGTATTTGAAACTCTTGCTTGGTTGTTTCATTCCTCTTCTTGTCCCTCTGGACTTGGCTGTGTTTCTTCTCACTATGTCAGAGAAACCCTCGTGCAGTCGGAAAATAACTTTCTCCAACTCACACAAGGAGTCTCTCTACTGTCTCAGCACCGGCCACCTGGAGGTTGACTGTGGGATTTGTGCCAGGGCCCTGGTCAACTGCCGGAATAAGCTGCTCCTAAAAGATATGGTTTGGGGGGGGGGGGTCCCTTGGTCAAAGAGCCTTTGACTAAGTCGGGCCCTTCTGACTGTAAAAGAAAGGCTACTCCTTCTTCCTCTTCTGGGGAAGTTTTGGTTAAGTTTCAGGTAAGAAAGTGAGGCTGTCTGATCCCAGATCCCTGGACCTGGCTCCAGCCTTAGCAGTGTCAGATCTGAGGGTCTCAGATCCTAGAACCTCTAGAGGGTTGACGCCTGCATCCATGGCCTCCGGTCTGAGGTCTTCGGATTATTGGGCTTTGGAGTAGACTCCCAGATCCAAGGCCTCCGGATCGAGGCCTTTGGATCCAAGGCAAAGCAGACCTGTCACAGATCCAACCCCTTCAGATCAGAGAGAGCTTCCCTCAGACCCTTATGCTTCCTTGGATCCGATGCAGTGGGATCAGAGACCAGTGTCGGATCCTATTGTTGCTGAGGATCTTCCCTTGGTTCCTTTGTGAGGGGTTCATTTGTTTACCCATTTGAGTAGGACCCATTCCCCGGACCATAGAGAAGGCCCTCAGGGTCCCAATACGGGTCTCCAGCTAGATTTTCTATTTCCTCACGATCGTCCAGGAGCATCCTTCCTTCTGACATGGACAGGATGATGTGGTCCTTTTTGAAAGCTCAAATCAAGCTGGGGCTTTTGGCTTCCTCAGCCTACAGGATTAGGGAGCCTTCTACTCCCCGACTACTTTCTCCTCATCCAACCTCACAGGGATTGGACTTAGGGGAGCCGGTGCACAGCATACAAGTGGTGGGGGTTCCCAGGACTCCTTTTGTACTTACCCCATCAGGGTCTATGGCTAGTTCTGCTTCCCTTCCCCCGGGGCAGGTGGAGCCACCTGTCCAGGTTACTGCCCCGGAGTCTGTGGGGGCGGCTTTGGGTCTAGGCCTTTCAGACTGCACTCTGCCCCTCGGTGCTTCTGCTCTTGACAGTTCTGGGCCAGCCTTCTCCTGAAGGTTGGACGTACTGGCGAGGTCTGCTCTTTCCTCCGTTGTGGTGTCAGCAGGAGAGGGAGAGGGGGCTTTGTCCAGTCCCTCCACATTCTGGGTGGTGGAAAGATCACTCTCTGCTACCAGAGCAGCCTCCCCCTGCTTGCCGAGCTCCATCTCGGTCCCAGAGTTTGAGCAGGCCCCATCATCCTGCTCCTGGTCAGCCCATTTGACCACAACCTCCAGGGGTCAGGGTCCCCACCTCTTCCGAGTCTTCTCCTGAGCCTCCTGTGGAGGAAGTTCCTTGGAAGAGGACATGTAAAAGGAGACATCTTGACTCCTTGGAGTCTCTCACGGAGGACATATCGATGAAGGGGACAGGTCCCCTAGGTCACTACCCGATGATGTCTCCTTTGGGGACACTGGAGATTCTTAAGGCCAAGGGTGGTTGGTCAGCCCAGCCCCCCATCCTCTGAGGAAGCCTGTTTCTAGAGGCTTTCACTACGGGCCTACCTATCTCTTCGGTGTCCCCCCCTGCTGACCCTTTGATCAACCTTATTGCAAGCAGGGCTTGGAAGGAACCAGATGCAGTGGAGCCAGTGCCAAAGACAGCAGACAAGCTTTTAAGTCCCCCATCGGACAAGACTTTTTGGTCCAAGGCAATTCCAGTTAATGAGATAGTGGTAGCTGCCGCCACCAAGAAAGAAGTGACAGAACAGAGTTCACCTGTCCATTCTCACAATCGAGAATCAAGAGCAACTGACAGATTTGGAAAGCGGGTGGTCGCATCAGATTCTTTCAGGCTGCAAGCATTAAACTACCCGATGCATTTCACCAGTCTTCAGAGGGATTTGATAAAGGAGTTTGCCACTTCCCTCTCGGAGACCATGCCTGCGGAGGAATTTAAGGGCATTTCTCCCAAGCTGGTCACTCTCACATCCATAGCTAATTCATCCATGAGGTTGATATCCAAAGTTGCAGAGGGTACCTCATGGGTGTCGGGCACAGGCATTGCAATCAGGTGTCATACCTGGCTTCATTTATGCAGGTTTGCTGAGGCCTTTAAAGTGTCGCTCACCAACACCCCACCCTCTTTGAACCAATTGTTAAGGAAACTTTGACCCGCAGTGAGCAAGAGGGAAAGACACTGTCTGCTGTAGGGATCAAATTCTCTACTCCCCCCAAAGGTCCTTTGCCAAGACCCAATGAGGGAGCAAGAAAATGTGGTTCTGTCAAGTCACAGTCTTCCTTCCAGGGGGCACAAGAAGATTCCTCTTTCAGGAGATGGGGGAGAGGTTTCAGTGCTCGACGCCATCCTAGGGGCAGAGGAGGCCCGCAAAACCTTTCAGCACCCCTGAGGAGTTGCACGGCAGTCCCTCCCTGGAGGCAGTCGGGGGTCATTTATGTTTGCATCCTTTGGCCAGGGCAAACATCACAACAGATCAATGGGTGTTAAAAAATTATATCCAGGGGCTACAGTATCCTCTTTTCAGACCCCCCACAGAAAAGCAGAACTCTCCCAGACATGCCACTCAGTCAGAGAGTTAGCCAGTATAGAGGTGACCAATGTCACCCTAAAAAAGTGCCATCCAAAAGGTCTCCACAGGACAGAGGATCCAAAACTTGCTCCTGTTTCTTTTTGTTGCCAAAAAAACAGGGGACCTGCATCCAATTCTAGACCTCAGTCAGTTTAATCCATCTGTCATCTGTTTCAGGTAGTCCCTGTACAGTCTATTGCACCTCTTCTGCACAAGAATGACTGGATGTACTCTATCGATCTCTAGGACATGTACTATTATATCAAAATAGACAGGCAATCCAGGAGATTCCTCCACTTTTGCCTAGGAGCTGATCACTTCCAGTTCACAGCCCTGCCCTTTGGACTCACCACAGCCCCCCCCCCCCAGAGTGTTCACCTTTACAGCAGTGGTGGCAACTCATCTCAGACTGCAGGGATTCCAAATTCCCTACCTGGACGATTAGCTCTTCAGCTCCCACACAACATCAACTGGTGGAGACCACACAGTTTCTTCATCTCTTCGATCAGCTTGAATTAACAGTGAATTCAAGTCTTCCTTGACCCTTTCTCAACAGCTGGAGTTAATTGGCACTCAATTAGACACTACCGCTTACAGTGCAGCTCTTCCCCGACATGTGCTTCTTATCCGGTCTCTTGTACAAGATCTTCCGGAGCAAATATGTCCTCCATTATCTTCCATTCTCAGGGCTCTTGGTTCAATGGCAACAGCCATTTATCGGATTCCAGTCGCCAGGTATTACATGAGAGTTCTGCAGTTTACCCTGGCAGTTCAGTGTTCCACTCTCTCATCCTCTGTCAGTACCAGTACTACTCACTCCAATATGCCAGAGGCATCTGTCTCTCTAGACCTTCTAGCAGGCAGGTCCTTTTCTCCCCCAGTTCTGATGGACAAGGTTACCACGGATGCTTCCCCCTACTGGTGGGGGGGGGGGGGCACTTCCAGGGGAAGCCTATCCAAGGGATGTGGTCCCAAGTCAGAGACCAAACTGCACATAAATGTTCTAGAGATGATGGCAGTCCTTCTCTTGTTGCAAGCTTTTCAGGACTGCCTTTCTCTAGGAACAAGCAGTTCACACAGACAAGGCTGTTGTGTGGTCCATAAAAAAACAAGGGGACACACGTTCTTATTTGCTTTGTCATAAAGCCATGAGGGTTTGGGAGTGGGTCTCCTTGCAATGCGCATTCCTGGAGCAGCCAACATATTGGTGGACAAGCTGAGCAGGGCTATTCCGACCCCTCACGAGTGGTCCTTGAATCCATTAGTGGCGAAGCAGATCTTCCTTCGGTGGGGCCAACCGAGCTGCAATCTGTTTGCTTCCCCTTTCAACCACAAATGCAGAAGTTACTTTGCCCTGATCCCTCTCAGAAGTGGATTCCCAAGGACTCTCTGACTCATGATTGGTCTTCCAGGTCTCTCTCTATGCTTTTCTACCTTTTCCATTAATTCTGAGAGTTCTTCAGAAAGCAAGACGTCTCAGGATACAGTTGATCCTCATTGCTCCTTTATGCCCTCAGCAGGTGTGGTTCCCTCTTCTACGGTCTCATCTGAAGCACACTCCTTGGGTGCTTGATCCGTTGCTGGATCTGATCTCCCATTCCTCATGCTGTCTGCTTCCAAATCTGCAGATACTCCGTCTGACAGTTTGGTTTGTGCAATTCCAGTGATTCTTACAAAGTCCAGGCTTGTGTCCCCTGTGAAGGATATTATCTTTGCTTCTCAAAATTCTTCTACCAAGAGAGTTTACAGAAGTGGAAGAGATTCTCTGTTTGGGCTAAAGGTCAGAGTCTGGATCCATTTTCGGCTCCTATTTCTGGCACTCTTTTTCTGGCTTCTCTTTTTCAGGAGGGTCCACAAACAAGGTCCAGTTGGCGGCAATTTCTAATTTTCATCTCAATAACTAACCTATGCTTTCTTCTAGACTCTGCAAAGCCTTCTTGAAGGGTGTCTTTTTGCTGCTTCCTCCAGTCAAGGACCCTTCTCCACTATGGGATCTTGCTCTAGTGCTGCAATCTCTACCTAGACCCCCTTCTGAGCCTGCTGCATCCTGTGACCTCAAATTTCTTTCCCGGAAGACCTGCTTTTTTGCTGGCAATAACTTCAGCAAAAAGTGTTTGAGTTGCAGGCTCTTACCATTAAGCCTCCTTATCTGGTATTCCATAAAGATAGAATGACCATGAGACCCAACCCTTTCTTTACGACAAAAGTGGCCACTGAAGTGAACCTCAATATATCCACCTTTCAGTGTTCTTTCCTAATTATGCTAATAAGGGGGGATACATTTTGCATACCTTAGATGTTCACAGACAGCTTCACTTTTATTTGCATGGAACTAAAGTCCTTTTGTTTCTTAGACCAATTGTTTGTGACCTTTGCAGTCAACAGGAAGGGAAAAGCTGTCTCAAAAATTAACATTTCCCATTAGATTTCTCAGTGCATTTCATACATATACTCCTCCAGTGGTTCTCATCTGCCTGGGCCAGTTAGGGCTCACTCTACCAGGTCAGTGGCTACACCAGCTGCCTTTACATCTCATCATTCCTTGGATGATATTTGTGCAGCAGCAACTTGGTCTTTTCCTCATACCTTCATTTCTCATTACAAGCTTGACTTACTTTCTAGGGGAAGGGCTTCTTTTGGCTCCAATGTTCTTCAGCATGACCTTTCATGAGACCACCCGAGAATGTTGGGTAGCTGGGGATTCTCAACCACATGTGATGAATGGTGACTAGGATAACATCAGATTAATAGTTATGTTCTTACCATAATTTGGTATCTGTGTTATCCGTAGTCGCCATTCATGGCGATCCCACATTCCTATCCCCTTTCCTGAGGGACTGGCAGATCATCAGATGTATTCTTTCTGGTGGCAGGTCTCTTCTGTCTTTCTTTCTCCAGGGCAAACTCGATCTGAGGGGATAGAGGGCAGCAGAGCATCATGGGAGCGGAGGAGCTTCAGCTAAGCTGTTGTCTAACTTTTTGCCGGCTTGGATCCGATGTCTGATACTACAGCCATACGTGAAGAATGGTGACTATGGATAACACAGATACCAAGTTATGGTAAGTACATAACTATTTGCGTAAATGAAGATGCTTCATTTATTTTGTTAGGTGCTTAGTTCTTATTTATACAGGTGTAGGTTGATGTATTTTTACTTTATTTTTACATTTTAATCTTTATTTACAGAGATAGGATACCACATCTAAGTGAGCATGAACAATTTCTGTACTGCAGCATTGTTACTGTGATATTGATGTAATGGAGGAGAATGGTTAGAATATTTTAAAATTTACTTTAAAGAATGACAGCTTGAATTGTGATTTCTGAAGAAGCAGTGTGTTGAATATTGTGAACGGGCTAACATTTTACTAAAGCTTGGATGTTATTTTGGACTGATGCTTTGTGTTGGTTCACTCTATACGTGGTTTTGGACTTCAATAATGACAGCTCGAAACATCTCCTCTGGTTGATAAAAATATGTCCGACCTGTACATAAAATGAAAAGGATTAAAATAATTTTCATTGCTTGTATCTTGACATCCATATATCCATAAGCAGGATCTTCCAGTTTCTCAGTTTTTGAATTATTTCATTGTTGATCTTTTCTCGCATATCCTTAGCTGCCATAACTGAATCCTTTTTAATCCACTGTAAATACTTTATCTTATGTTCCCATACATTTGGGTATTACTGATTCATTTCATGCATGGGTAGACAGTTTACAGCTATAGCATTTGTCTTATCTTCATTAATTTTATATCTTACAAAGAACTGAAACTCTCAAAATGTTCCCCAACACTGAGGTTTCCTTTACTTGTTTTATCAGGAACAACATAATACAGTTGACAAATAAAGCCAACTTTTTCTCAATTACCATGTCAATTAAATGCTTACATTTCCGAGCCCTCCCTTATTTTTTTTTTTTGCCAATGGCTCTTAATGCAAGGCAAAAAACAAAGGGGAAAGATGGCACCCCTGCCTGGTTACACTGTTCAGACACAACTTATCAGAGAGTAACTCTGCCACTAATATTTGCCTCTGATCCCTTATGTACCCTACTAATAAATCTTATTATTGTATCAGGGGATAAAAATGCTTCCATTGCCCTACATAAAGAATCCCAAGCTTACTTTGTTGAATGCTTTCCCTGCATCAAGAACCACCAACAGCAGCCACATTTTCTTACATTATACTTTAATCTGTAGCATTATTGTTCTGTTAATATCTGTTTGCCTCCCCCTCCACAAGCCACACTGATCTATAACAATTTTGGCAACACCTTTGCCATTCTATTAGCTATTATGGACGTAAACACTTTATAATCATGAATTAAAACTTAAATGAGCCTATATATGAAGCTCGCTGTGACGGATCTTTGTCTTTTGGTATTACAACCACCACAGCTTTCTTACAGGATGCTGGTGCTTCCCCTCCTTTTAAAATACTGTTAAAGAAAATCTTCTAGATTTTTATCACTTTCTTCCCTCCTAGTTTCCGAACTTCCACAAGAAATACAAGAAAAATCCTGCAGATTGACAATATATCACCATTTTTATCTCATCTCCTACTACCTTAGCTGTTTAATTGTTGAGCCTCATCTACCTCTATAACCTTGGTACACGCAAGTCTTCCTTAATTATTTCCATTTGTGCTCTTTCTTGATTTTTATTTTTATTTATTTTATTTTACATTTGTTGACCGGGCTAGTCTAGCTGGATATATGTCCATTTTCAGTACAGGCCCGGGGAGAAAAGTTCCACAAGGATCAGACAAGATAAAATTTTGTCATTTTAAATATTTTTAAAGATTAAAAATACAATAACAGTTACAAAACATTAAAGTTCAGTTAAGATGAAATACAGTACAAAACATTAAAGTTCAGTTACAGATACATTAAAGTTCAGTTAAGATAAAATACAGATAAAATACCCCTTCCCCTATTTTCACTATTAAGGTTTTTTTTTTATACTGTGGGAAAGTAATAGAAGGAGGAGGGAGATTCCCAGAGCAACAAAGTCATTAGTAAGGAATGGGAAAAGAGACTAGCTATAGAAGAGAAGAAAATCAGGAATGGGAGAGAGTAGTAAAGGGGAAGTTACCCCTCTAGCAGAAGCAGGTAGGATGTCTGTTAAGTCCATCTTGGGTGTGCTAAGTCCCACTTAGAGGTAGTAACCTTAGAAGTGACAATAATGTAAGGTGGAATAGCGTAGGAAAAAATATTGATGTTGAAAACAGGGGGAGAAAGTATTAGTCAGGGTTGGTACAGGGACAGAGCCAGTGGCTAGTAAGATAAAATTTAAGTTTCTTTTTGAAAAGTAAAGTAGAGTAGATACAAGTGAGGTCACTAAGCAGTAGGTTCCAGCTTTTACCCACAGTATTAGAGAAAAGGGAAACTCCTGCTTTATTATTGGGTTTGTGTGTAGATACTAGTAGTTTATTAGCTGAGCGTAGATTGGAAAGATTTTCGTATGGACTGATAAGATTTGTAAGAATTGGTGTTTTCTCTGGATAATAAAGGATTTTATGGGAAATAATTAGTTGCTGAAATAAGAACTGATTGTGTAGTTCCAGCCAACCGAGTTGGTTTAAATTTAGGCAGTGGTGGGTTCTAAATGGTGAACTGGTAGCAAATCTGGCTATACTGCTGTAGGAGATTGACAGCTTATTGAGGTTAGTTTTTGATAGATTTGTGTATATAGGAGAGGCATAGAAGAGGGTGGAGATGAGGTGGGTGTGGGCAATAGTAGTTCTGGCTGTAGGAGTGAGGAAGGGCTTAATTTTGTAGAGGGAGCCTAGCTTTTGCTTTACCGATTTTATTGTGGTATTGATACGAGAATCATAGTTAAGGTTGTAGTCAATAGTAACCCCTAAGAGTTTGGTTGTTGTGTCTGGAGATATGACTGTGCCGTTTTTGGATTTTATAGAGAAGTGAAATGGGGTGGACTTTTGTGTCGGAGTAAATAGCAGTAGTTTAGTCTTTTTAGGGTTGAGGAGGAGACAGCGCTGTAAAAAACAATCTTCTACAAGCTCAGACATTTTTCCACATTTCTCTGCTTTATATAAATTTTCACAAAATTTCTGAAGCATCTTAATACCACTACCGGATTTCTGGTTATTTTTATTGTTGTAAGTTACAAAGTTTGTCTGCAACTCTTTCTGCTTTCTATTCTTCTGAATTTCCATCCTGAAATCTTTTATCAAATTCACATGCTCACTTCTTTCCAAATGATTCTCCTGTAGCATTGCCATTTCCACACTGAATTTCTCAATATACTTCAGTACTCTTATCTTTATGTGTATACCTGGGAGGCCATTCACATCACATTAAATAATATGGAGAGTATAACCATTACAATGAGAAGTCATTACACCCACTTATTATAATTTTTAAATGTCTATTTCCAAGTTTTGTGTTACATGTACCCACTAATATTTGGCAGGTTGATCCTTTATACAGTTGCTTCTTGTTATCTCCATTTCACTTTAAGTCACATTTTACAAGAGTTTTTGTTTTAATGAAAACTCTCTCAAAAAACTCCATGACCATAAACACACAAAACTATGCACATCTTCAACTGATGAAATTTAACCCTCCCGATAGCAGCAATTATTCCAAATCAACAACTGCACCCACAGGCATTACCTAACCTAAAATTAAGGTTATCATGCTAAAGTGCATGTTACAGCCTATAATCCTACTTAAACTAATTGCTGTCTGTTGTTCTCTTATCCCTAGTCCCCTCCCAGACAGGAAATACAGCTTGTATGCTTTCAGAAAACATTAACTTTATCCTTAAGAAAAACTTCACTGGCTATCTTTAAATAAATCAAATTATACATTGTTCTAGTAAATGCATTGAGGTATTTAGGTACCAGGAAAAGGGCTCTCTCCTATTCACTTCCAATAATTTCCCACTATTTGTTTTTTTACTAAGCTGCTTGCCCTTTCACCTTTTAATTTATGTTGCTCTCAGTGACCAACATGCAGAGCTCTCCAGATTTACTGCATAGATCTGTAGTCACCTTGTCGCCATGGAAACATAGCAGAATGTAGAGCTGTCGCCATGCTTACATGAGGAACATATCAGTTTAAGCATAGGGAATTAATCCAAACATTCACCTATGCAAAAGTTCAGCGAATATCTCAGCTCTACCTATATTATGATCAGTGCACTGTTACACCCCATCCCAACAAACCAAGATTACAGCAGATTAAGTTGAACATACAATGTAAAAAGAGAAGAAAGGCTAGACAA
Source organism: Protopterus annectens (assembly GCF_019279795.1). Taxonomy (NCBI): domain Eukaryota; kingdom Metazoa; phylum Chordata; order Ceratodontiformes; family Protopteridae; genus Protopterus; species Protopterus annectens. Next base: position 123,298,382 of record NC_056749.1, read on the forward strand.
ATGTAATGCCCACATTTCTTAAAACTAAAAAGAACAAAGTACTTGTTTATTTCGGTATTTTTATCATATACAACAATAATTGAAACAGAAACCAAAAAAGATCAGGTACTTTAACCAGGAAACAAGTTTATGCAATAAAGTCAGTGGATGAAAACGCTGTAGATTATGGTTGGCATTTATGCAATAAGTCAGTGGATGAAAACGCTGTGGATTTTGGTTGGCGTTTATGCAGTAAATCTGTTTGTGGCTGCTACATCTTTGCACAGTGATTATTTCGGCACCTCCTATTGGTACCTTTTTGTAACTGATACTTGAATCATTGAAACAGAGATTTACTATAAAACATGCAATTTGTAACATGAAATGATATATACAAATACTGTTAAAAATTGTTTTACTTACAGTTACTCTTATTTTTCCCCTTTTAGTGTCCTTCCAAACATTAATGACATGAAGTGGGGGTATATGCCTTTCAGTCCCCCCCAAAAGTTTAACAAGTCAATAAAAGTCCAATCTTTCTCAGTCACTTTTTCTTGCAAAGCCATACTTCACAAATGTGACTAATGATGTGTAGTCTCACATTTATTCAATTTCAGTGTTGCTGGACTTCTTCCTATTTATCTTCATCTCCCAATCCCAGACTCCAGTTCAAGTCCAAGGTACTCCCGATTCTTCTAGTCAATTCCTGTGCTTTTTTCTCTGTCTCAAGGATTTTCCTTTGGGACACTGGAAAAGGTTTCACTGGCAAAGTCTTTCTATGGGCTTTATTATCAGAAGAATGAGAAGCAGAGTCCCCCTTACGTTTGATGGCTTACTTTTTGTTGGACAAACTTTTGTATTTCCTCCTTTACCTGTTCTGCATCAAAAAATTACTTTGATCCTCCAGGAAAAAAATGTTCTAGAGCTAGTACCTCACACCTACCTCCCAACATTCCATGATTGCTGGAATGTTATTTGCTTCTTTTCTGTCTGGTGAATAATCACTTTCCACAAACACTCTACCATCTCCAATGTTTAATACATTGTCCTTCTGCTACAGTTTCGTCATGATGAACACCTCCTGCTGATACGACTGAATCTTTACAAATACAGAACTTGGCTGCATTCTCATGGCCAGGTTTGTGGCATGCATGATTACCGATTCAATTAAGAAATCCTGATGTGGAATACCAATCCAGTTGCTTATTTGAGCTTTCATAAAAATTAACACCATCTGTTCCTTCCAGTTTCTATGGTGCAACAGAAAATCTCAGACTTTCTCTGAGTGCTCTGTCCCCTACCATTTTTTAAACAAACAGGCTTTTCTCCATTTCAGCCTCTGATTTTTGCAATTTTATCAGTTTATCTGGTTAAAGCTTCTTCCAATTTTTCTAGCCTTTTGTTATTTGAGATGATTTACTCCTTCAAAGTTTCATTTACTTTAATCAGCTCTGAGTACATTTCATTTATTTTTTCTTCTAAATTGCTGGAAACCACATCTTATACCAAAGCTGGAGCATGCGGTGCTTTTTGCTGAACAGCTACAGGGGTCTTCCCAGTGTTTTCTCCTCACATTTTCCAGTTGATTTTCTTGTCTGATATCCAGGCAGTGTACTTACGAGCCAGTAACTGAATTTTACTACAACTGTCAGAATTAATAGCCCTCATCTCTCAGTTTCTTTTTTCACACTGAGACAGCTGAAGTTAAGCTGTTGATCATTATGCAGCCATCCTGGAAGTCCACGACAACTGTTATATCCTTCACAGGATATAACCCATATAGCTAAACCTACTGCAGCAGTGATCAACAAGATGAACACTGTAAAAAAGTGTACTGATCATATGACATGTAGAATTAAAAAATAATTCCGCATTTGTAAAGAGGTGGACATTTAGACTAAAGACTTCTGCTTAAGCTATAAACAGTTTGTTTTAATTAAGGATAAAAAAAATGTGACAAATGTTTCTTGCATTTGCAAAGTTACTGATTTTTTTGTTTGAATTGGTATCTGCGTTTAGCTGAAAACATGCAGGCACAAGTAAATAGAGAGGTCTAAACAGTACATTTGCAAAACATACTAGTTTTTCCCATTAGTACGTGCTTTTTGCCAGAGACCAGGAGCTTGGATATGCAAGATCTTGTGGTATTAAACTTAAAACTGACCATTCCCCTAATGGTTACTGGGGCTGCTGTAACTAACAGGCTAGGGAAAATTTGAAACAGTCTTTCAGTAAAACATGAGAAAAGCTTATTCAGTAAATGTTCAAGCTATTAACTCACTGCATGCAAAATGTGAAAAAAAGTGAACTGCACTGAATGTGTAATTGCTTTCAGTGACATGCAGCAAAGCTGTTAAAAAGTTAAACTGAGCACACATCTGCAGTGCCTATAGCTTAGTGTTCCTTGAAATGTTATTCAATTTCTAAACATTAGCGTTGTCGCCTCACAGTAAGACGTAGTCCTGTTCGATTCTCAGCTAGACAGTCTTCTGTGTGGAGACATGCGTGAATGGGCGTACCTTTGTTGAAGGTTGTGCGTCAGGGCCGGCAAATCAGCACGTAAAAATCTACTGCCAATCATTAGCGGACCGGAGTTCCACTGTGGCGACCCCTAAAAGCCAAAAGACACCTTATTTGGACTGAAACTTCCCACCAGATATGTGGTTGTGGAAATAACATTACATTCAAAATTAAAGCTAACAAGAAATACAGAGCCAGAGACTCTTAAGCAGGCAGAACAACTGATCTGATACTATATTTCATGCATTCCTCAACTAGTGGGTTTTAGATCTGACTTGGATACTTTTCTGATTTAGGATCTGTAGATCAGACTCCTTCCCTTACTCGTATTCCTCTACAAACCCTTCCTTAGCACAGATCTCATTTGCCACCCTCAGTGTTCAGACATGGTTGGTGTAGCTCATATGGATCAGATAAATTTAAAGGAAAACTCCATCCTGGAACTAAAAAAAAAAAATCATTTTTTTTTCACTTTATCTTTGTTTCCTGACCTATTTTAACAGCTCAAAATCACTCTAAGTGCTTTATTTGTAATTTTAGCCTGTTTTCCACAACATGGCTACCAACGGGGCTTGATGCGTCAACATGATCTTGTTCACCCTCGACCCTTTCTCTTTCCCATAATGCTATGTATGACTCATGCACACATAAGGAAGTAGCTTTGAATTCCCATGCCATTGACATATAATGGGATTTCTGGGGGTCACTGTTACTTTCTTTACCTTCTGTAAAAGGACTGCTTATTTTCTGTCTCTAGTCACCCTCATTTATGTTTCCTCAGACCTTGCTTTACACTATACTTAGAAGTTACCTAGCTACAGACACAAAAGTAACTAAATTGCAGGCCTTTTTTGAGTGCTTTCCTTTGTAGTTCAAGAGGAATTGAGAATCTCCTCCTCCCCCCACACTACTGCAGAGGTGTTAAAAATGTCACTGCACTGAGAAAACCTTAGACTGCATAGGTCATAAAAGTGACATCCGCATATACCATCCTCAGAACTTCTCTGAGGTCCAAAACACTATCTTCGACTGGTCTGCTCATCCAAGTTGTTTGCTCGTGTACTCGATTCAGGTAAGTAAAGTTGTTTGCTCGTGTACTCGATTCAGGTAAGTGCTCTATTGGGGTTTTCTTTTTTAACTTTTGCTGCTGCTTTTGGATGAGGTTACACGTCATCCAAGAAAGACGAGAGCCAATGTGGCACACAAATCCTACATAAAGACACAGTTAGTGCCTTTTCTGCTTAGGGTCTAACCACAGCTGTAAGTCTTGTCCTGTCAGGTGTTTCTTTCGAAGACCCTACAGAGCCACCTTTCTTCTCTTAGTATTTACCTTGAAAATCAGAAGCTTAAGAGATTAGCACGTGACATTATGGAGGGTATGTTGGGGCCTTCTGCCGAGCCTGTGAAGGCCAAGAAACTCAAGCCTGTTGCTTTGGCTGTACCTCCCATTCCAGAGGTCCCTCTCAAGGCTAATGAAGGCCTAGAGGTCATTTTGGATACTGGCTTGGATTCTTCAGCAGGTACCGCTTTGGAAGCCATCAGTGATTCCGCCACTGGCATGTCCTCAGAGGTTTTGTAGACGTCCACATCAGAAGGACAGGGGGGAAACTAGGCTCAATGCTTCAGCCAAGTATCTCACAGATCTTAGTCTGGGAGAATGTACTGATGGTGGGTGCACTGGGTAGGCCTACATCAGGCTCCTCCACCTTACATAAACCAGATGTTCACCTTAAAAGAAGAAAACTAAACATATTTCTGTTCCCCAGGAATCACTGTCTGACTTGCAGGCCTTTACTCAAGGCATGTTTAATGTCTTCATGGTCTTAAGACCTCTCTGTGGGGTCTACCCTCTTAATTCTTCTCTTCACAAAAGGGTTAGGGAAAAAGAAGTTATGTCTTACCATAATGTTCCATCTGTATTGTTGATCCTCGTTCAGTCATTATGCATGGGTATCTGTTCAGACCTCGGAACCGAGACGGCCATTTTCCAAGCTCGCGTCAGCTACAAACTCTCAAGCTAAACTCTTACCCATAATCCCCCTCTCCCTGTTACCTCAGATTGAGTTTGCAAGTCAAAAGAAGATAGAGGCTACCTCTGGTCAAATGACCTAAGAGAACCGGATGGTGAGATCCACTAGAAGCCACAGGAGGGGGAAGGAGGGAGGGTCATAATGACTGAACGAGGATCAACAATACAGATGGAATGTTATGGTAAGACATAACTTCTTTATCTGATATTGTTAATCCTCGTTCATTCCTTATGCATGGGACAGAGTTCCCCAGCTACCTCTATTCCTAGGAGGCTCTCATGGAAGGACATTCTTGAGCACCATAGAACCAAAAGATGCTCTTCTCCTGGAGACCAAATCCAATTTGTAATGACTGATGAAGGTATGACGCCTAGCCAAAGTTGCAGCTGCACAGATGTCATGTAAAGAAGCTCTGGCATGGAAGGCAGCAGAAGTTGCCACCGATCTTGTTGAATGAGCTTTCATGGTAGTAGGCAACGGGACATTACGTTGTGTATAAATGAAGGTCACACAGTCCTTCAACCATCTAGCTAATGTGACCTTAGCAGTAGCAGATTATAATCTAAGTCCAGAATAGGCCAAAAATAACTGGTCAGATTTACGAAAGGACCTAGTCCTGTTTAAGTAAAAATGGATTTGCCTGTGGATATCTAGGGTATGTAGGTAATACTCTCCTCTGTTTGAATGATTGGGAAAGAAAACTGGCAATTCAATGGTTTGATTAACAGACATTTCAGAGATCACTTTTGGCAGAAATAAAGGATTAGTTCTCAAAGACACTCTCTCTCTATGAAAAATCAAGTATGGACTCTTGATGCATAAAGCTTGAAACTCAGAGATATGTCTGGCAGAAGTAATGGCGACCAAAAACAAGGTTTTCCATGACAAATGCTTGAGGTCGCAATAAGAAGCTGGTTCGAAGGGTGGCACTGTCAGAGCTTATAGAACTAACGATAGATCCCATGGTTGAAAAGGTTCTCTAAAAGGTGGCTTCAGATGATTCACACCTTTTATGAATGTCTTGCACAATTTGTGAGACATAAGAGAGGAATCTTGGATACCCTCATGGAAATTAGAAACTGCAGCCAAATTAACTCTAATGGTAGAGGCCAATAGACCCGACTGGAAAAGGTCGGCCAGATAGTCTAGTATTATCGACACTGGTGCTGAAAAGGAGTCTACTTGTTTATCTTTCAGCCAACAGGTAAATCATTTCCACTTGCTCAGATAAGTAATTCTAGTGGAAGACTTATCAGAGGCAATGAGAATATTATGTACTGGTAAAGAAAGATCATTCTGCCTGGCAATCAAGGGAATTGGAGTAGCCAAGCCGTGAGCTTCAGGCTGTTCAAGTTGGGATGAATCAGGTTCTGTGGGTGTGAGATCAACTCCAGGGTTGGATGGAGAATCCATGGTCGATCTAGTAGGCGAGGCCAAAAGAAGGGGAACCAAATCTGTCAAAGCCAATATGGTGCTATGAGGATCACCTTGCTCTTCAACAGACGGGCTTTCTTCAGAAAGTGGGGAAAGGGTGGAAATGCGTAAAGAAGACCCGAGGGCCAATCATGGACTAGAGCGTCCCTGGGTGACTATCCCGGAGGGGGAATCAGGGTGAAGTAGTTGCTGCATTTGTAGTTGGTCGGGGATGCAAAGAGGTCGCAGCAAGGACGGCCCCAGCAGTGGAAGATCTCCGCCGCTATCAAGGGATTCAGGGACCACTCGTGAGGTTGAAGAATGCACCTGCTGAGTCTGTCTGCTATCACGTTGGAACTCCCTGGAATGTGCGTTGCTACAAGTAAACGGTTGGTAGCCATTGTCTATTGCCATATCCTCATGGCCTCTTGACAAAGGGGGTAAGATTTGGTTCCACCTCGCTTGTTGATGTACCAGACCACCGCCATGTTGTCTGATTGAATCGCAATTGTCCCAGACGGCAGTAGGGGATGGAATGCTTGCAACACCAGAAGCACCACCCTCGGCTCTAGAACATTTATATACAGATGGGCCTCCATTTGGGACCAAGTGCCTTGGACTGTCTGTCCCTTACATACCCCCCCACCCAATCAGGGAGGAGTCCATGGTCACTGTAGCCTTGGGTTGCTGGGGGGGGGGAGATAGGGCGAGATCATTGTGAGAGATTGTGTGTCATCCACCAATTTAAATCCTGTTTGCACCTGTGGATTACTGGAATCATGGCTGAAAGAAGATGCTGAAAAGGATATCATTGGGTGAGCAGTAGCCATTGTAGAAGCCTCATGTGAAACCTGGCCAGGGGAACAATGGTGATGGATGCTGCCATGGAACCCATCAGTTGTAGAACCGAGTGAGCCGTGGATTTTTCCTTTGAAAGGATTGGAATTAGTTGTTGCTTTATCCTTAAAATTCTGTGCTCTGGAATAGCAGCTCCGCAGTTTTTTTTGTCCAAGATGACCCCTATGAATTCTGTCGACTGAGATGGGGTGAGATTGGATTTCTGCCAGTTTATGGTTATGCCTAGCCTTTGAGCTGCGAGGAGAGAGTATGCCAGGGCTTTTTCCAGTTGATGTCTGATGGGGGGGGAAATGAGCCAGTTTATGTATGGAAACACCTGGAATCCTTGACGTCGCAAGTGAGCTGTGACAACTCCCATGCACTTTGTGAAAACTCTGGGGGCTGTAGAGAGTCCAAAGGGCAGTACTCTTAACTGGTAGTGACTGGCTCCCACACAGAAGTGCAGAAATCTTCTTGATGGCCTGTCCGCCTTTATGTGGTAATACGCATCTTGAAGATCTATAGAGCACATCCAATCGTCTTTTTTCCAAAAGCGGGAGGATAGACTGTATAGTGACCACACGGAATTTTTGTACTCTCACAAACTTGTTCAATACACTGAGATCCAAAACTGGTCTCCAGTCCCCGGTTTTCTTTGGCACCAAAAATAGTTTTGAGTAGAATCCGGATCCTATCTTATCTGGAGGGACTATTTGGATGACTCTCTTTCTTAGCAGCTTTTCTATCTCTAGTGCTGCTTCTTCCCTTTGACTGGGTGGAACATCAGGAAGATTTTTTGAAGGGATGGGACAAAGATCGAAGGGGATATGATAATCTCTGTTTATGATCCTTTGTACCCAAGAATCGGTGGTGATGATAAACCAGGCAGAAGGGTACAAGGAGAAACGTCCCCCAACCACCTCCAGAGGAAAGGAGTTGGGCCGCTCTTCAGGAGCGCTGGTAGGATTGACCAGTAAAAGAATCCCTGGAACCTTGGTTACGTGGTCCCCCTCTACCCTGAAAGGAGAGTCTTCCCTGTGAGTTTCCCCCTCTGCCTCAAGGGGAGAACTCTGCCTGTGTATCACAGAAAGGACCCTGAGATTTCTTGAACCATATATTCCAACTCTTTTGGTTTCGGGAGAAAGCACGTTGAGGAGAAGAATAACGGACACCTACGGCAAAAAGGGTCTTACCGTCCTGTTCACATCTGGCCAGTGTGCTTTTAACTTTGGGCCCAAACAACGAGGAGGGCTCAATGGGGGCATTAAGAAAGGAAGGCTTAAAAGGTTCCGCGAAGTTGCACAAGTGCATCCAGGTGTGTTGTCTCAAGACCGCAGCTGAACCCGCTGTTCTAGCTGCTCCTTCTGATGTGTGAGATATCAACTGCATAGAGGAGTTAGATATAGACTCAATGGTGGCCAGCTGAGAGGCCACTTTGTCATGGACCTCATCAGACACTGCACCCAGCCAAGGTTTCAGAGAGTGCAGAAACCAGATCCCTTTGAAGCCTGGTAAAATGTGCCATATAATTCAGGTACCTGATAGCAAAGGTCGCTGAAGCAAAGGTGCGCTTCTCTATTCTGTCCAGGGCCCGGGATTCCCTGTTAGGCGGATGGACAGTCTGGCTTTCTTCTTCTGCCAGATCCTTTTTTTGTTGTGGCCGCCACCACCAAAGCATCTACAGTAAGACCTTTGGACCAATGGGGATCCGAAGCAGGAGGGGACAAGATCTTATCTGGCCTCTGGGGAATAGCTTTGACGGTATCAGGGGCCTTCCAAGCATGCTGTACGATGAACTTGACAAGTTCATCAGCAGGTGAAGGAACCCAGGAGGTAGGGGGCCGGGTGCGAAAGGCCTGCAGGAACACAGATTCCTCAGGGGTCAGATTAGAGGACTGCCAGTCACCTCTCTGTTTCAGAATTTCGGGGATATCGCCACAGGATACCTCAGAGGATGATCGAGGGGATCCTTCCCCTTCATCGAAATCTGTGTCTTTGGTGAGGGACCCCTCTGTGGAGTCCATGTGCTTCCTCTTGCACGAACTTTACTGGTGGACCTCCTCAGCGGGAGAAGCTGGGGAAGACAATGGAAAGGGGGATTCCTGAGGGAATATGTCCTGAGGCCCTTGCACCCAGTGTTCGCTAGGTGCGACTTGTGAAACCAGTGTACCAGAGGAGGGCGGAGGTAAAGACAGTCCGGTATCGCCAGCAGCAGCGAAAGCATTCTCCATCAGTTGGACGGCTGGTCCACCTGGAGAGGAGTGTATGTCTAGGACACGGGGCACTCCTCCCCTAAGTGGCTCAGCCTGCCGACCTGGAATCCCTGGATGGCTGTGGAGCAGCAAGCTATGCGTGACACAGCTGACATCCTGGGTCATAGCAAAATTTTTCTGCCACCAAGGCAACTGCGGTTCCTTAGTGAGATCCATAAAGGGAACCGCAGAAGGGGAAGACTGTACTATATCCATGGACTTCAAAGGCAATGAAGGAGGAGAATAAGAAGGTGTCTTTGGAGATGGGTGATCACCTTCCAAGGAAGGATAGTTCCTGAGGGGTGGAATACCTCTGGCCAAGAATGCCTGGTCCACAAGACGCAACACATGTTCGGAAAGGCTTCTAGTGGACCTCACAGAGACTGAGGGAGAAACAGGCCTGTCCACAAAAAAGGCAGACTCGGTGCCCATCTCATCTGACTGCACCGAGGACAACGGTGCCAAGAAAGACTGAACTACTGTAGTCTGCACTGCAGAAGTCATTGGTGCCGATGCCATTGTCTACACCAACAAAGGGATAGGTGCCGAAGTGGTTGTTGGCGCCGAAGCTGGAATCGACAAAACTGGAGTCAACAATAAAGGCCTTGGTTCAGAGGAAGATCTCGGAGCCGACGCGGTCAAGGTCTGCGCCAACTGAGCGGTCGGTGCCGATACAGTGGTAATGGTCTGAACCGAGGAGACCCTCGGTGCCAATATGTAGAAGGCTGCAGGAGAGGACGGAGCCGAAATCAGTAATGGAGCCGAAGGCCTCGGTGCCGAAGGTCTTGGCACCGAAAGCACTGGGGCTGACTGAGAGAGCTCCAGAGCCGAAATTTTAGCCTTTTTAGGTTTTGGTTGGTGAGAGTCCCCAGCCGGGGACGAAGGCAAGGATTTAGCCTTAGTAGAAACATCCATTTTCTTATGTGCTTTGGGAGGGGTTGAGACCTCTGACCCAGAAATAGCCTCTGAAAAGGGAGATTTTAGAAGTCCCCTCAGTATCAGCTTGTTTTTTCTTTCTCACAAAGTTCTATTAGAAAAGTTCTCACAAATAGTACAAGGTGGTTCAACAGATAAATGGGAAGCTCCCAGACAATAAACACAAAGTGTGTGCATCAGAAGTAGGCAGTTTGTGTCCACAATCAGAACACCGCTTAAACCTCGGACTACCTTTTTTTATCTGCCATATTAACTAATAGAAAAGTACCAACAATTGGTACAAGAGAGTACCCGAAGGTATGAAAGAGAGAAGGGAAAAGATTACCAACGATGGTAAAGAGAAAATTGCCCCACAGTAAAAATGGTGAGTAAAGGACAGAAAAAACCTGAGGAAATAATGAATGTTAGATGCGATAGGGCAAGAGACAATAAAATGTCACCTTTTCTGACAGAAAAGTAATTTGTAAAGCAATCGACTGTACTTAGCTCAAGAGAAGTAGCTTGACACGACCGGATGGCAACGCAGACAATTAAATCTGAGGTAACAGGGAGAGGGGGATTATGGGTAAGAGTTTAGCTCGAGAGTTTGTAGCGGACGTGAACTTGGAAAATGGCTGGCTCGGTTCTAAGGTGGGAACCGATACCCATGCGTAAGGAATGAACGAGGATTAACAATATCAGATCAGGTTCTTTCTGAGGAGGATTCCCGAGAGGATGAATCTTTGGCTTACTCTGCCCAGATTGCATCTCCTTTGGAGTATGCTTCTCCTGGGGAAGAATCTAATGGCACTGCGTCTCCTGGTTAGGATACCACATTGATGAGACTATTGTACAGATGAGGGAGTACTTCAAATGGGACTGCTTCTCAGATGTCTGAGGTACAGAAAAGATACTATGACTTGCTTAAAATGGACTCTCCACCATCTGCTGTGCCTTCTGTTTTACCAGCTTTTCTTGATGCTTTCTCTTCTGCATCAAAGGCTCCGGATACTCAACTTCCTCCCCCTAAAAGGCCAGATAGGTTTTACAAAGTGACTGAGCACTGTAAATTACTTTACAAATGCTCTTCTGCTGATCCAGTTGTGGTTTCTGTGGCTGCTTATAAACCATCCAGACTTCTGCCATCCACTACACTAGTCCCTACTGATAAGGAAGGTAGAATTATGGAAGGGTTGGGGAAAAAGGTGTACACCTCAGCTACCCTGTTTTTTTGTGCCATCAACTACCAGACCCATATGACTAAGTACTCCTTGGCCCTTCTTTCTCAGGCTGCCCATGTTCTCTCTGACCCTCCAGATTCAGAAGTTAAGTCTCAACTCTGCTCTATTCTGTGGGCTTTTTCTCAGGTGGATTGTCATTTCATTATATGCAGCTGTCATACAGCTGAGGCATCTTCTATAGCTGCTGCCTCAGGCTCCATCTTGAGAAGATATTCCTGGTTGAGGCTTCAACCACTCCCTGATGATTTCAAGGCTAACGTTATGGATGCCCCTTTTAGATAATAATGCCTTATTTGGGACTACTGCAGTTAATTTGTTCAAGTCACTGCAGGAGAAAGGGAAGGATTTACAGGATGTAAGGCACATTTTTGTGTCTCCAGTTCCTAAATTCCAAAGGAATTATCCAGTTAAAACTGCTTTTGTTAGGAAACCATCTCATCTCACAGTCCTCCTTCTAGAGGTAAGATGGCTAGGAAAGCTCCTGTTTCTAAGCTCTCTCAGTCTTTCCCAGAAGCAGCCCTTTCTGACAAGCCAGGTCGTCTGTGACTACCACCCATGTCTCTCCTACAGCTCCTTTTTCAGCAGCTCTCCTTCTCTCTCCCAGCCTGGGAACACAATTGAATATTCTTGGGTCCTTGCGTTATACCCAGCGGGTACTTTATGGTTTGGAACCCCCCCCCCCTTGTGGGGATTCCTCAACCACAAACAGAACGTCGGTTCTTTCCAGAGGTGCTTCAGGAGTTGAAATCCCAGGGAACTATACAAGATGTTCCACTGTCTCAAAGGGGGAGAGGTTTTTATTCCAGGATGTTTTTTGTACCCAGGAAACATAGCCCTTGGTGACCCATTCTGGACCTTTCTCACCTCAACACCTGCCTAAAGGTTCTAACCTTTTACATGCTTTCTCTACAGACTATTTTCTTCCATCCTTCCACAGTTTTTTCTGGCCTCCCTGGACATCAAGGATGCCTATCTTCATATTCCCATTCATTCCTTCTACAGGAAATTTTTATTTTTTCCTGTTGCTTCTTCACATTTTCAGTTCTCTGCTTTGCCCTTTGCTCTCTCTACAGCGCCAAGGCTAATTTACAAAATACTTGACTCCTGTCATTGCTTTCTGCAGAATTCATGGTATAAAAGTCTTCCCTTATCTGGGTGATCTGGTGCTCCAGGCATCACTTCCAAAGATTTTGCAACAGCATCTTCTTTTCATCATTTCCCATCTGCAAAGGTTGCGTTTCACAATAAATTTCAAAAAGTCCTTCCCTTCACCTTTCCAGGACCTCTTGGGGTGCAGGATACCGACAGACCTAATGTTGGCTTCTCTACCACCTCAAAAGGTTTTGTTTATAATCAAGTATTTCTAAAGCCTTCTCCCTTTGCACTCTAACAGCCAGGGAGTTTCTCAAGCTGCTGGGATTTTTGGCATCCACTATTTCCATGTTGCCTCTGGTCAAACTGCACATGAGGAAATTTCAGTGGTTCCTAAAGTCAGTTTGGAGACAACATCTGTGCCCATTGGAGTTTGTCCCTCTTCTTCCTTGTCTAAACAGTGCTACTTTGGCAGATTCAGCAATTTTCATTAAACCCAAGCCTTCCTTTTCATCCTCCAAGTCCTGTTCAAAGACACCTCACACATGGGTTGGGTGGCAGCCTTTGCAAACTTAAAATGTTCAAGACCTTTGGTCCCCCTCTCAAAGACAAGAACACAAATATAAAAGAAATGAGAGCTTCTCTGCTGGCTTTTCAGGCTTTCTATACTCTTTTTACATCCAGGACCCATAAAACTGTTACAGGCAACAGCACAGTACTTTGGTATGTAAACAGGGGGATGAAATCATATCTTCTATGCAGGCTAGCTTTCATGGGCTGTGAGCTGGAGGATCAGTGTCAGGTCACTCTGCAGGCAGTATGCATCTCCTCCAATCATAATACAGTGGCAGAGACACTCAGCAGGTCCATGACTCAATCCCATGAATGGACTGTTCAAAGGGATATTTTTCTGGACATTCTCCACTGGTGTGGTACACCAAGTCAATCTCTGCTTCCCATTTGAACAGACTTCCATCATTTTGTACCATAGTCCCAGGTTCTCTTACCTAGAATGTGGACACCCTTTCAATTTCTTGGAATGGAATGTTTCTATATGCATTCCACCCCCTTCCCTCTCATTCAGAAAGACTTGCTGAACATTCAGTAGGACAAACCAAAATGTCTCTAATGGACACAGGTAACCTGTAAATGGCTAATCTCCCAGGCCCATACTTACACTTACCAAGTGTATCAGAACTTGTCAAAAATGTGGGAAGCATGGCAAGGCTTAAAAAGGCCCTTGTGGTCGTTAGCTTAGTAAACACCTATGAACCTAAATCTTGTTGGTGGCGCCCTTTTGGTCAAGACAGCAATGGTTCCCTCTTACACATTTAGCCAAGGGCAATCATCACAAGTTAACCTCCTAGAGGGATCTCTCATACATCCACATCTGTCAACTGTACATCTGACGTGGTGGGTGATACATTTTTGATTCCTTTCAGACACCTTTTCTGAAGATGTGCTTAGGGTTCTGCATGAGGCCAGGAAACCCAATACCAGGAAATCTTAGTCCTCAAACTGGAAGATGATTTCTATCTGGTCTCTGTCTCGTAACCTACATCCACTATCCGTGGACATTCCTTTGGTTCTGTCCTACTTGTGTGAGCTGTTGAAGGCCGGTGTGTCATATTCTTCTGTTAAAGTTCATTTATCAGCCATTTCTGCTTTTGACTCCTCCATTGGCTTCCAGATTAGAGGTAAAACTTTTCTTAAAAGGTATCCTTCACATAAAGCCCCCCAGGAAACCTGTTCCCCCTCCTTGGGATCTAAATTATGTTCTAGAAAAAAATCACTGTGGCTCATTTTAACCTGCAACCACAGCTTCCCTGCAAAACAGAACTTGGAAGAATGTTCTTACTTGCCATCACCTCTGCCAGAAGGGTGTCTGGGCTTCAGGCTTTGACAGCCTTTCCACCCTTCTGAGTTTTTCATAAGGATAGGGTTTTCTTTGCATACTGATCCTTCCTTTATGCCCAAGGTTGTGAATAAGTCATCACTTATATCAGTCTGTTAATCTGCACACCTTTTTTCTCTCTCCACAGTCCTCTAGAAAGAGGTCCTTACATACCTTGGATGTGCACAGGCAACTCAGATTTTATTTGGATAAAAATAAGGCTATCAGGCAATCTGATCAGCTTTTTGTGTCTTTTCATCCCAGGTCTCTGGGGAGGCCCGTTTCCAAGCAGACAGTTTCTACTTTGATTTCCAAGACCATTTCATTTTGTTACATTTTCCAAGGTAAGTCTCTCTCTTCCCCTGTTAAGGCTCATTCTACTTGAGCTGTTGCTTCCTCTGGTGCTTTTTCCAAGGGTTTAGATACTATTATTTTGGAAGCAGCCACTTGAACTTCTGCTCACACTTTCACTAAACATTACAAGTTTGATGGCATCTCTAGATCCAGAGTGGGCTTTGCAAGAGTCATTGTATAGGGCTTTCTAGAGACAGCCTCTGCTCCTTCCTCCTCCCTCTCTTCATGAGATATAGTGTTCTCCCTCATGTAAAGAATACTGCAACACAGGAATAGAAGGATAAAGAATAGTCACATAAAATCTTACCACAACCATACATGTCCTTTTCTTCTATGTTGAGTTTTCTGTCCCTCCCAAATTTCCTCCTGGTTCATGTGTTTTGTTTTTGCTATAGATGCATGTTTACCTCCTTTTGTTCCTTAAGCTGGTGTTCCTACTGAGGCATTCAGTTTTGAAGATGGTACATGCGGATGTCACGTTTATAGCCTACACTGTCTACAGGCTTACGTGCAATATTCCACGTGCCCTGCAGTGTTACAAGGCTTTTGTATACAGGGACCGCTTACGGCAGTCATCCTTCATATAAAAAAATACTGCAACATAGAAGAGATGGACATCTATGGTTATGGTCCGATTTTACACAACTATTCTCTCACTAGAGCTGGTAGCTCCCAGATTACATTTACCTTTTCTACAAGAGACACCCTATAAGGCTTCCATCATCTTTATCTTCCTTCAGGTTTACCATAAGTACATCTGATGTGGCTGTGGACAGAATGATACGTAAACTCCTCTAGACCCAAATTCAGAGGGGAGTTCTCCTGGCTCAGTCTGCCATTGGACTCCTGCCCTTTGGATCTTCCCAAACCCCCCCATCTCTGCTCTTACTCTGATCAATCCATCTGTTTTACATGTGTCAGATCAGAGATTTCCAGGATTGTCTGTATATAATCAAAAGTTGTGGTCTTCATAGACTGGCATCTTCTCTGGTCCAGCTAACACTTTCAGAACCAGACGGATTTTGGAGCCATAGCTTCAGCACTGGAGCGGGGGGGGGGGGGGTTCACCTCAATACTCTGCTAAGCAATCTCCAACTTGGAGCTTTGGTGCAAAATGAGGCAGAACCCCAACTCCAAGAAGCCAGACGTGTCTAGTAGCACCAAAGGACCGTGCCCACTGAACCAAGGGTCCCCACTGATGCTGTGGTGGTAACCACTAAAAAGGAACTATCCAGGAGTTCGACAGTCTATCCCCCTTGGCGAGATAGAGAAAGCCTTGCAATCACTGAATTGCTTGTCTTGACTAAGGGGTTTTCCAAGTCCCTCTCTAGGTCCATGTATGTGGATGACAAGAAAACTATAAGTTTGCAACTGGCCACCTTCAGTCCCACTACAACCCCACAACATGCCTAGTTCCCAATACTATGGAGGGAGTTTCTAATGTTGCAGGATCAGGCATTATGGTTTGGAGGCATTCCTGGATGCACTTATGCAATTTTGCACAGGTCTTTAAGACATCCTTCATCCATGCTTCTTTTAATGGAGCAACTCTTTTTGAACTCAAGATTAAAGAAACACTCCCCAGGAGCAAAAAGGATGGAAAAACTCTGCTGCAGGAATATGGTTTTCTACCCCTCAGTGGACCTTTTCCAGGAGCCAGAAAGAGGGTAGGAAGAAGTTCCAAAAATCCCAGAGATTTTCCAAGTACTCTCTTGGAGATGGATCCCACCAAAGGGGGGAATGTAATGGTATATGTCACCCATGTGGCAGATGAGGCCCGCTGAACCAAAGTTTCAGGGATCCTTTCACTGAGAAGCCTTACCAGCATGTCTATGGAGGCATTTGGGGGGAGTTTATCTATGCAGCCAGAATCCTGGGCATTCATCACCAAAGATATCTGGGTGCAGATGATCATTACTAGAGACTTGCACATTCCATTTTTCCATTCACCACTGAAACTAGCACAGAAATCAGCAAATGTGCTACCTCATCAGAAAAAAAGCGGCAGCCTTAGAAAACAAAAAGCTGCTAACGTCGTCATCCAAAAGGTCCCACTACACCAGCAAGAGTTTGGAACTTATTTGAGATTCTTTTTTTGGAGACAAAGAAAAATGGAGACCTCAGGCCGATCTTGGAATTAAGCCACTTGAATCTGCTTGTCAAACATGAAGTTCTGAATGGTCATGGTTCAGGCCATACTTTCACTTTTACAGAAGGACAACTGGATGTGCTTAACAGACCACCAGGATTTGTACCATCACATCAAAATAGACAGACAACCAAGGTGGTTTCTTTGCTTCTGGCCAGACACCAGCTAGTTATAGTTTAGGACCTTGCCCTTTGGTCTCACCACAGCCCCCCCTCAAACAATGTTGTGCATGGCAGTGATTGTAGCTCATTTGAGACAATTAGAATTCTGGGTGTTTCCCTACCTCAGATGACTCCTCACCACTCCTACCATACACCTCTTGATTTGTGCCAGGGACTACCTTTTTCACCTTTACATCAAACTGGGCATCATGGTCAATTACAACAAAATTCCACCTCACTCCCACACAAGTCCTTGAATTCATAGGAGGTTACTAGGCTAACAGTCCCAGAGCCCTTACAAGCCTAGCAAAGTTAAGCCAGTGTTCCCACGGGTATTTGGTTCAAGCAGACACTAAAATTGGCACCTATTGCCCCTGTCCAAGAGGGACACAGGTGAAAACTCCAGGGAGAATTTCTGGCTACCCATTCAGTCGTCCAAATTACACTCAAGTAGGGCCAACAAGGGGCTTCGTTTAACATGACTAGGAAGCTTGTTCGGGGTGGGGGGTGGGGACAAATCTGTCTCTCCAGCAAGTTCTGTTGATGTCACATACCAGGTAAGGTTCTTTGAGCAAGTGACCTGTGTGCCATTTGACTTGTGAATGTGCATCATTTCCATTAAAGCTGGGGCAGACACTAGTCTATATTGCAAGGCACAGTTCGCCCATGAGCAGTCTGTATGACAGAGAGTAAAGTGTAAATGATTTCAGTCTATCTGCGCAAGACAGATCTGGAAGACCCTGAATTTTCTTTATAAGGAGCTTTTATGGTCACTCCAATTGCTGCAGGTGTTTGGAAAGGAACATACCAAAGGGAGTGTTGTACTCTGTTATTGGCCCGATGAGGGAAGAGTACAAGCGGTTATAACCTCTCTTTTCTGGAGGCAATGCCCTTACATATGAGATGAGCAATATACAATGCCCTTCTTACGACTGTGGAGACATGGTGATCAAAGGTAAGGTTGCTGTCAACCTGTGTGCTTAGGGTATTGCTACTGATGTGGTAGTTTGCAGGAACATCACCCTTGCTGAAGGGGATGATAATGCATTTTTTGCATTAAGTTTAAGACCATGACTTTGGCACCAGCCATTAGTCTGTGTAAGACCTTGCAGGATGTTAACATCGCTAGGGTTTCAATGATCACTCCCAGTTTGCAGTAGTCAACAAACTTTGTCAGCTACACTCCTTTAGTTTTAGCCTGTACTTCGAAGTAGATTCTGAACAATAGGAGGTCCCAGAACCAATCTCTGTGGAATATCACTGGTTACGGGTCTGCTGGAGTCCCCTATTTTGTCTGTATGAGTTTCATCAGTGAGCCAGTTTGCAACCCACTTGACAATATATGAGTTGACACCCAGCTGAGTGACCTTTCCAATGATCACCAAATAAAACAGGAGAATCATCTGCAAATAGTCCACTTCAAAACCACAACAAATCCAGTAAAGTACAGCCACTCTCCAGAAAGGAACTGGATTAGGCCAATAGAAGCAAAATAAGTTTATTTTAAGCTTTTCTGGATTTATTGTGATTTATCAATGATGCCTGAGTTGGAGGGTTGTGTCAAAAGCCTTGGCTAAGTCTTGGTAGGCCATATGCACAGATTTGCCCTCCTCTAGGAGTTTGGTGACCATCTCAAGTCCACCAAGTTCAACAGGCATGATCTCCCCTTGACAAAGCCAAATGGGGTGGGGATCGAACATTTGGAGATTTTCTACATCTTTTTTTATAAGGTCCATGACGATTTGTTCCACGGCCTTGCAGATAAGACTGGTCAGGATAATGGCTCTATAGTTCCCAGGGTCTGTGGATGGAGCCCCTTTGTGCAAAGGGTTACCAATTTTCCATTCCAATGGAACTAAACTAGTGCTTAGGCTGTGATCGAAAAGCGTGACCAATTGTGATGCTAATTCCTGTTTTAACCCAATGTAGAACACAGCCTGGGATGTTGTCTCTTCCCATGGAGGCTGTGTTTTTGGCTTTGGAGAGGATGTTTAAGACCTGCTCCTTAGAGATACCAGGTGGGGACAGGTGTTCGGGATGCTTTGCGGTATATGTGGTGGGGACAGGGGAGTGAAGTTTTCACTGAACCTGTCAGCCAGCAGGTTTGCTATATCCAAAGGTTCTGTATGTGTAGTAACATTGACTATGAGAGGTTACAGATGTAACTAAAGAACACCTTCGAGTTATCCTTAGTTCGGGAAGCTAATCTGGATTCTTAGTTAGCTTTGCAGAACTTCACTAGGAATCTTATTTGCCTTAAGTTGAGGAGGGAGTGTTTCCAGTTTTGAACCCATTCCTTCCTACATTTAGACAGCAATTTCCTTCTCCTTTTGTATAGCAGGTTTGTTTTTCCTTGAAGATCTTGCTTTGGTTCTATCAGGTATGGAAGAGTGAATACAATTGTACAGGTGCTTGTATAAAGCATTGGTGTACAACTCAGCATTGATGTCTGCTCCAACAGGGAGAGGGGCTATGAAGCTATTTATGCTGTGACGTAACAGGTTGTAATTGGCCTCGGAGAAGTTTTTAGTCTTGTTGCTGGGGGGGGGGGGGGTTACAGTTACAGTTACTTCTAGCAAGACTGATTTCTGGTCAGATCTCACTAGTGATGGCCACACGCACGGGGGGATTGTGCAGCAGTCCTCCATGTTGGTGAGCTACAGATCCAGGATGTTTGAGCCCCCTGTGGGAGTGTCAACCAGCTTGTCCAGGGCATTGGATTTAAAGTCCAAGAACCTTTGGGCAAGTGAGTTAAAACATGTAGAATTTACCCAGTCAACTGATAGGAAATTAAAGTCACCCAATACCAGTGTGTTTGGTTGTATATCGATTGACTCAAGTAGATCCAAGTAGGCTGAGTGGATGTCCTGATCATGGAGGAGGTCCTATAACTGGCAACAACCTGAAGAGGCATCTTATCTACAGTCAACTGCACCTGAAGCAATTCAGGGAATCGTGCTGTTTAACCAATCTAGAGGTGTTTTTATCTTTAATGAATGTTACACCACCTCCTTTAGTTCTAATGCCTTCTGTTTGTGGTCTGAACGTGTGGAAAGAAATGTAACTTGGTATAGCCGAGGTGCTCTCCACAGCCTTAAATCAGGTATCAGTGACTACGCAAATGTCAGCATCTTTCGAGGTGAGGACTGCTTCCAGGGAGTGCAGTTTCTGGTTTAGACTCGCAGCATAACCTTGAGGTTGTTTTCAGAGGGTAATTTTAAGTCAAGGAATTTTGTTCTTGTGACACTGCCCAAAAAAGGCATTACTGGGGTAGCAAGAGCCTTAGCCAGTAACCGAAATACCAGGAGGGACAGATGAAGACCATCTCTGACAAAGCATCGAGGTCTGTCGATCATGTTATCCCAGGATGACAGATACCGGATCACCTTTGACACTAGAAACTAAGCCAATTCCTGAAGTAAATAATTTTTTTATTTGTACTGAGGTATAGTCTTAGGCAAAGGTAAAATGCTACCCAAGACAAAATCAGAAAGCTCAGTCATGTCTCTCTCCATACAGTCCAGTGAGGTAAGTCTCAAGTCTTTCACACCAACATGGACTACGACACAGTCATAACAGTGGCTGTTGAGAGACTTGAGTGCTTGTGATGTGGCAGATCCTGGCATCTGACAGACAGCTAACCGTGACTTTCCTTATCCAAATTGGTGAGACGGACATCTGTGTCTCTCACAGTTGAGTCACCTATGACTAAGATGTTTGTTTTTGTTTGTGTTATGCCTTACCGGCTTGACTGGTGAGACACTGGTGTGTGATATATTGTGTACTATGGTCCGCAGAGGATGTACTATGTGAATCATGTTTGTGAGGGCTCTGATGTTTAGATAAGTTTCTGATAAGAACCTCCCCATATGTAGGTTTATGTGTTGCTGGTTTGGTAGGTGCGGGTGATGAGGTGGGCATGCTGATAACCTGCTTAGTATCAAATGAACTGACTGGTAAGTAAGACAGCCTGGATTCTAGGTTCGTAATATACAAATGCATCTCTCACATAATGAATTTATGTGGACTAGAAGTGGGTGGTCGGTGTACATGAGGCAACTGCTACATTGCCTCAGGATGCCCATGTTAACCAGGCTGGCTGGAGCAACTGTGGGAAATTGTCTGTCTATAATGCCAGGCAAGTTGATGTGGTCAGAAAGCAGGGCGAGGACAGCAAGGACCAGGTAAGGTACAGGACAGGAGAAGTGAACAAAAAATACGAAGGGCTAGTGGGTAGGATCTTTGTTGAATGTCACCTGTCAGTGAGGGACAATCACAAGAACTTGCCAATGGAGCACTAGCGCAGTGTACTAAAAGAAAATTTGTAGGCAGAAGTGTTCGCTTCTATAACTGGCAACAGTGCCCACTGCTGCTCGGCAGTGCTGGATGCGCAAACCCAGTGCTTATGTAGCAAACTTATTTAAACAAATTAACCAATAAAAAAAAGCTCAAAACTGAGCACTGTTCCAGCTACCTTCAATCAGACGAGTTCTAACTGCACACTCCTGCAACAAGGGTGCAGGGGGAACCCTCTCCCAACAAAAGATGGTCTGGTTTAGTGCTCAAACACTATATACAAACAGAACTAAATTCAACTGGTCTGAATCTAGTCTATACTACAGCAAAGAAAGTGCAACAATTTCAGAAAAAAAAAGTTCAAATAAGCAGGCACAAGAAGTCTTCAACCAGCAACTCCCAGCTCAGAAGGGCAGAGGCTGCCCTCTCCTCCCAGAACAGTGTGGACCACAAACCTTCTTAATGTAAGATAACTGGCCTGAAGCTCACGTGCTTAAAACCAGAACCAAGACACTTGGACTTAACAGACACACTAAGCCTTCAAACAGCAATTCCCAACTTAGAAGGACGTAAGCTACCTCTCTTCCCACAACACTGGAGACTACAAACCTTCTTAATGTAAAAATAGCCAGAAGCCCAAATGCTTAAACCAAAACTAAGAGGCTTAGAATAGTTACAATTGAATCAGGCTACTAACAAGCAGGAATAGGTGGTGGTAGCGTTGTCGCCTCACAGTAAGACGCTGTTCAGTTCGATTCTCAGCTAGAGCGTCTTCTGCGTGGAGACATGCGTGAATGGGCATACCTTCGTTGAAGGTTGTGCGTCAGGGCTGGTAACTCGGCACGTAAAAATCAACTACCAATCATTAGCGGACCGGAGTTCTGCTGTGGCGACCCCTAACTGGGAAAAGCCAAAAGACTCAACAACTAACAATCAGGAATAAATGCAACTGAACACTTTTAAGAACAAGCAGCAAAAGCAAAATAAAGTAATAAAGTAGGAAGAAACATTTAGTAAAAGCAGCTGAATAAAGGTGCAATTTTTAAAGTCAAGTGGGATGTGATGAAACGGAAGATAATTCAAGGTTAAGGAACTAAGGGGTGACTTTCCCAAATGATCTCTCTGTACTCAGTAGAGTGAGCTGATGAGATGGGACTGGGAGGAGTATTAAAATCGGACTTCTAGTAGGGGTGAGCAACTCAAAAGCCACCAAGTACAGACAGAGATCAGCAAAACAAGCACTCCAGCTAAATAGAGAGATTTCTAGCTAAACGAGGAATGCTATTTCTCAGCTCCACCCACTAATTAGTTGATGTTATTCACTGTTTGCAAAGGAATTCATAGCTAACTTTTCTAACCGACCCTATCCAATACCTCTAAAACTCCAACAGAACAGAAAACTTAAAACACATGCAACAAGAATAAGATACAAAATAGAAGTAACCAAACCATAAAGGAAAAACTTCATTTTAAAATAAAATGCAGACAGATAAGCAATATTCAGGCAGAGTATAGCAAGCGAGCCAAACAAACACTTATTTAGACAATGGTTCCCAGATAGCAAGGCTGCCGCAGTCCATATTACAAAAACCAGGCCCTACAACCAGTGTCTCAAACACCTCCAGCCAAGCTGGTTTTACAGATCATTACATTCCATGGCTGCCTTGGTCACACTTGTTTCACTCAAGATTCTACATGAGAGTGCTACAATATACTCGGGCAGTCCAATGGTCAACAAGGCGACAGCCGATGAATTTTCTTGCACAAGTCACCAACATTTGTGGAAAATATGTAACCTGGTGGATTCAAGCACAAGAGGTTCCTCAGGGCTGTCCCTTTATTCCATCTTTACCCAAGGCCAGGTGACCACAGATGCTACTTGGGGAATACAGTTAAAGGTGTGTAGTCTTCCTCAGAGGTCAATCTGTTCATCAATGTTGAAGAGTTGAGAGCAGTCCTAGTGTTGCAGGCATTCCAGGATGTTCTCCCTCTGGGAATGCTTGCTATACATATGAACATGTTAGTAGTCTGGTACAGCAACAGAGGAGGAGGCAAGTACAGTTGTGTACTTACCATAAATGTAGCTGTTCGAATGTATTCACTGTTGCAGTCATTACAATTGGTTTATCCTGCTGGCAGGCTACCCGCAGTCGGCCTGAATTCCAAAGTCTAGGTCCAGCGCCGGTTACTGTAGCCTCCTCCCTGACGTCAGTGCACCAGGGGTATAAAAGATGCAGCCGACGCCATTTTCTTCAGTTTTTCTTGCCCCAGATGTCAGGTGCCGCCCAAAGGGTAGGCTAAAAATATGTCAATAAAGCATGCATGTACCAAGGTAAATTTTTCCTTCATCTACAAGCAAATACACCACATAGGTTATATAGAATAGAGAAGTACAGATAAGTTCCAGCAAAGATAAGGGGGATGGTGGGAGGGTAACCTGGACTGCAACAGTGAATACACTCGAACATCTACATTTATGGTAAGTACACAACTGTACTATGTTAATCGTGTTTCACTGTTACAGTCATAACAATTGGATTCAATCCCAAAGCTAAGGTTGGGAGGCTCGAGCTAAATAGGATTAGGAGCGGCTATGAGGCCCTGCAGAAGCAAAGCCTGCCAATTGCAGCAGTGAATGGTTAATTTATTTAGCCACATGCAGTTGTGGCTCTTTTTATATTGGCCAAAAGTACAGTTGTGTACCTACCATAAATGTAGATGTTAGAGTGTATTTACTGTTGCAGTCATTACAATTGGGTTATCCTGCTGGCAGGCTACCCACAGTCGGCCCGAGTTCCAAAGCCTGGGTCCAGCGTCAGTTGATGTCGCCTCCTCCCAGACGCAAGTGCGCCAGGAGTATAACAGATGCAGCCGACACCATTTTCTTCAGTTTTTCTTGCCCCAGATGTCAGGTGCCCCTAAAAAGGTAGGCTAAATTATGCCAATAAGCATGCATACACAAAAAAACAACTTTTCCTTCATCTACAAGCAAATACACCACATAGGTTGTATAGAATAGAGAAGTACAGATAAGTCCCAGCCAGGAAAAGGGGGATGGTGGGTGGGTAACCTGGACTGCAACAGTGAATACACTCGAACATCTACATTTATGGTAGGTACACAACTGCACTATGTTCATTGTGTTTCATTGTTGCAGTCATTACAATTGGGTTGAATCCCAAAGCTAAGGTTGGGAGGCTGGCTAAATAGGATTAGGAGAGGCTATCAGGCCGTGCAGAACTGCAGTGTCAAAGCCTGCCCTGGATTTAGAGTAGAGAGGTAAGTGATAGTGCTTCGTCAAAGAATGCACTGAACTCCAAGTTGCAGCCTCTGAGATGTCTTTGGTTGGTACTCCTCTGAGGAAGGCTGATGAAGTGGCTGCTGCTCTGGTTAAATGTGGCCTAATGCCCTTAGGCACTGATTTGCCATGTTGTGAATAGCAGAAATGAATGCAGTGGCCTATCCACTTTGAAATAGTCTGCTTTGAGACAGCCTTTCCTTGTGATCCTGCAGCATATGCCACTAGTAATTGCTGTGTCTTTCTGAAAGCTTTAGTTCTGTCCAAGTTGAAGCGCAGCTGTCTGTGTATGTCCAAAGAATGCAGAAGTCTCTCACCCTTATTCTGTGGGTTTGGGTAAAAGGTAGGCAAATGAATAGTTTGGTTAAGGGCCACAATGCACACTACCTTAGGCATAAATGTCGGGTTTATCCTCGGAGAAACCCTATCTGGATGGAAAATGATAAAAGGTTCCACAGCCATGAGTGCCTGTAGCTCTGAGACTCGTCTTGCAGAGGTTATTGCTAGGAGCAGAGCTGTTTTCCATGATAAAAAATTGATATCAGCTGTAGCGGCTGACTCAAAAGGAGGCAGGGTGAGTTTTTCAAAGACATAATTGAGGTTAAGTTTTTGGCTCCTCTGAGGTACTGCTTTAATAAAGGATGAGAAAAAAATAGGTGACTCTATTGTAATGAGCTGAAATGCCAGAGGGGAATCTTAATTGCTGAAAAGGATAGGCCTTTGTCCAGCAACTCAGTTAAATATTGCAAAATCTGAGGAATATTTGGTACAGTCGTGTCAATCCCTTGTGCCTGGTTCCAAGCACAGAATCTCTTCCATTTTTCAACATAAGATTTTCTGGTACTAGGCCTCCTGACCTCCAAAATAACATCCATCACCGCTTTAGAGATAGGTGTGTTTTGAATGACTACATTATCCGCCATGCTGCCAGATTTAAGGTCTTGAGTTGGCTGTGCAGGATCTCATTGTTGTGTTGGGACAGTAAGTGAGGAATTTGAGGTAATGTCCAGGCTGGGAATTGAGACAAGTTTCTTAGGATTGGGTACCAGTGCTGGTGGGGCTAGTCTGGGGCAATGAGTATCATTTTTGGCTTCTCTTGTCTGACTTTTAGGAGTACCTTGGGGAGGAAAGGCATATACTGTTAAGTTTTTCCAGATGAAAGACAGAGCATCCACTTTCCATGCTTGCTTGTGATAAGTCCTTGTGCAGAATCTCTGTAATTGGCAGTTGTGAGGGGAGGCAAATAGATCTGTGTCCGGGCATTCCCAATTCCTTGTTATCATGCTGACTACTTGCAGATCCAATTTCCCCTCATGGGGATCCATGAGGTTTCTGCTTAGTTCGTCTGGCAGAGTATTTATCTTTCCTGGCAGGAATTGTGCTTGCAGATGTACTTGGTAAGTCAATGCTGTGTCCCACAGAGTCATGGCTAGTCTGCATAGGGGGTAGGAATGAGTGCCTCCCTGCTTGTTTATGTATCATGACTGTAGTATTGTCCGTCTTTATCAGTAGTTGTCCCGGATGAAGTAGATCCTTGAAGGCTGTCAGGGCATTCTGAACAGCTAGCATCTCTTTTTGGTTGATATGTAAATGCATTTGGCTTGCGGACCATGTGCCCTGAATACATCTTCCTGCCATGTGGGCCCCCCCAGGCATAATCTGATGCATCTGTTGTTAATATCTGCCTGGCTGTGGGTAAAGTGAATGGCTGCCCCTTGTTGTGGTGACAGGCCTTTGCCCACCATCGAAACTCCTGTTACAGGCAGGGAATGAGGGTAATTATTGTTTCCAGGCTGTGGCAATGTTGAGTCCAAACACTTTTTAGATACCACTGAAGTTTCCTCATATGCAGTCTTGCGTATGGAATTAGCAGAATGCAGGATATCATGAAGCCCAAAGCCTGCAGAATTTTTCTTGCAGATAACTGGGTCTTTGTTGCCAACATTTTGAAATAAATAGTCAGTTGCCTTTGTCTGGCGTGAGATAAGCCATCTGGGCAGTTGTATTTAAGCTTGCACCTAGGAATATTATCTCTTGAGAGGGTACTAGTTTTGATTTCTTTTCGTTTACTGTGTACCCTAGGCATGTTAGTAATCTTTTTACAAACGCCAGATGCTGTAGTAGAATGTCCTTGTTCTCTGCTTGAATAAGGCAGACATCCAAGTAAGGATATATTTGTATTCCTCTTAAGTCTGCAAAATGTAGTTACTGGAGCCAGGCATGTTGTGAAGACCCTGGGCGCTGTAGATAAGCCAAAGGGCAGTGCAGAGAATTGGTAGTGCATTGAGCCAGCTATGAATCTGAGGTATCGTCTGCATGACTGTCTGATTGGGACATGCAGGTATGCCTCTTTTAGGTCTAAAGTCACAAGCCAAGCCTTCTTGCCCAGCATGGGCAGAAGCTGCTACAAGCAAGTCAACATTTTGAATCTTGGAATATCCAGATGTGTTTAGAATAGATAGGTCCAGTATTGGTCTCCAGGCTTTGTCCTTTCTGGGCACCAAGAACAGTCTTGAGTAAAATCCTTGTCCCTGCTCTTGCTGTGGTACTTGCTGAATGGCCCTCATGTCTATGAGGGATGACACTTGTTTTTGTGCCTCTGCCCATTGTTTTTTTGGCAGGTCTGGCCAACCGTTTGCCCTTGGCAGGGTGTGAAAGTGAAACCTGTAGCCTTGTGACACTATATCCAAGACCCATTTGTCCTGTGTTATTATGTGCCAATTTTGAGAAAAAAGTGCTAGTTTTCCCCCCTAAAGGTGCTGCCAGACGATAAGTGCTTGGCGCAGACAGGGGGAAGTCATTGGGACTGTTTCTTGTAAGGCTGTGATTTGTCTTCTCCAATTTTTGGAGGTAGAAGTACCCCATTGTTTAGACCTGTATGAGCCTTGGGGCTGGGATCTGCCTCTAGGGCGTCTGTATCTGCCTCTTTGTGGCCTGTCTGACACTGGAAAGGACCACTTCTTTGTAGGCCAGTGCCTACACCTGTAAGAAATCCTTGACTGTTTGCATAGATTTAGCTTTGTCCTCCATTTTCTTCGGTGCCTGCTAAATCTTGGAGGCTGTACCTGTAAGAAATCCTTGACTGTTTGCATAGATTTAGCTTTGTTTTCCATTTTCTTCAACACCTCTTCTGCTTTAACACCAAGCAAGGTATCATGTTGTAATGGAGCATCTAATTATTTTGCTTTAACAAGATCAGGCAGATTCTGTTCTTTTAACCAAGCATTCCTCCTAATGACAGAACCCATAACAGCGGCCCTGCAGGAGGCCTCCAGAGAATCAAAACCACATTGCAAAGTATGCTTTCCCACTTGTTCAGCTGCATGCAATAAATCCTGCATTTCTTTGTTTTCTGCACATTCAGAATTTATCAACATTTTCTGTTTAAGCAGTGACATAATATATGCTGATATTTAAGCATATGAAACTGACAATTTAAAGCCCTTATAGCCAAGGTAGCAGAAGTGTAAATCTTTTTTCCCCATCTGTCCAGTGCCCTAGAATCCCTGTCAGAGGGGGTAGGGTTTTATTTTGCAGTGGAAGCCTTGACCCCTTTGAGACCCTGAGAGAGAGTTTCTGGGTCAGCAGCTGGGTTCTTAAAAAGAAATTTATGTGAATCAGGAACCCTGTAGTATCTGTCTGGCTTAACCGGAGCTGGAGGTAAAGAGTCAGGAGTCGGACTGGACTCTGAAAATACATCATCTACAATGTGTAACAGGTGGAATAGCAATGGGCCTGTGCTGAGGTAGTAAAAGGAAGTCTCTGAGCCTTTTCTTACATTCTGAATAATCTTGGCTCTCCCAGTGGAAATGCTCCCTCATGATATGCAGAGTTTCCCCAAAAGAATAATCCTCAGGAGGAGAGGCTGAAGGGATAGATTCTTCAGCATCAGAATCCTCATAGGGAGGGAGAGAGTATTCCTGATCAGAAGAGGAATCAGAAGAAATGGAAAAGTACAGTTGTGTACCTACCATAAATGTAGATGTTCAAGTGCATTCACTGTTGCAGTCATTACTCCTGGGTTATCCTGCTGGCAGGCTACCCGCAGTTGGCCAGAATTCCAAAGTCTAGGTCCCGCGTCAGTTGCTGTCGCTTCTTCCCTGACGTCAGTGCGTCAGGGGTATAAAAGATGCAGCAGACGCCATTTTCTTCAGTTTTTCTTGCCCCAGATGTCAGGTGCCCCCAAACTGGTAGTCTAAAAATATTATGCCAATAATTATGCATGCAGTAAAATAAACATTTTCTTCATCTACAAGGAAATACACCACATAGGTTGTATAAGATAGAGAAGTATAGGTAAGTCCCAGCAAAGAAAAGGGGGGTGGAGGGTGGGTAACCTGGACTGCAACAGTGAATACACTCCAACATCTACATTTATGGTAGGTACACAACTGTACTATGTTCATTGCGTTTCACTTTTGCAGTCATTACTCTCGGGTTGAATCCCAAAGCTAAGGCTGGGTGGCTGGGCCTAAATAGGATTAGGAGAGGCTATAAGGCTTTGCAAAACTGCAGTGGCCAAGCCTGCTCTGGATTTAGAGTAGAGAGGTAAATGGTAGTGCTTTGTAAAAGTGTGCACTGAACTCAAAGCTGCAGCCTCTAAAATGTCTTTGGTTGGTACTCCTCTGAGAAAGGCTGCTGCCCTGGTAGAATGACACCTAATGCCCTTGGGCACTGATTTGCCATGTTGTGAGTAGCAGAAACGAATGCAGTGGCCTATCCATTTTGAAATAGTTTGTTTTGAGATAGGCTTTCCTTGAGATCCTGCAGCATATGGCACTAAAATTTGCTCAGTTTTACTGAAAGCCTTAGTTCTGTCCAAATAGAAGCGTAGTTGTCTGTGTATGTCCAAGGAATGCAGAAGTCTCTCACCCTTATTCTGTGGGTTTGGATAAAAGGTAGGCAAATGAATGGTTTGGTTAAGGGCCACATTGGACACTACCTTAGGCGTAAATGTTGGGTTCGTCCTTAGAGAAACCTGGTCTGGATGGAAAATGATGAAAGGTTCCACAGCCATGAGGGCCTGTAACTCTGAAACTCGTCTTGCAGAGGTTATTGCTAGGAGCAGAGCTGTTTTCCAAGACAAAAATTTTATATCAGCTGTACTGGCTGGCTCAAAAGGTGGCAGTGTGAGTTTTTCCAAGACATAATTGAGGTCCCATGCAGGTATTGGGGCTCTCCTTGGAGGTCTTATGTTTTTGGCCCCTCTGAGGTACTGCCTTAGCAATAGATGGGAAAAAATAGGAGATTCCGTGGCAGACCGCGGTGGTGGTGCTGCGGTAGCATTGTCGCCTCACAGTAAGACGCTGTCAGATTCGATTCTCAGCTAGAGCATCTTCTGCGTGGAAACATGCGTGAATGGGCGTACCTTCGTTGAAGGTTGTGCGTCAGGCCTGGCAAGCCGGTATGTAAAAATAAACTGCCAATCATTAGCGGACCGGAGTTCCGCTGTGGCGACCCCTAACCGGGAAAAGCCGAAAGACGCAATGAGCTGAAATGGCAGAGGCATGAATTTTAATTGATGAAAAGGATAGGCCTTTGTCCAGCATCTCAGTTAGACATTGTAAAATCTGAGGAATATTTGGTACAGATGTGTCAATTCCTTGTGCCTGGTTCCAAGCAAGCACAGAATCTTTTCCATTTTTCTGCATATGATTTTCTGGTACTGGGCCTCCTGGCCTCCAAAATAACATCCATCACTGCTTTAGAGAGAGGTGTTGCTTTGAATTGATACATTATCCGCCGTGCTGCCAGATTTAGGGTCCTGAGTTGGCTGTGCAGAATCTGATTGTTTTGCTGCGTCAGTAAGTGAGGAATAAGAGGCAATGTCCAGGCTGGGCCTTGAGACAAGCTTTTTAGGATTGGGTACCAGTGCTGGCGTGGCCAGTCTGGGGCAATCAGAATCATTCTTGGCTTCTCTTGTCTGACATTTAGGAGTACCTTGGGGAGGAGAGACAGAGGAGGAAAGGCATATACTGTTAGGCTTTTCCAGCTGAATGACAGAACATCCACTTTCCATGCTTGCTTGTGATAAGTCCTTGTGCAGAATTTCTGTAGTTGGCAGTTGTGAGGGGAGGCAAATAAATCTATGTCTAGGCATCCCCATTCCTTTGTTATCATGCTGAAGACTTGGGGATCCAGTTTCCACACATGGGGATCCGTAAGGTTTCTGCTTAGTTCGTCTGCCAGAGTATTGTTCTTTCCTGGCAGGAATTGTGCTTGCAGGTGTACTTAAGTCAATGCTGTGTTCCACAAAGTCATGGCTTGTCTGCAGAGGTGGTAGGAATGTGTGCCTCCCTGCTTGTTTATGTACCACATGACTGTAGTATTGCCCGTCCTTATCCGTAGTTGTCCTGGATGGAGTAGATCCTTGAAAGTTGTCAGGGCATTCTGAACAGCTAGCATCTCTTTTTGATTGATATGTAGATGCATTTGGTTTGTGGACCATGTGCCCTGAATACATTTTCCTTCCATGTGTGCTCCCCAGGCATAATCTGAAGCATCTGTTGTTATTGACTGCCTGGGTGTGGGTAGAATGAATGGCTGTGCCTTCTTCAGGTGACAGGCATGAGATCACCAACGAAACTCTTGTTGCAGGCAAGGAATGAGGGTTATTAATGCTTCCATCCAGGTTTTGAGAATGTTGACTCCAGACACTTTTTAGGTACCATTGAAGTTTCCTCATATGCAGTCTGACATATGGAATTAGCAGAATGCAGGATGCCATGAAGCCCAAAGCCTGCAGAATTTTTCTTGCAGATAACTGGGTCTTTGTTGCCAACATTTTGAAGAAAGAAGTTAGTTGCCTTTGTTTGTCTGGCGTGAGATAAGCCATCTGGGCAGTTGTATTTAAGCTTGCACCCAGGAATATTATCTCTTGAAAGGGTACTAGTTTTTATTTCTTTTCATTTACTGTGTACCCTAGGCAAATAAATAATCTTTTTATGAACGCCATATGCTTTAGTAGTGTCCTTGTTCTCTGCTTGTATAAGGCAGTCGTCCAAGTAAGGATAAATTTGAATTCCTTTGTCTGCAAAATGCAATTACTGGTGCCAGGCATTTTGTGAAGACCCTGGGCACAGTAGATATACCAAAGGGCAGTGCAGAGAATTGGTAGTGCATTGAGCCAGCTATGAATCTGAGGTATCTTCTGCGAGATTGTCTGATTGGTATATGCAGGTATGCCTCTTTTAGGTCCAAAGTTACAAGCCAAGCCTTCTTGCCCAGCATGGGTAGAAGCTGCTGCAGAGTTAACAATTTTAATTTTGGAACATCCAGAAATGTGTTTAGAAAAGACAGGTCCAGTATTGGTCTCCAGGCTTTACCCTTTCTGGGAACCAAGAAAAGTCTTGAGTAAAATCCTTGTCCCTGCTCTTGGTGTGGTACTTGCTGAATGGCCCTCATTTGCATAATGGACGAAACTTGTTTTTGTGCCTCTGCCCACCGATTGAGTGGCAGGTTTGGCATACCTTTTGCCAGGGTGTGAAAGTGGAACCTGTAGCCCTGGGACACTATATTCAATACCCATTTGTCCTGGGTGATCATGTGCCAATTTTGAGAGAAAAGTGCTAGTTTTCCCCCTAAGGGGGTGCAAGAAGATAAGTGCTTGTTGCTGGCAGAGGCAAGTCATTGGGATTGTTTCTTGTATGGCTGTGCTTTGTCTTCTCCACTTTTGGAGGTAGAAGCGCTCCTCTGTTTAGGCCCGTATGAGCCCTGGGGCTGGGATCTGCCTCTGGGATGTCTGTATCTGCCTCTTTGTGGCCTGTCCGACACTGGAAAGGACCAATTCTTTGTAGGCCAGTTCCTGCTAAATTTTGGTGGCTGAACCTGTAAGAAATCCTTTACTGTTTACATAGATTTCGCTTTGTCCTCCATTTTCTTCAAAACCTCCTCTGCTTTAACACCAAATAAAGTATCATGCTATAATGGAGCATCTAATAATTTTGCTTTAACATGACGAGGCAGATTTTGTTACTTTAACCAAGCATGCCTCCTAATAACAGAACCCATAACTGCGGCCCTGCAGGAGGCCTCCAGAGAATCAAAACCACATTGCAATGTATGCTTCCCACTTGTTCAGTTGCATGTGATAAAGCCTGTATTTCCTTATTTTCTGTACAATCAGATTTAGTCAACATTTTCTGTTTTAACAGTGACAGTCAGTATTGCTGATATTTAATCATATGAAATTAACAATTTAAAGCCCTCACAGCCAAAGTAGCAGAAGTGCAAACCTTTTTCCCCCATCTGTCTAGTGCCCTTGAATCACTGTCAGAAGGGACAGGGTTTTTTTGCAGTAGCGGCCTTAACCCCCTTTGGACCCTGAGAAATAGTTTCTGGGTCAGCAGCAGGGTTTTTATAAAGAAATTTATGTGAATCAGGAACCCTGTAGTATCTGTCTGGTTTAACAGGAGCTGGAGGTAAGGAGTCTGGAGAAAGGCCGGACTCTGAAAAAACATCATCTACAATGTCTAGCACAGGGGGAATAGCAAGAGGCCTGTGCTGAGGAAATAAAAGAAAATCTCTAAGCCTTTTCTTTGATTCTGAGTAATCTTGGCTCTCCCAGTGGAAGTGCTCCCTCACGGTATGCAGGGTGGGTTTCCCCAAAAGAATAATCCTCAGGAGGAGAGGCTGAAGGAATGGATTCTTCAGCATCAGAATCCTCATAGGGAGGAAGAGAGTATTCCTGTACAGAAGAGGATTCAGAGGAAATGGAAACCTGATCTGAAGAGTCATAGTCTGTCTTTTGCCAAGGCCTCTTGTCAGGAGGGGGATGGGAACCCCTGATCAAGGTAATAAGGTCTTCTGCCATTTTGAGCATCTGTTTCTTAGGCATGGAAGTCTGTCCTGGAGAATGCAGTACTTGTTTCTTTGTCTTTAAAGCTGCTGTAGTCTTTGCTTTTGAAACTGAAGTAGGCTTTACATATAGCTGTGTAGGTCTGAAAACACCCTCAGAAGCCGATGCCTGCTCAGCGGCTCCGGACCCATCTGAGGGAATGATTTCCGAGTGTCCAATACCTTGAGTATCCCAGAGGCCTAGCTGGCTCCACGTGGGAGTCGTCAGCGGCCTGTGGCTCTGAGGTAGTGGGTGTCAGGGCTGCAAAAGCGCCTCACTGAGAACCAGCGAACCTGCGACTGGCTTAGCGGCAGCCTCGTCGTCTGTTTTGGATCTCGGATGCCTGTCCCTCTCTTTTTCCTTGCATTTTTTAGAAACTTCAGTCGTCGGCTGTTCCGATGGCATTATGTAATTGAATATTCGGCCAAAGTTATGATAAGCAAAATCAAACAGATTCTTTAGTGCGTTTGTTGAATCTAGCACAAAACCGACAGCTAGCAACGTTATGATCAGGGCCTAGGCAAGGAATACAGTAAGAATGATAATCCTTATGAGGTATTTGTTTCCCACAAGAAATACAATTGTTAACTTTTTCTGACATCGGTCTGGAGCAAGAAAAAAGTTTCCCCAACAGGGTACTTAGCTTTAATAACTTCGGATCTGAAATTCGTCTGTGATAATCTCAGGAGTTGGCCGACCGGCACTTGCGAACTGCTTTTGCTTCGAGCACCGCGCGGCAAGAAAGACTGAAGAAAATGGCGTCGGCTGCATCTTTTATACCCCTGGCGCACTGACGTCAGGGAAGAAGCGACAGCAACTGACGCCGGACCTAGACTTTGGAATTCTGGCCGACTGCGGGTAGCCTGCCAGCAGGATAACCCAAGAGTAACAACTGCAACAGTGAAACATGATGAACATCCTGATCTGAAGATTCATATTCTCTCTCTTGCCAAGGCCTCTTATCCGGATGGGGATGGGAACCCCTGATCAAAGTAATTAGGACTTCGGCCATTTTGAACATCTGTTTTTTAGGCATGGAGGCCTGTCCATGGGGCTGTTGTACTTGTTTCTTTGTCTTTAGAGGTGCTTTAGTCTTTGAAGCTGAAGTTGTTTTAACATATAACTGTGTAGGCCTGAAAACACCCTCAGAAGCTGATGCCTGCTCAGCGGCTCCGGACCCATCTGAGGGAATAGCTTCCGAGGTTCCAATACCTTGAGTTTCCTGCAGCCTAGTTGGCTCCACGTGGGAGCCAGAAGCGGCCTGCGGCTCTAAAGTAGCAGGCGTCAGGGGCTGCGAAAGCACCTCACTGAGAACCAGCGACTGGCTTAGAAGAAGCCTCGTCATCAGCTTTGGACCTTGGATGCCTGTCCTTTTCTTTGCGTTTCTTTTGAATTGTGGTAGTCGGATGGCTATCAGACAACATTGTGTAATTAAATCTTCTGCCAAAATAGTGAAATGCAAAATTGTACCGACACTTAATAGTGTGTTAGTTAAATCTAGCACAAAACCGACAATTAGCAACGTCGTGATCAAGGCCTAGGCAAGGAATACAGTAGGAATGGAAGTCCTTATGAGGGATTTGCTTCCTATAAGAAATACAATTATTAACTTTTTCTGACATCGGTCTGGAGCAAGAAAAATGTTTCCCCAACGGGGTACTTAGCTTTTAATGAAGACTTTGGATCTGAAATTCGAATATGAAAATCTCAGGAGTCGGCTGACCGGCACTTGCGAAGTGCTTTTGCTTCGCGCACCACACGGCAAGAAAGACTGAAGTAAATGACGTCGGCTGCATCTTTTATACCCCTGGCGCACTGACGTCAGGGAGGAAGCGACAGCAACCGACGCCGGACCTAGACTTTGGAATTCAGGCCGACTGTGGGTAGCCTGCCAGCAGGATAACCCAGTTGTAATGACTGCAACAGTGAAACATGATGAACATCCTGCACTTACCCCGTGTCGACAAGTGATGAGTGTGTGGCAGTTGGCGATTCTTCAAACCACTTTCTAATAGCAACATTTCAGGGAAGGCCAATGTGTTAGCCGACAGATCGAGCGTGTCTATTGTGTACTGCCTCACTAGTAGTCTCTCAACTTGTCAATAGCGAAACAGATTTTTTGTGA
Source organism: Protopterus annectens (assembly GCF_019279795.1). NCBI lineage: Eukaryota > Metazoa > Chordata > Ceratodontiformes > Protopteridae > Protopterus > Protopterus annectens. The sequence continues at coordinate 123,333,774 of NC_056749.1, forward strand.
ATGGGGCCAACCAAGCTGTGATCTCAGTTTCTCCCCATAACTTCAAATGCAGCAGGCCCAGATGGAGAGTCAGAGAGAGATGCTGTTATTCACAACTGGCTCCCCAGTCTCCTTTATGCATACCCACTGACCCCCCACATTACAAAATTTCTACAGACAGCATTCCAGTGAAAGAGCAAGGTTATCCTAATTGCCCTTTTCTGGTCTCAACAGGTATGGTTTCCCTTCATTTGGCCTCACTTATTACAGCCTGCATTTGTTCTGAATTCCCAGATCTATTATCCCATCCTTCCAGCCTGCCTCTCCCAGACATTCAAGCTCACAGCACGTTTTTCGACTTTCAGTGATGGCTAGATAGTACCACCTTTCTTCTCAGGTGCTACACATTCCACATCTTCAAAAAGGCTTCAATTAGGAAGAGACAGGAGTAAATGGAAGCTGTTCTCTATATGGGCCTATGAGAGATACCCGGATCCTTTCTCAGCCCTCAGTCCAGTAGTTCTAGACTTTCTCGCCTCAATTTTCCACAGTGGAGCCAGTTACTCTACAACCAAGGTACAGTTTGTTGCTAAATTCACCTTCCATACTGGCAAAAAAAATCATTCCTCCTTGGCATCTCTCAAATTATGCAAAGTGTTCCTTAAGGGTGCCTTTCTTCTCAGAACCACTATTAAGTATCCCACTCCTCCTTGGGATCTTATGGTACTTCTACGGGCCTTGACACTGTCCCACTTTGAACCAGTGGCCAAATTAGACCTAAAGTTTTTATCTTGCAAAACCACTTTTCTAGTTGCCATTACTTCAGGTAGACAAGTATCTAAATCCAGGCATTATCTCATCAGCCACCATACCTGATTATTCAACAAGACAGTTTCCATAAGCAATAATCCCTCCTTTTTAACAAAGGTATCATCTGCAATACTACTTAATCTATTAAATTTCCAGTTTTCTGCTTCATTTGTTGGATGTACATGGACACCTCAAATTAGATCTTCACAGAACAAAATCCCTCAGGAAATCGGACTAATTGTCTCCTTCACAAAGGCACAATTGAGTAAATCTGTGTCAAAAGTAACTTTAGCCAGAGGGCTCACTGATTGTTATTTCTTGCATTTAAAAGGATAAAGGACTGACCTTTACAGGGTCCTCCAAGGGCATGATCTAGCTCCACCTCTTCTGTGTTCTTATCAACAACTTCAATAGATATTTGTGCTGCTGCCACTTGGTCCAATGCCCATACAATTACTGCTCATTACATGATGGACAGTTTTTCTAGTTACAGGGTAGAATTTGCTTCTGTCATCCTCCGAAATATCCTTCTAAGCAGCTAGTGACTCTGTCCCAGTTGAGGAATGCATGAAAAAGACATCAGATACAAAAGTTATGTACTCGCCACAACGATGCATCTGTGTTGTCTGTTTCTGTCCTTCCTCAAATTCCTTCCTCCCAATTCCAAGTTCCTTTTCAAAGAAGAGTTCTATACAGTTTTCTAGTATGACCTGTGGGGTATACCCTAATATACCTTTTCCCTACTTCAGCTCCAGATCTATCTACCTATCCAGTCTTATCTACATGAACATTTATGATTTTCCCTCATATGGGTCCTTTGAATCACTGGACTGGCAGGGGAAACGCAATTTGAGGTAAGGTAGGGTTTGGAAGGAATTATGGTATGGGTAAGGGGAGGAGTGTGAGCTATAGGACCTCAGTTTGAAAAGCCACTGAAGTCAGATTAGAGGATGTATCCAAAACCCATCAGTTGAAAAAGGATGGAAAAAGACAACATAGATGCGTCATTATGGTGAGTACACAACTTTTAATTTCAGTGATGGCTTTGTTTCTGAAATGTGTAGAGAGAACTGCAGCTATGTAACAGAAACGGAAGCCTGGAATTTATTGCCTATGAGACTGTGTAACCGTTGCCTGAATTTAAAAGTCAGAAGTAGAAAGAAATTGGTGAAAACTTTAGCAACTGGTAGTGAAAGGACCAGATAAGTTAACATAGTGCTTCTACATGCTTTCTTTCATTGAAAGCCCACGTATTTCTTTGTGCAAGTGTACAGCTGTTTGTAAATTTAAATATCCAGCATAAATAATTTTGTTTAAAGTAAAGAGTTGTATTAATTTAACTTAAAAAGCTTGTGGTTGGTGGTTTATTTACACTACGAGGATGTGTGTACACAACTGATGGCATCTCAGTTGTTGGTATATCTCTCTTCCGAAGAGTGACTGCTTAAAGCTACTTCTACCAAACATTTAAGGGTTATTTTATTTGAAAGATAAAATTAGTTGTGTTTTTGATTTACCAGATCGGTCTGAATGTTACTGCAGTGTCAAGGGTGATGGTACTAGAAAGATACCATTAACTCCTCCCACAAAGTACTGTGTGTGTGTAAAAAATAGTGGATAAGTTTCAGTTATGCTTTTGTAAGACAGAAGTGGAAGGTACTGGGCTGAAAAAGATCATATGGAGTCAGTGATTATAAATCTAATCTTGAGCTATTCACTGTAAAGCTTACTTGGGTGTAAGCAGGTGTTGGCTACCACATGTAGTCGCAACGTACATCTGCCATGTGCTATTAAAGCAACCCTTTGTGTGTTAGTTCATAGTAGCCACGTGGACAACGACACTATAGTCTCTATCCATCACATATAAACTGGTAGCAATGAATGGGAATTTTATGCCCATTTATCACAGTAACAAAATGAAGAAATTATTATTTTTTTTTAATCTGGAAGAAATTAGAAGTTATGTCCTTACCATAACGTTCCATGTGGAGTGTTCATCTCGCCTTTGTTCTTACACCTGGGTTCGGAGCCGATCCTCGGCTCCGTGTCGGCCGCTTGCAAGCTCTGCATCGAGAAGAAGCTCGAGACTAACCTAACTCCCACAATCCCCCTCTGCCTTTACCTCAGATCTAGTTTGCAAGCAAACCAGAAGTCAGAGAGAGAGCATATTCATGCAAAAACAAACAACATAACTGTACAAGCACTTATCCATATATATATATATATATATATATATATATATATATATATATATATATACAAGATATACATATATATACAACCACTGCAAAAGCAGAAGCCAAATAATCCAGACCAGGCACCAAACTGTACGTTCTTCCTGAGGGTGGGAGGGTGGGAATGTAAGAACAAAGGCGAGATGAACACTCCACATGGAACGTTATGGTAAGGACATAACTTCTAAATGTGAGAGTGTTCGATCTCGCCGCTTGTTCTTACACCTGGGTAGCGCCCCTAGCTCCATGTTCCTGAGGAACTCACGGGAGAACATTCTTGAGCACAGTGGAACCAAAGGTTGCCCTGTCCCTAGAAACCCTGTCTACCTTGTAATGAGAAATGAATGTATGTGGTTTAGACCAAGTGGCAGCTGCACAAATAGTGTCTAATGGTAGGCGAGCTGCATGAGCCAGGGATGTAGAAACTGATCTTGTAGAGTGCCCCTTGGGTTTGACAGGTAAAGTTTGTTCTGAAGAATCATAAACGAATATAATGCAATCAGTTAGCCATTTGGAAAGGGTTCGTTTAGTAACTGCTACACCTTTCCTGCTATCAGCGAAAGCTACAAAAAGTTGATAAGATTTCCTGTGATCCTTTGTTCTATCCAAGTAAAATTTAAGTTGTCTATGAACATCCAACTTGTGTAACATATACTCCAACTTATTGGAGTGATTTTTGAAAAAGGTAGGCAGTTCAATGGATTGATTAATGTTATTAATAGAGCAAACTTTGGGGAGAAAGGATGGATTAGTGCGAAGAGATACTCTGTCAGAGTGAAAGATCAGATAAGGGTGTTTAATGGAAAGAGCCTGAAGCTCAGACACTCGCCTAGCGGATGTAATGGCTACCAAGAAGAGGGTCTTCCACGACAAATACTTCAATGGACAAGAGGAGGCTGGCTCAAATGGAGGTAACATCAATTTAGATAATAAAAGAGATTTAGATTCCAAGGAGATGTAGGAGTTCTAACTGGTGGTCTAATATGGAAAGATCCTTTTAAAAAGGCCTTACAAAGTCTGTGAGCCATAATAGGTGCCCCACATTCTTCCACATGAAAGTTGAAAATGGCAGCCAATTGCACCCTTAAAGTGGCTGGAGAAGCTCCTTGGTGGAACAATTCTGTTAAAAACTCCAAGATCTTGTTTAAAGGAGCTATAACAGGGTCCAAATGCTGTGTATTTGCCCAGAACACAAACCGCTTCCATTTACTAGTGTAAGTCTTTGTAGTGGAAGCTTTATGAGAAGCTACTAGTATATTCTGAACTGCAGGTGAGAGAAGATCAGACCTGGCTAAGTAGGGAAGCAGAGCAGCCAAGCTGCTAGATGGAGTGACAAGAGCGAGGGGTGGGGAGCCCCTGACGAGTGGGTCAGTAGATCTGGTTCCGGGTCCAGCATCCAGGGTCCCTGAATGCGATGTGCCAGAAGAAAGGGGAACCAAATTTGACGAGGCCAGAATGGGGCAATGAGGATAATCGTCCTTTGCAGGTTGTTGGCTTTCTGCAGAAACTTTGCAATCAGGGGAAAGGGAGGAAAAGCGTACAGGAGACCCGGGGGCCAATCGTGAACCAGCGCGTCCCTGGGGACTTCCCCTGGAGAGGGTAATAGGGCAAAGTAGCTCCTGCATTTGGCGTTCATTGGAGACGCAAAAAGATTGCAGGAAGGCTGGCCCCACTCGCGAAAAATTCTCTTCGCAACTGACTGTTTAAGGGACCACTCGTGAGGCAACATGATTGCTCTGCTCAGCCTGTCGGCTATGACGTTGGATGACCCCGGGATATGCGTTGCAATCAGAAAGCGACCCGTGGACTCTGCCCATTGCCAGATTCTCATGGCCTCTCTGCATAGCTGATAAGACTTGGTTCCCCCTTGTTTGTTTATGTACCAGACTACGGACATGTTGTCCATCTGAACTGCAATAGTCCCTAGAGGAAGAAGGGGAGCAAAGTGTTGCAACGCTAGAAACACTGCCCTCAACTCTAGAACATTGATGTGCAGATTGTACTCTAAATCGGTCCATTCGCCTTGGACTGTCTGTCCCTGAAAGATGCCCCCCACCCTATCAGAGAAGCGTCCGTGGTCACCGTAGCTGTCGGCGTGGGTAGCACAAATGGTCTTCCGCTGGAAAGGTTGCAAGTTTGAAGCCACCAGGCTAGGTGTGATTTGCATGTGTTTGTGATCAGAATTTCGTGTGTCAGAGGTAGTTGTTGGAACGACCATTGTGCAAACAGTAGCCATTGCAGAACTCTCATGTGCAGTCTTCCCAATGGTATCGCAATGAGGGAAGCTGCCATGAGACCCAAAACCTTCAGAACCAGTTTTGCTGGGGATTTTCTGGATGACAGAAGAAGAGATATGTGGCTTTGTAGTGAGGCTATCCTTTCTGCAGGAAGCCTTAGAATTAAATGATGCATATCCAATTCTGCTCCTATGAATGAGATATGCTGTGATGGCTGTAGTGAAGATTTTTCGAAATTTACGGAAATTCCGAGGTGAACACAAAGCTGTAGTGTGTAATCCCTGGCCTGAATCAGTTGACGCTGGGTGGTGGCAGATAGGAGCCAGTCGTCCAGATACGGAAACACCTGGAATCCCAGGCGTCTCATGTGAGACGCCACCACTGCCATGCATTTGGTGAAAACCCTGGGGGCTGAGGTCAGACCAAAGGGCAGGGCTCGAAACTGAAAATGGCTGGCTCCCAGCCGGAAGCGCAAGTGATCCCTGGACGCCCTGGCCATTTTGATGCGGTAGTATGCGTCCTTCAGATCTATTGAGCACACCCAGTCGTCCTTCTGTAAAAATGGAAGGATCGATTGAGGCGTGACCATTCGGAACTTTTCTTTCTTGACGAAGGTATTGAGGTTGCTTAGGTCCAGAATCGGCCTCCAGTCCCCTGTCTTCTTTGGAACTAAAAAGAACCTTGAGTAAGTTCTGAATCCTCTTTGGTCCGCTGGGACTGGTTGGATGACTCTTTTTTTCTAGCAGCTTTGAAATTTCTATAGCTGCAGGGTCTCGCAGATGGGGCGGCACATCTGGGAGTCTTCTCATTGGAACGGGGGCACTAGGAAGGGTATTCTGTAGCCTCTGGTAACAACGCTTTTTACCCAGTTGTCTGATGTAAGATTTTGCCAGGCCTGAGGGTATAAAGCTAAGCGACCCCCGACTGCCTCCAGAGCAGGACAGTCGGGCCTCTTCTCAGGAGTGCTGGAAAGGTTTTCCAGGGGGTGTATCCCTGTCACCTTGGTTTTGCGGACCCCCTCTGCCGCCAGGGCGGCGTCTTCCACCTCTGCCCCTCCTCTGCCTCTAGAGGGGCATCACCCTGTGTGCCTGGGAAAGATCCTTGGGGTTTTCGAAACCACATTTTTCCACCGCGTTGCCCTTTGGGGTACGGTCTGGATGGGGTGGAAAAACGGACTCAGACAGCAGACAGAGTCTTTCCCTCCTGTTCACACCGGGTAAGGGTCTCCTTTACTTTGGGGCCAAAGAGAGTGGCACCGTCAAATGGGGCGTTAGTAAAGGAAGACTTGAAGGCTTCCGCAAATGAACATAAGCGCATCCAGGATTGTCTACGAAGAGCAATCGCTGAAGCTGCTGCCCTACTCGATCCTTCGGCTGCGTATGAGATCAGCCTCATGGACGAGTTTACAATGGATGTAAGGGTATTGAGATATGCTGTAACTTTCTCTGAAACAGCAGCATCTGTAATACCCTGGAGGGTATCTCCCAACTCTTTGACTAGATCCCTCTGTAGTCGTGTAAAGTGGGTCAAATAGTTCAGGGATCGCATAGAAAAAGCTGCTGAACTAAAAATGCGCTTCCCGTACCTGTCCATAGTCCTAGAATCTCTGTTAGGCGGATGGACAGATGAGGAAGATTCCATCTCCTTTTTCGTGGCCGCTGCCACCACCATAGCGTCCACTGGAACTCCCTTTGTTAGATAAGCCTTGTCTTGGGGTGCAGTAATATATTTATTAGGCTTTCTAGGGACTGGTTCCACCGTGTCAGGTGTCTCCCACGCCCTTCGAGCAATCAGCTCCATTAACTCATCGAAGGGCGGAGTGACCCAGGAGGAGGAAGGGCGAGCACCAAATGCCTTCAGCAAGACTGACTCATCCTCAGAAGGGGGGAGGGATTGCCAATCACCTCTCTGCTTTAGGATCTCCAAGATGTCAGAAAAAGAGACATCCTCTGAAGGTGACTTTGGGGACCCTTCTGACTCATCCAAGTCAGTGTCCGATGTCAATGATTCCTGTGGAGAATCTAAGTGTCTCCTCTTACACAATCTTTTCCTAGGGACTTCTTCGGGGGGAGCATCCAAGAAGCCTCCGAGGAAGAGGGGCACCCTCCAGGGGTGGCTGAGACACAGGTGCTCGACGCTTAGATGTAGCCGTGGGTGCAGAGGAGGATAACGGTCCTTTATGGGGAGGAGAGGCTGCTTCTGCTGATGTGGTTGTCTGGGTAGACAACACCTTCCTCATGAGGTCGAAGGCCCCCGGGTCCCGAGTCGAGGTATCTCCCGGTTCCGAAGAAATGGGAAGAATCCCTGAAACAGGCACCGAAGGCATCGACCCCGAGGACGGAACCGAGTCGATCCGAGCCGAGGCCCCGAGAGGGAGCGTCGGAACCGAAACATCGGTCCGACTCTCGGTCCCGGAACCAAGGATGGATCTTCGGCTCCGAGACTCCGGTACCGGATCCGACGGAGTCGAGGTGAACGGAGCCGACCGAGAGAAGGACGGTTCTGGCACCGAGGGCTCCACAATCAGCAGATCAGCCTCTTCCGGCTCCGAAGACTGGACAGGTCTCGGAGGAGGAACAGATGGAGATAAGGGAAGGCCTTCAAGTCTCGACACCAATTGAGAGGAGACCGAGATGAGTTTGGATAAGGCCGTATTCTCCATTAACTTCTGCACCACGCGGTCTACATCGGTGTCGGAGAGGGGTCTGGAAGAGCGTGTTGAAGGAATCGAAGACGGAGCCGACCTCAACAGTGTCGGGGGAGGGAGCTCCGTCACCGGTTCCAAGACTCGAGGCTCGGAAACTGACAACAGTTGAACACTCGGTCCCGAAGTCTGTGGAACCGGTGATCGAACTTTAACTGAAGAGCTCGGAGCCGATGACTTGGGCTCCGACGTCTTCGATTCCTTCGAGGATTTGGATGCCTGGTCTGAAGCATCCAGAGCCTCTTGAAAAGTAGGTTTTAAAAGACCCCTATCCATGAGTTTCCTGCGCCTATCTGTCATGACCCTTCCACTGAAAGAATGACAAATTGAACAGTCTTCTTGCAGATGGAGAGGGCCAAGACAGTAGACGCAGGAACTATGGTTGTCAGTAACTGACATCTTTTGCCCACATTGGCAACGTTTAAACCCAGATTTAGCTTTCTCAGACATCTTAAGTAAAGCTAACAAAGAGGAGTAAAAGTCAAGTCCAGTAGGTATGTCCAATCCGGTAATTTTGTCAAATCCAGTAAAAAGAATGTCTATCCGGTAGTCAATCCAGTAAAGGGTGGGGATAGTCCCCGAGGGAAACTCTAATAAAGTTTAAAATAACTTTAAACGGAACCGAGAATTCCTCGAAACAGTATCACACACACACACAGTCACTAAATAACTTTTTGGAAAAAAATAATTCTTAAGAAATATAAGAAAAAATATTTAAATCTTAGCTTTAGGTGCTCGAGCTCGATCAAGTGATGCGAACGCTGCAGCGGCAAACTAGATCTGAGGTAAAGGCAGAGGGGGATTGTGGGAGTTAGGTTAGTCTCGAGCTTCTTCTCGATGCAGAGCTTGCAAGCGGCCGACACGGAGCCGAGGATCGGCTCCGAACCCAGGTGTAAGAAAAAACGGCGAGATCGAACACTCTCACATCAAATATTTTACATTTTGCAGAGAGTACATAAAGAGTTTGGTCTTTTAATGCAGCATCATTGGAAACCTGGCATCATTTCACCCAGTTGTCCAATAATTAATCTGAATTGCATTTTAACATTGGTACAGTACATTTGCATGCACGCAGTACAAACTAAATATTGTGAATGGACCAGCACATGTAAAAGGTTAAAAGAGTAAACATTAACCCTCTTAGCAGACCTGCATATCCCAGGAGGGAGGAGGGTACCCTGGTTTCTGCTCCACACTTCAGTGCCCCCCTGGGGGGGGGGGGTGTACAATACCAACCAAAAATGTTGGGAATGTACCAGATGTGTACTGGACTCCATGACTGCATGTTGCTTGAATGGAGAAGGGATCACAGGTACTGTATAATGAAAAAAAAAACTAAGGAAACAGAATGACACTGCACTAAAACCACCAAACTTCTCTCTGGCCACCAAATAATGGATAAGATTTCAGGGATCCAGAGACTGAGGAGGGGCACCAGAAATAGCGGATGTTCAGCTGTAGGGGAATTAAAAAATGTTTAAGAGTTTCACCAATATATACTGACAGAAAATCAAGGAATAAGGAAACACAAAACATACCTCAAACTGGTGAGCATTTCCATCTGAAAGTTTCATCTGCATTAAAATGGAAGGCTGGAGTGCACGTGCCAATGAGCTGTAATGACAAGCACAAATTAAAAAAATACTGTTGATCAGGAATTAGTACCCAAATGCTTCCAATAAATGTTTCTGACAATAGTTTGAACTTGGTTGTTTCAATTTCCATGAATATACACTTTGGAAATATAACACAGAAATAACTGTAATCAAAAAAGGAGTTACTGTATGCTATAAGATACTGCACACATCTTCAGAAAGCAGAAAACATATCTAAATACATTAAGAACTTACCATAACAGCAGATGTCCTACATATCACTGTTGCAATATTCTTAACAGATCGGTTGTAGCTTGCTGATGTCAGGCCACGGTACCAAAGCTTTACCGTCTTAGGACGTATGTCCAGATGATGACTTCAGCTTGTGGACATCAGGGTATGAAGTCAGATGTATGTATGAGGTCATCAGACCATCTCCAAGCCAGCAGCAGCCTGAAGAAAACTGAAGGAGATGGGTCATTTTAGAGGGACTTGGTTTGAAAAAGGTAAGCAAGCTGTCTATCAGAAAGGTAAAATCCTGGGACATTGTGTGCAAGTCTGTCCATGTAAGGCATAATGTTTGAGCCAATAAGGAAAAAAAGAGAAGGGTGATAAGGTGGGAGGGAAAGAATACTGCAGTAGTGATCAGTAAGACAACTACTGCTAAGGTAAGTTCTTGCACAACTGTACTATGTCCTGACTGAGTCACTGTTGCAGTATTCTTAGCAGATGGGTGATTCCCAAGAGCTGTAGAGAGAGAGAGAGAGAGAGAGAGAGAGAGAGAGAGAGCAGAGATAAGGGTAGCAGACTTGAGGAAAAGGGGACACAGTCCAGGAGACCACACAGAATAATTATGGCAAATACTGCCCTAGACCTGGAAAAGGCATCTAGCTTGTAGATATTGTGAAGGTGTGAAATGACCAGGTAGCTGCTTATAAAATGGACCTGGTATCCACGGCCTTGTAGAAAGAACCTGATGAAGCCACTGAGTGTAGTGTGCTTTTGCTCATGTGGGTAAAGTTGTTGCATCATGAGATTGGCAGAAGAAAATAGCCTTTGAGATCTCACAATCAATACATTGTTTGGAAACTGGTTGTCCTAACTTGGAATCCATAAAAGATGAATAGCTGATCTGTTTTTCTTATATCCTTAGTTTTGTCTAGATAAAACCGCAACTGTCTGTGAATGTCGAGTATAACATTTTGCACCCCCCCCTCCATTCTGGGTATTAAGGGGGGAAAAAAGTAGGAAGATTGCTTGCTTTGTTGAAGGTAAGCTGACTAACCACTTTTGGCATGAAAGATGGGTTGGCCCTGAGGCTTACCCTGTCTTTGTGGAAGATGAGGAAGTGTGGAATAGCCATGAAAGCATGGAAGTTTGAGATCCTAGAGGCTGAAGTCAAGGCCAAGAGGAGCCCTGTTTTCCAAGTGCAGAACTTTAGAGTAGCCGAAGCAGCCAGTTCAAAAGGGGGTAAAAGTAAGGTTTTCCAAAACAAAGTTAAAGGTCACATGGGGGTGATAAACTTTTCTTGAGGGGAGTTTTATACCTAAAACCTCCAAGGAAACCTAACCTCTGTCCTGGGGGTAAGAGGGGGCTTCAAAGGTAGGCAAGCATTAATGGCAGATAAGTGGGCCTTAAAGGAAGAATAAGTCACACAAGTACTGGAGTACTGTGGGAGTGTCTGATAGAAAAGGTTGGAGTTTACACTTAAGGCACCAAATGGAAAATCTTTTCACTTGGCTGTGCAAGACTTCCTGGAGTTAGGATTCCTGGCCTCTTGTAGAATTCAAACAACCTCTTCAGAAAAGTTGTTTCTTGTATGAATTAGAATTCTGACATCCACCAGTTATAGCCTGAGAGATGTCATACTGGGATAAAGGCACCACCCTTTCCATTGAGTGATTAGATCTGATTTTGGAGGGATTCTCCAGTAACTTCCTCTTGATAGGTGAAAGAGAAGCTGGAACCATTGTGCTGTCTTGGCCAAAAATTGCCAGTAGCAAGAGTTTTGGAAATTCCTTCTGGACCTTGGGATGGAGCCTTGGGAGCAGTAGTAGTGTGGTTATGCATAAATGAACTCCCTTGTCCATTGGAAGAAGGCATCTGTCCTCCAAGCTAGAGGTGATAATATTCCTTGTGGAGAAGAGGAACAGTAGGGATTGCTCTGAGGAGGCAAAAAGGTCTATCTGGGGGAGGGGGTCCCCTATCTGAGAGTTATGGATTTGAACACTTGTGTTCAAGGACCATTTCCTCCAAGTCCCTGCTTACAAAGTCTGCCAAAATGCTTTGCTGAGAGGGAATATACACCGCAGTAAATATAAGATTCAGCTGACAGCCTAGGTACTAGCCTGCACAGGGGATAGGATCTTGTACCTCCCTTGCTTTATATACATCACTGAGGTGTTGTCTATGTGCACTAGCAGTGTGCCTAGATTCCAAAGATGTGAGAAAGTCTGTAGAGCTTGCAGAAGCGCCCTCATTTCCTTTAAGCTAATCTGTCCTTTGAGTACACAGGCAGGCCACTCCCCTTGGACTCTGTGGTCTCCTGTTCAAGGCTCCCCCCCAATGAACTATCTGAATCATCTGTAAACAGGACTTGGTTGTGTGGGGCTGGAGTGAATGGAAAACCTGGGTTGAGCTTAACCTGGTTGCTCCACCAAAGGAGTTCCTTCTTGATGAAAGGAAGAGAAAGAATGTGGGTGTCAGTGTTGGGGCCACATTGACTTAAGATGCAGTTATTTTCCTCATATGTAGTCTGGTGAGGATTAGCACAGGGATGGTGGCAGCAATGAGTCCCAAGGCCTTGAGAGCTTGTCTGGCTGAGCAATGATCCTCACTGGAAAGTATTAAGAACTTGGTGGCTAGGGAAGTGACCTTCTCCTGAGGAACAGAGGCATGCAAGGCAGGAGTGAACAGAATGCACCCCAGAAAGGTCAGCTGTTGGGTGGAAACGAGCTGGGATATTTTGTAATTGAGGATGAACCCCAGAAGAGACAAAAGTAGTAGTGTAATGGCAGTGCTTTAGAAGAGTATCCCCAGATATAGCCTGAAATAAAAGGTCATCCAGGTAAGGGAATATTTGAATACTTGGAGTGTGGTAAAAAGCCAATACTGAGGTAAAACACTTCGCGAAAACCCTTAGAGCTGTAGAAAAACCAAAGGGCAAAGCAGTAAACTGAAAATGTGACGACCCAGTACAGAATCTGAGAAATTGTCTGCAGTAAAGGTGGATAGGAAGATAAGCATCCTTGAGGGCCAAGTATACCAAAAAGGCTTGGGGAAGTAGGAAAGGTAGCAGACTTTATAAGTGCAGCATTTTGAAGGATGGAACTCTCAGAAAGGTAATTAACCTTGAGAGGGGTCCAGGACAGATCTCCACTGACCCTCTTCTTGGGACAAGATGATCCTTGGTGTAAACCCTCCTTCCTGAATAGCCCAGAAGGGCCTCTTCTATGGTTCGCTGGCCAAGTACGTCTTGCACAATAGGACCTAGCAGGTGTACCTGGTTGGGAGGAGGTGGGATTCCCCTTGGAGATGGGCTGCTTTCCTAAGACACAGAGTAACCCTTTCTGATGATGCTTAAGGACCACTTACTTAAGATTACTGCTTCCCAGAAAGGAAAAGAAAGGGGCAGTTTTACAGTTTATTTATTGGGGGGGGGTCGGGTCGGGTGGAAACAGAGGCCTCCTAGTGGGGGATATCCCTCATTTTTTTTTTCTGGGAATCGTTTCTTAGGAATTTTCCTTTGCCTATGAATAGTTCCAGGATACCTCTTGGTAAAGGAGGTAGATTTTTCTGGATAATTTCTATGGTACCTGGGGACTGTAGACAGCAGAACCTGATGGCAATCTTTCATTGTCTTGCCCTGTTCCTGCAAAGTTTTAAAGAGACTAGCAGCTTCTGAACCAAAAAAGGAGATTAATATTTTAGACTCACCCTTTGATATCAGACTTGAAATCTTCTGGGATAGGTTGGCCTCATAGCCAGGCATACTGCCTGACCACTGATCTGGTGGCAGCCACCCTGCAAGACGCATCCATAGCATCACAGTTGCACTTTATACTATGCCTGGCTATTTGAGAAGCCTTGGCCAAGAGAGATTGCACATGCTATTTAGACTCCGGAATCCCAGGCTCTGTGATGGTCTTACTTTCTGTGCTACAGTCCTTAAGCAAGTACTTGGTCATTTGAGTTTGGTAGTTTATAGGTCTGAAAGTTAAGGTGGAGGAAGTATACACTCTTACCCCATGAGTCCTTGGCTTGACTGTCCTTGTTACTGGGGAGAACATTTGTTCCAGGGAGCAACTTAGGTTTGTCTGACAGGGGAAACTACAGCTGGGCCTGCCACAAATTTTTGTAGAAGTGCTCAAGTTCATCAGGAACTCTGTAAAGCTATCTAGCCTTTTTGGAGCAAGAGGCTGAGAATCTGGCGCAGAAGAACTGGCCTGACATGCGTCCAGGTAAGCGTCTAGCACTGGAGGAACTGAAGGAGGAGGAGTAGGAGTGCCCATTTCTAATATGTAATACCTCCTTTGCACCTTAGACACCTGTCTTCATTGCCATTCCAAATGTTCCATCATGCTTTGTAAGATTTATCCAGAGGAGGCCTCTTCCAAGGGGGAATTTGGAGAAATTGAGTCTACCTCATCTGTGAAAATCTGTTCTGCAGTGTGAAAGTGGGACAAGTAGTCAAAAGAGAAAGATCAGAATCCCTGTCCAGTTCCTGTCTGTGTGATGTGGCCTGAAAATGCAGAGTCACAATGGGAGGCTTCAGAGACATGATTGTCTTGAATAACCCGTGAGAAAAATGAATCCATTCTTTCTCCCTGGATGCAGAAGGGGATGTTCAGTGTTTAAGTTTCTGCTTATTCTTTTTAGGAGTGAAGTCCCCTGAATAAGCTTAGGGGGTCCTAAGCCTTGGTGCATTTCTATCAGGGGACTGTAAATCTCCTCCTCTACTAGGATCGGAGGGATTCCTCAAGGGCCTTCTGATACAATGAGTCAATGTTCGGAGGAGTATTCAACTGTAAGGCTTCAGGAGCTCTCATCTGTAAGGCTTCAGGAATTATACCGGCCCCTGGCAGCGTTGCAATAGAGGGTTTGTGAGAAGAGACTGAAGTACCACAGTTTCAACCACCTCAGCTGGTATATCCAAATTTGAGATGACAGCAGGAGAATCCGGACTAGGTCTTTTAATTTTTTTCTTAGGCAGTAGGCCAAAGTCCAGCCATTTTGACATGGTGGAGTAAGCCAAATGTTTCAGATATTGGGTCTTGAAGGTATTAAGTGTGGATAGCCTAGACCATAGGGTGTTAGGAACGAAAGACTGACGGAGCAGCATTTATAGTTGTGTTTGATGCCTAGACAGAAGAGGCACTTAGTATGCAAGTCTTTGTACAGAATTAGTCTGCTGCTATCACACTTAACCCTCCTAGCTGACATCTAACAACAAAACAGTCAAAGGTTTTGAAGGATGGATCCCCAATGGGGGCACTTGTATGAACCAACAAGCAAAGCTATGGTACTGAGTGACCAAATGATCACAGTCCATAAAGTTCAATGACTGTGTCTGGGCTGGCGGCAAGTTACTCTGAGGATCTTGTATCCATGTCCAACTTTATATCAGGACACCTATGAGCAGAGGTCATTGCCCAGACATACATTCCAGGAGGTAAAAGCTTTGGTACCCTGGCCAGAAGTTAGTAAGCTACAACCCATCTGTTAAGAATACTGAAACAGTGACTCAGTCAGGACATCAACAGCACCAAGTTTATAGTAGAAGTCATTGCGCTAAAAGTTTTTGTGTTCTGGAATTGTTGCCAAAAAAGTTCTCTATTAATCAAATATTCCCTTTTTCCTCTACTGGACTCTGCAGTAGTTCGTTTCTTGTTCTAATTGCTCTCACTCTTCAATACTTTAACCTTTTGTCAGCCCCTCCAAATGACTCTACTAGTTTCCCCATCTATCTTATTTCTGACCTACTTTTAAACTCCATTTTCATGTTATCCCACTCACTAGCTACACCTTCTGAAGAAATTCCCATCTTCCACAAGAACTCAAATAATTTACACTTAACTCTTTTTAACAATGAAAAGTTCCAGTGTCTCTTTTTTTACTTCATTACCCTGCATTATTATCTTAGTTTTTTTATCAGTGCATGATCTGAAACCAGTTATTGGATTTGTGCCAAAGTTGATTAAATACACAGTGCAGCCCAGTTACTGTACATTGGGAAATATGTACATTCTGATTTCCTATTACTGATTTCACATCTTCCATACCAAACATTCTTGTACATCTCTTCAGAAATTAGCCATTTTGTCTTATTTTCCTTTCCAGGTCCACAGATATAGCCTTGCTATTGGAAATCAAGTTCCAGTCCCCATCCATACATAATGTTCCTGCTGAAAGATGACCATTTCTCCCCAATTGTGTAAGCATGTTAACAGCAGTTTTTTGTGGAAAAATAAATAGATGCCAACATAATCCTCTTCCCTTGCCAACAGTCCCTCAGTATCACAAATTCAACATGACTGTCTTGTGTGTCTAACGCAGTCAATATACAACGCTCAGTATTACTAATCCTCTTTTCCTTTATCCCTGAATTTCCATCCTGAAATCATTTGTTTGTCAAATTACGTCTCCTGCAACATTGCTATTTGCATACTGCATTTTTAAATACAAGTCAATGCTCTTTTTTTGTTTGTGCATGTAAGGCAATTAAAATTCCATGATGACACTGACGCAGTAGCCGTTATGATAGAAGACTATTACTACCACCCATTATACATGACATTTGTTCTAAATGTGTACTTTCAACTTTCGGCTTACATGTACACACACTCTCTTGCAGGCTGACCTATTAAGCAGTAGCTTTTTTTTAATCTCCATTTGAACTTACATCACATTTTTATGAAATTTTTGCTTCATTGAAAACCTTCTATTACACAGGACAGTTTTTTGATCTTGTACTTCAAGTTTTTGTCTTATACACACACTAACGTTTGCCAGGCTTACACAGTTATTTCTTTTCATGTCTAGTTGGACCCATGTCACATATTTCAACATTGTTTGCTTTAATGAAAAAAACCTCAAACAAAAAAAAAAATCAGTTTTCAGAACTGCCATCCCCCTTAACCTTTGAAAAAACAAATGTACATTTCAGTGAGTGAAGATTATCCCTTCATATAGGTATGGCTGCACTCTGAAGCTTTATAAAATTAAGGTCATATTTGCCGAACAGCATGTCACTGCCTGTGTTCTCACTTACAGTGATTGCTATCTCTTCTTTCATCTCTTTTCTACACCCAGATGTGAAGAACAACTTTTATACTTTCGGTAAATATTAACTTTTATCACCAAGGAAACATAAAATAACTGTGCACTGTTCTATTACATGAACTAAATATGAAGACTACTGGGGAGGCTACTACTACTTACTTATACTTTAAATTTTCACTAAACTGTTTTGGTCAGTGTACCTTTAAATGTTACATCTTCTCAGCAAAGAGCAGTTAGCACTCTCAAGATTAACTGCTTGTGTCTATAGACAGCTCATCTCCAAGTAAAAGCAGTCAGCGTTCAGGAAAAAAAATCAGCTAACAACTTTGCAGATGCAAAATAATTTTTGTAAATTTCACTCAGAATGCAATGCCTTGATTTCCCCTGTCCAACAGCCAGAAAATAGACTTTTGGACTCCCATACAGAGCATCTGCTTGTTAGAATATATGCATTTAAACACACACACACATCTATATATATATATATATATATATATATATATATATATATATATATATATCATATACACATATCAATATATATATATATATATATATATATATATATATATATATATAAATATATACATATAAATAAATATATATATATATATATATAAATATGTACACATAAATAAATATATATATATATATATATATATAAATATCATATACACACACACATACATATATATATATATATATATATATATATATATATATATATATATATATATATATATATATATATATATATAAAAATAAATATATATTAATGGGTTAAAACTTTCTTAGCTGAAACTAAAGTAGAAAATACAGAAAGAGTAGCCAGTTATGTTTGGCTTCCGTAGTGTAATAACTGTTCCATGACCCACACAGCAGCAAGGAGAAAGTACAGTTGTGTACACTTACCATAAATGTAGATGTTCGAGTGTCATTACAGTTTGGTTATCTGCTTGCAGGTAGCCCTCGGACGGCCTGATTATCAAAGTCGTGGGTCCTGCGTCAGTTGCTGTCTCTTCTTCCATGACGTCAGGTAGTCAGGGGTATGAAGCATGCAGCCGACGCCATTACATCAGTTTTTCTTGCCCCAGATGTCAGATACCCCCATAATGGGAAGCAATTATATACAAGGTTACACCTCCAACAAAAGCAAATACACCAGAAAGCTTAAATACAGTAAACAAGAAGAGAGATATAGCCAATAGAATTCAGGGGGCTGGAGGGAGGGTAACCAGGACTGCAACAGTGAATACACTCGAACATCTACATTTAAGGTAAGTGTACACAACCGTGCTATGTTCTTCATGTTTCACTGTTGCAGTCATTACATTTGGATAGATTCCCAAAGCTAAGGAAGGGAGGAGGCAATTAGAGAGCATTAGGACCAGCTATTAGGCCCTGCAAGACGGCAGTGGCAAAACCAGCTCTGGATTTAGAAAAGATGGGCAAGTTTTAATGCTTGGTGAAGGTATGAACAGAACTCCAGGTAGAAGCTTCTAGGATGTCCCTGGTAGGAACACCTCTGAGAAAGGCTGCTGAAGTAGATGCAGCCCTGGTGGAATGTGATCTTATCCTGTGTGGGGCAGGTTTTCCATGATGCTTATAGCAGAAATGAATGCAATGGCCTATCCACTTAGAATGGTTTGCTTTGAAATGGCCTTCCCCTCTGCCCCTGCAGCAAAGGCAACTAGCAGCTGTTCAGTTTTCCTGAGAGGCTTAGTCCTGTCCAAATAAAATCTAAGTTGTCTGTGCATGTCCAAAGAGTGCAGTATTCGTTCTCCTTTGTTCTGTGGATTAGAAAAGAAGGTTGGCAAATTAATGGACTGATTAAGGGACACACTGGATACCACCTTGGGCATAAAGGAATGATCGGTCCGGAGGGACACCCTGTCTGCATGGAAGATGATGAACGGCTCCACTGCCATGTGGCGCTGTAATTCAGACACTCTTCTTGCTGAAGTGATGGCTAGAAGGAATGCTATTTTCCAAGAAAGGAATTTCCACTCTGCAGTTGCAGCTGGCTCAAAAGGAGCTAGAGTGAGCTTTTCCAATACAAAGTTAAGGTCCCAGGCTGGAGTAGGGCTCTCCTGGGAGGTCTCAATTTTTTGGCCCCTCTGAGGAATTGCTTCAGCAGGGGATGAGAGAAGAGGGGTGGCTCCGTATTATACTGTGCTGAAATGGCTGGGGCATGAATTTTAATAGAAGAGAAGGAAAGGCCCTTGGGAAGCATCTCTGTTATGTATTGTAGAATATGCGGTAAGCTGGGCACTGTTGTGCCCATCCCCTGAGTTTGGCTCCAGGAACAGTATCTTTTCCACTTTTCAGCATAGGATTTTCTAGTACTAGGCCTCCTTGCCTCCAGAATGACATCCAGCACTTGCTTACTGAGGGATGGTATTGGAGAGCTCAGGTAATTAGCCAATCTGCAAGGTTCAGGGTTTGAAGCTGGGGGTGCAGAATCTGGCCCTCCTGCTGGGACAGCAGGGAAGGGGTCTGAGGCAGGTGCCATGGTTCCAGCAGTGGCACACTGCGCAAGAGGGGGTACCAGTGTTGGCGTGGCCAGTCTGGTGCAATGAGTATTGTCCTTGGTTTGTCCTGTTTGATCTTTAGTAGAATTTTCAAGAGGAGAGGCAGAGGGGGAAAGGCATAAACTGAGACACTTTCCCAGGTGAAGGACAGGGCATCCACTTTCCAAGCTTCTCTGTGGGGAGTCCTTGTGCAGAATTTGTCCAACTGGTAGTTCTGAGGGGAGGCAAACAGGTCTATCTCTGGGCTCCCCCATTTGTTTCTCAACATGTTTAATATCTTTGGTTCCAGTTTCCACTCGTGTGGGTCCATGAGATTTCTGCTTAAGTCTACCAGTGAATTTAGCTTGCCTGGCAGGAATTGAGCTTGTAGGTGCACTTGGTAGCTCAAGGCTGTGTTCCACAGAGCCATGGCTAGTCTGCAGAAAGGGTGTGAGTGGGTTCCCCCCTGCTTGTTTATGTACCACATAACAGTGGTGTCTGTCTTTACCAATAATTGTCCTGGAAGAATGTGGTCTTTGCCGGCTGTCAGAGAAGTCTGTACAGCTAACATTTCTTTTTCATCGATATACAGGTGCATTTGACTCTGGTTCCATTTGCCCTGAATGCACTGCCCTGCCAAGTGAGCCCCCATGCATAGTCTGATGAGTCTGTTGTTAGGGTTTGGGTAGCAGGGGGTAGAGTAAATGGTAGTCCCTTGTTGTGGTAGCAGGCCTCTGCCCACCAAAGGAACTCTGTCTTTATACAAGGAATGATAGGAATTTTTAGATACCACTGTAGTTTCCTCATATGCAGTCTTGCATATGGAATTAGTAGGATGCAAGAGGCCATGAACCCCAGGGCTTGCAGTATTTTTTCCTTGCAGATAGCTGGGTCTTTATGGCCAGTAGTTTGAAGTAGGCTGTCAAATAAACTTGTTTCTCTGGCGTGAGGTAGGCCATCTGGGAAGTTGTGTTCAAGCTTGCTCTCAGGAATTACTAAAAAGGTGCTTAGGATAGACAGGTCCAGGATAGGACGCCGGTAGTTGTCTTTTCTGGGTACCAGGAAAGGTCTGGAGTAAAAACCTTGTCCCCATTCCTCTGCGGGGACAGGCGGATTAGCCCTGATACTTAGAAGAGAGAGCACCTGCTGTTGAGCCTCTGCCCACTGATTTGGAGGTAGGTCTGGCAAACAGTTTGGGGTTGGTAAGGTGTGGAAGTGGAATCTGTATCCTTGGAAAACTATATTTAAAACCCATTTGTCCTGGGTGATGAGTTCCCAGTTTTTTGCATGCAGGGCGATCTTTCCCCCCTAAAGGAGCAGTCAGTTGAGCAGGGCTTGGAAGGTTTAAGGTTAAGTCATTGTGACAGTTTACCATGGGGGGGGGGGTGTCTTACTACTTCCAGCTTTGGCCTGTGAGTACCTTGGGACTGTAGCCTAGGTGGTCTGCTGTTCCTGGGTTTGGACTGAGAAGGCCTGAAGAGACAGGAAAGGACCAATTCTTAGAAGGCCAATGAGTACTAAATCTGGGAGGCTGTACTTGCAGGAAATTGCATAGATTTAGTTTTTCCTCCATCTTTAAGTACTACTTCTGCTTTATTGCCAAGCAGGTGGTCCTGGTTTAAGGGAGCATCCAGTAATTTAGCTTTAACATGTTCTGGCAAAGTTTGCTCCTTAAGCCAAGCATGCCTTCTAAGAACAGACCCAGTGACAGCAGCCCTACAAGATGCCTCTAAGGAGTCAAAAGCACATTGCAAAGTATGTTTACCAACTTGTTCAGCAAAATGCATTACATCCTGTAATTCTTTACTTTCAGCACAGCCAGGAATCAACATCACTTTCTTTTTAAGCAATCCAATAATATGCTGCTGATACTTTAAAATATGAAGCTGGCTGTTTAAGGACCTAATGGCCAATGTAGCAGAAGTGTATACCTTCTTACCCAATCTGTCCAGGGCCCTGGCATCTCTAGCAGAGGGGTAGGGGTTTTGGCAGTAGTAGAGTTAATGCCTTTGGGCCCCTGTGAAATGGTCCCTGGGTCCGCAGTAGGATTCTGAAAGAGGAAAGTACAGTTGTGTACACTTACCATAAATGTAGATGTTCGCGTGTATTCACTGTTGCAGTCATTACATTTGGGTAATCCTGCTGGCAGGTTGCCATCTGTCGGCCTGAATTCCAAAGTCTTGGGTCCTGCGTCGGCTGCTGTCACCCCTTCCCTGACGTCAGGACGTCAGGGGTATAAAAGAAGCAGCAGACGCCATTTTCTTCAGTTTTTCTTGCCCCAGATGTCAGGTGCCCCCTAAAAGGGTAGCTAAATTTTATATATATAAAAATACATGCACCAATATAAACTTTACCTTCATCTACAAGCAAATACACCACATAGGTTTTATAAATCAGAGAAGGAAAGATAAGTTCCAGCAGAAAAAAAAGGGGGATGGCGGGTGGGTAACCTGGACTGCAACAGTGAATACACTCGAACATCTACATTTATGGTAAGTGTACACAACTGTACTATGTTCTTCGTGTTTCACTGTTGCAGTCATTACATTTGGGTACAGTCCCAAAGCTATGGTTGGGAGGCTGGAGCTAAACCGCATTAGGAGCGGCTATGAGGCCCTGCAGAATTGCAGTGGCAAAGCCTGCCCTGGATTTAGAGTAGAGTGGCAGATGATATTGTTTTGTAAAGGTGTGCATTGAACTCCAAGTAGCAGCCTCTAAAATGTCTTTGGTTGGTACTCCCCTGAGAAAGGCTGCTGAAGTGGCTGCAGCTCTGGTTCAATGTGGCCTAATGCCCTTAGGCACTGGCTTGCCATGTTGAAAATAGCAGAAACGAATGCCGTGGCCTATCCACTTTGAAATAGTCTTCTTTGAGATAGACTTTCCTTGTGATCCTATAGCATATGCCACTAGTAATTGCTCTGTCTTACTGAAAACTTTGGTTCTGTCCAAGTAGAATCTAAGCTGTCTGTGTACCTGTAAGGAATGCAGAATTCTCACCCTCTTGTTCTGTGGATAAAAAGTTGGCAGAAGAATAGTTTGGTTAAGAGCCACACTGGACACCACTTTAGGCATAAATGTCGGGTTTGTCCTCAAGAGAAACCCTGTCTGGATAAAACATGATAAAAGGTTCCACAGCCATGAGTGCCTGTAGTTCTGAAACTCGTCTTGCAGAACTTATTGCTAGGAGCAGAGCTGTTTTCCAAGATAAAAACTTTATATCAGCAGTAGCAGCTGGCTCAAAAGGAGGCAGGGTGAGTTTTTCCAAGACATAGTTGAGGTCCCATTGCAGGTATTGGTGATCTCCTTGGAGGCCTTACATTTTTGGCTCCTCTGAGGTACTGCTTTAATAAAAGATGAGAAAAGATTGGTGGCTCTGTATTGTAATGAGCCGAAATGGCAGAGGCATGAATTTTAATTGATGAAAAAGATAGGCCTTTGTCCAGCATCTCAGTTAAGTATTGTAAAATCTGAGGAATATTTGTTACAGCTGTATCTGTTCCTTGTGCCTGGTTCCAAGCACAGAATCTCTTCCATTTTCCAGCATAAGATTTTCTAGTACGAGGCCTTCTGGATTCCAAAATGACATCCATCACAGCTTTACTGAGAGGTGTGTTTTGTATGATTACATTATCCACCATGCTGCCAGGTTTAAAGTCCTGAGTTGGCTGTGCAGGATCTGACTGTTTTGCTGGGACAGTAGATGGGGTATTTGAGGTAAGGTCCAAGCTGGGCATTGAGACAAATTCCTTAGGATTGGATACCAGTACTGGCGGGGCCAGTCTGGGGCAATCAGTATCATCTTTGGCTTCTCCTGTCCGACCTTTACGAGTACCTTGGAGGAGGAGTGGCAGTGGAGGAAAGGCATATACTGTTCCATTTTCCATGCTTGTCTGTGAAAGTCCGTGTGCAGAATCGTTTTAGTTGGTAGTTGTGAGGGGAGGCAAATAGATCTATGTCTGGACATCCCCATTTCCTTATCATCATGCTGAAGACTTGTGGATCTAGCTGCCACTCGTGGGGATCCATGAGGTTTCTGCTTAGTTCGTCTGCCAGAGTATTTTCCTTTCCTGGCAGGAATTGTGCCTGAAGATGTACTTGGTAAGTCAATGCTGTGTCCCACAAAGTCATGGCTAGTCTGCAAAGTGGGTAAGAATATGTGCCCACCCCCTGCTTGTTTATATACCACATGACCGTGCTGTTGTCTGTCTTTATCAGTAGTTGTCCCGGATGAAGTAGGTCCTTGAAGGCTGTCAGGGAATTTTGAACAGCTAGCATCTCTTTTTGATTGATATGTAGATGCATTTGGTTTGAGGACCATGTGCCCTGAATGCATCTTCCTGCCATGTGGGCCCCCAAGGCATAATCTGATGCATCCGTTGTTAGTGTCTGCCTGACTGGGGGTAATATAAATGGCTGTCCCTTGTTCTGGTGACAAGCCTTCGCCCACCATCGAAACTCCTGTTGCAGGCAGGGAATGAGAGTAATCACTGTCTCCAGGCTGTGGCAATGTTGAGTCCAAACACTTTTTAGGTACCACTGAAGTTTCCTCATATGCAGTCTTGCATATGGAATTAGTAGGATGCAGGATGCCATGAGGCCCAAAGCCTGCAGAATTTTTCTTGCAGATAACTTGGCCTTTGTTGCCAACATCTTGAAATAGGTAGTCAGTTGCCTTTGTTTGTCTGGCATGAGATAAGCCATCTGGGCAGTTGTATTTAAGCTTGCACCCAGGAATATTATCTCCTGAGAGGGTACTAGTTTTGATTTCTTTTCGTTGACTGTGTACCCTAGGCAAGTTAGAAGTATTTTCACAAACGCCAGATGCTGTAGAAGAATGTCCTTGTTCTCTGCTTGAATTAGACAGTCGTCCAAGTAAGGATATATTTGTAGTCCTCTTTGTCTGCAGAATGCAATTACTGGTGCCAGGCACTTTGTAAAGACCCTGGGCGCAGTAGATAAGCCAAAGGGCTGTGCAAAGAATTGGTAATGCATTGAGCCAGCCTTGAATCTGAGGTATTTTCTGCATGATTGTCTGACTGGGACATGCTGGTATGCCTCCTTTACGTCTAAAGTTACAAGCCAAGCATTCTTGCCCAGCAGGGGCAGAAGCTGCTGCTAAGTTAACATTTTGAATTTTGGTATATCCAGGAATGTGTTCAAAATAGATAGGTCCAGAATTGGTCTCCAGGCCTTGTCCTTTCTGGGTACCAAGAACAGTCTTGAGTAAAAACCTTGTCCCTGCTCTTGCTCTGGTACTTGTTGAATGGCCCCCATGTCCATGAGGGATGAGACTTGTTTTTGTGCCTCTGCCCATTGATTTTTAGGCAGATCTGGCCAGCCGTTTGCCTTTGGCAGAGTATGGAAATGGAACTTGCAGCCTTGTGACACTATGTTTAGAACCCACTTGTCCTGGGTTATAATGTGCCAAATTTGAGAAAAAAGTGCTAATTTTCCCCCTAAGGGTGCTACCAGGAGATAAGTGCTTGGTGCAGGCAGGGGGAAGTCATTGGGATCGTTTCCTGTAAGGTTGTGATTTGTCTTCTCCAACTTTGGAGGTAGAAGCACCCCGTTGCTTTGACCTGTATGAACCTTGCGCCTGGGATCTGCATCTAGGGCATTTGGATCTGCCCGTTTGACGTCTGTCTGACACAGAAAAGGACCAATTATTTGTAGGCCAGTGTCTACTAAACCTAGGTGGCTGTACTTGTAAAACAATCTTTAACAGTTTGCATAGATTTAGCTTTGTCCAACATTCTCTTTAACATCTCTTCTGCCTTAACACCAAAGTATCATGCTGTAAAGGTGCATCTAATAATTTAACTTTCACATGATCAGGCAGATTTTGTTCCTTTAACTAAGCATGCCTCCTAATTACAGAACCTGTAACTGCGGCCCTGCAGGAGGCCTCCAAAGATTCAAAACCACATTGCAAAGTATGCTTTCCAACTTGTTCAGCTGCATGCAATAAATCCTGCATTTCCTTGTTTTCTGCACATTCAGAGTTTAACATTTTCTGTTTAAGCAATGCCATGACATGTTGCTGATATTTGAGCATATGAAATCGACAGTTTAAGGCCCTTATAGCCAAGGTAACAGATGTGTAAACCTTTTTTCCCCATCTATCCAGTGCCCTACAATCTCTGTCAGAGGGGGTAGGGTTTTTTTGCAGCAGAAGCCTTAACTCCTTTGGGACCCTGTGAAATAGTCTCTGGGTCTGCAGCAGGGTTTTTAAAAAGGAATTTATGAGAGTCAGGAACCCTGTAATATATATCAGGCTTAACAGGAGCTGGAGGTAAGGAGTCAGGGGTAAGACTAGACTCCGAAAACACATCATCTACAATGTCTAACAGGTGGAATGGCTAGAGGCCTGTGTTGAGGAAGTAAAAGGAAATCTCTGAGCCTCTTTTTAGATTCTGAAAAATCTTGGCTCTCCCAGTGGAAATGCTCCCTCATGGTATGCAAGGTTTCCCCAAAAGAATAGTCCTCTGGAGGAGAAGCTGAAGGTATAGATTCTTCAGCATCAGAATCCTCATAGGGGGGAAGAGAATATTCCTGATCAGAAGAGGAATCAGAAGAAATAGAAAAGTACAGTTTTGTACCTACCATAAATGTAGATGTTCGAGTGCTAATACAGCTGCAGTAATCACAGATGGGTTCTCTGCCGTCAGGCGGTCCCTCGGTCGGCCGAATTCCAAAGTCTTGGTCCGGCGTCGGTTGTCGTCGCTTTCTCTTCTGACGTCAGTGAGGCCAGAGTATATAAGACACAGCCGACGCCATGTTCTTCAGTCTTTCTTGCCCCAGATGTCAGGTGCCCCCAGAAGGAAGGCAATACCTAAATAGTGCTTATATGCATATACAAGCAATGCAATATAATCCAAAATCAGTAGTAGCAAGCAAATAAAACATAGCTGGATAACCCAGTCAGGTAGTATGAAGAGGTTGCTAGGCCTCATGCCTTTACCAAGTGGGGAAGGAGGGAGGGAAACCTGTACTGCAGCTGTATTAGCACTCGAACATCTACATTTATGGTAGGTACAAAACTGTACTATGTTCATCGTGCATACAGCTGCAGTAATCACAGATGGGTAGAATCCCAAAGCTATGCACTGGGTGGTAGGTACTAGGAGGAACTGGGTTGAGCCAGAATGCCCTGCAAAACAGCAGTGGCAAAGCCTGCTCTTGTTCTGGAATATAAAGGCAGATGGTAGTGTTTTGTGAAGGTATGTACAGAACTCCAGGTGGCTGCCTCCAAAATATCTTTGATAGGAACTCCTCTGAGGAAGGCTGTAGAGGTAGCTGTGGCCCTGGTGGAGTGTGATCTGATACCTGCAGGAACAGATTTCCCATGATAGGAGTAACAAAACCGTATGCAGTGGCCTATCCACTTTGAAATAGTCTGCTTTGTAACTGGCTTCCCTTGAGCCCCTACAGCATAGGACACAAAGAGTTGTTCTGATTTCCTGAAGG
This sequence comes from Protopterus annectens, assembly GCF_019279795.1. Taxonomy (NCBI): domain Eukaryota; kingdom Metazoa; phylum Chordata; order Ceratodontiformes; family Protopteridae; genus Protopterus; species Protopterus annectens. The sequence continues at coordinate 123,360,591 of NC_056749.1, forward strand.
ACTTTGTTCTGTCCAAATAATAACGAAGCTGCCTATGGATGTCTAAGGAGTGTAGCAGCCTTTCCCCTTTGTTTTGAGGATTGGGGTAAAAGGTGGGTAGGTGTATGGCTTGATTTAAAGCTACCCTGGATACCACTTTAGGCATAAATGATGGGAACCCTTTCCTGATGGAAAATGAGAAAGGGCTGCACCGCCATGAGGGCCTGAAGTTCAGAAACCCTACGAGCTGAAGTGATGGCCAGAAGGAAGGCTGTCTTCCAGGACAAATATTGCAAATCTATTGAGGCAGCTGGTTCAAAAGGTGGCAATGTTAATTTTTCTAGTATGTAATTAAGATCCCAGGCTGGTATTGGTTGTTTCCTTGGTGGTCTTATATTCTTAGCCCCTCAGAGGAACTGTCGTAAGAGTGGGTGAGAAAATAAAGGAGGATCCGTGTTGAATTCTGCAGAGATGGCTGAGGCTTGGATTTTTATGGGAAAAAAAGAAAGTCCACTGTTCAATAGCTCCGCTAGGTACTGTAATACCTGAGGCAAGTTCAGTTTTCTATGGTCCTGGCCTTTTTTCTCATTCCAAGAGCAAAACCGCTTTCATTTTGCGGAGTAAGCTTTTCTAGTAGCTGGCCTTCTGGCCGCCAAAATGACATCCTGTACCTCCTTGGAGAGTAGGTTCTGTTGTGGTGTTAAGGAATTTTCCATGCAGCGAGATTGAGTGTTTTCAGCTGACTGTGAAGAGTTTTGTAGCTGTGCTGAGTCAGCAGAAGAGGCATTAGAGGCAGGGACCAGGGAGGAGTATGTGTTAGGTTCCTCAGGAGTGGGTACCAGTGTTGCCTTGGCCAATCTGGAGCAATCAGTATCATCTTCGGTTTGTCTGTTCTTGCTTTCAAAAGCACCTTGGGCAGAAGAGGCAGAGGTGGGAATGCGTAAACTGTCCATGCTGTCAAACTGAATGAAAGGGCGTCCACTCTCCAGGCCTTTGGGTGAAAGGTCTTTGAACAAAACTTTTCCAATTGATGATTCCTGTGGGAGGCAAAAAGATCTATGTCTGGCCTCCCCCATGCTTGGATTATTTCTGCAAACACCTGAGGATGTAACTTCCATTCGTGTGGATCTGTCATTTTTCTGCTTAGATTGTCTGCCAGTGTGTTTTCCAGTCCTGGCAAGTACTGTGCTTGAAGTTCGATTTGTCTTTCCAGAGCCAAGTTCCAAAGAGTCATGGCTAGTCTGCACAAGGGGTATGAATGTGTTCCTCCTTGTTTGTTTATGTACCACATTACCGTGGTGTTGTCTGTTCTTATCAGTAATTGTCCTGGATGCAGGAAGTCCTTGAAAGCTGTAATTGCATTTATTACTGCTAGCATTTCTTTTTGATTGATGTGAAGGTGCTTTTCTTTTTGGGACCATTTGCCCTGAATGCACCTGTTCGTCATGTGCGCCCCCCAGGCGTAGTCTGAGGAGTCTGTGGTTATGACTTGCTTTGCTTGAGGCTTGCAGAATGGGAGGCCTTTGTTTGCTTGACATGCTTGGGCCCACCATAGAAATTCCTTTTGCAAACATGGAATTATTGGTATTATTGTTTCCAAACTGTGACTGTGTTGAGACCATAGGTTTTTTAGGTACCATTGAAGTATCCTCATATGCAGCTTTGCAAATGGGGTTAATAGAATGCAAGATCCCATGAATCCCAGAGCCTGCAGGATTTTCCTTGCAGTAAGCCTGGTACTTTTTGCTAGTATTTTGAAGTACTGAGATAGTTGCCCTTGTTTTTCTGGTGTAAGGTAGGCCATCTGGGTGTTTGTGTCCAAGTTGGCACCCAGGAAAGTTATTTTCTGGGATGGTGTTAGCCTTGATTTCTCTTTGCTGATTGTATATCCCAGAGAAAGCAGTAACCGTGTCACATATGCCAGATGTTCCAGAAGTATGTTCTTGCTGTCGGCTTGGATCAGGCAGTCGTCCAGATAAGGGTAAATTTGTATCCCTTGAAGTCTGCAGTAGGCAGATGCCAGGCACTTTGTGAATACTCTGGGCGCAGTAGATAAGCCAAAGGGCAATGCAGAGAATTGATAGTGGATTGAATCTGCAAGAAATCTGAGGTATCTTCTGCAGCTTTGTCTGACTGGGACATGCAGGTATGCCTCCTTGAGGTCCAATGCTACCAGCCAGAACTCCTTGCCCAGCATGGGAAGAAGCTGCTGTAATGTGAGCATCTTGAATTTTGGTACGATTAGAAATGTGTTTAGGGTAGATAAGTCCAAAATGGGTCTCCAGTCGGTTCCTTTCCTTGGTACCAGGAAAAGTCTTGAATAAAAACCTTGACCTTGTTGGTGAGTAGGTACCTCTTGAATAGCTCGCATGCTTATGAGCTTTGAAATTTGCAGTTGTGCCTCTGCCCTTTGATTTTGTGGCAGGTTTGGCATGCCTCTCATTTTGGAAGAGTGTGAAATTGAAATTTGTAGCCTCTGTTTATAATGTCCAGGATCCATTTGTCTGTTGTGACAATATGCCAATTGCTTGCAAATAGTGCTAGTTTTCCTCCCAAAGGTGCTGCCAGCTGAGACATGCTTGGCATGGAAATGAGGGAGTCATTGGGTTTGCTTCCTGTATTGTTGTGCACTGTCTTCGCCACCTCTTGGTGCTGGAGTTTGCCATTGTCGGCCTCTATATGATCCTTGTGATTGCCCTCTGCCCCTTGTGTGTCTGTATCTACCTCTTTGGGGCTTGTCAGTGGCTGGAAAGGACCAGTTTTTTGAAGGCCAATTTCTGCTAAAACGTGGTGGTTGGACCTGTAAGAAGGCTTTGACAGTTTGCATAGATTTGGCTTTTTCTTCCATTTTCCGTAGTATCTCCTCAGCATTAGTACCAAACAGCACATCCTTTTGTAAAGGAGCATCTAGAAGTTTAGCTTTTACATGATCTGGTAAATTTTGTTCCCTAAGCCAGGAATGTCTGCGAATGACTGATCCTGTAGCTGCCGCTCTACTTGAGGCCTCTAGGGCATCATAACCACATTGTAAGGTGTGTTTACCCACTTGTTCTGCACTATGCATCATATCCTGTAACTCCTTTAAATCTTGTTGTTCCGGTTGAGACATTTTGTTCCTCAATTGTGTTAATAGGAACTGTTGATATTTAAGCATATGAAACTGACAATTTAAAGCCCTCATGGCTAGGGTGGCCGAGGTATAAACCTTTTTCCCCCACCTTTCCAAAGATCTTGATTCCCTTTCTGCAGGAAGTGGATTTTTGGCAGTGGAGGCCTTCAATCCCTTGGGGCCTTGTGAAATGGTTTCAGGGTCAGCATTATGGCTTTTGAAGAGAAATTGGTGAGAGCTGGGTACTCTGTAATACCTATCAGGTTTGACTGGTGCAGGAGGCAGAGAATCCGGGTTAAGACAAGCCTCCGAATAGACATCATCCAGTATGTCCAAAACAGGGGGTATAGCCAGAGGTCTTTGTTGAGGTAACAAAAGAAATTCCCTAAGTCTTTTCTTGGAATCTGAAAAGTCTTGGCCTTCCCAATGGAAGTGTTCCCTCAAGGTGTGTAAGGTTTCCCCAAAGGAAAAATCCTCAGGAGGGATACAGAGGAATGGACTGTTCTGCATCCGAATCCTCAAAAGGAGAGTAAGAGTGTTCCTCTGCATCAGAATGTTCTGATAAAATGGATCCCTGATCAGAAGAGGAAGAATCTTCCTCCACTCTGGGTCTCTTGTCTGGAGGGGGTTGAGAACCTCTGATAAGAGTAATTAAATCCTCAGCCATTCTAAGCATCTGTTTTTAGGCATGGGACCTGGAGATGGGCCCTGTACAACAGGCCTCATGGGCTGCCTGGCTGCTTTGGATTTAGTAAAGGCCTTAATTGAAAAGGAAGATGAGGGCCTAAATACACCATGGGTGGAGGTGGACCTGTCCACATTAGTAGGCTCAACATTAGCAGAGGCGTCGGTTGTAGTCTGGGAAGGGCCGAGGACCCAGCGGTCTCGGTACAGAGGACACTGCCAAAGAAGTGTCGTCGGTAGTCAGGGACTGCAAAGGCGTCTCGCTGAGAACCGGACCACGTGTAGCCTGTTTTGGCGTGGTGTCGGCGGGACCGCGGGCCTCGCGTGTCGGTCCTTTCCTACGCTTTTGGTCAAACGGTAGTCGGGTGTCTGACGACATTTTATAATCAAAAGCTTTACCAAAGTAGTGCTGGGCGAACTCCGCCCGACGCTTAATAGTGCGTTTATTGAAGGTAGCGCAAAAGCGACAGCCCGAGACGTCGTGGTCTGGGCCCAAACAAGGTATGCAGCGGGAATGGAAATCCTTATGCGGTATTTGCTTCCCACAAGAAATACAATTATTAACTTTTTCTGACATCGGTCTGAGGCAAGAAAAGTTTCCCCAACGGGGTACTTAGCTTTAATGAAGACTTCGGATTCCAAAATATTCGTAATTCAGGAGCTGGCCGACCAGCACTCGCGAACTGCTTCTGCTTCGGGCACCGCACGGCAAAAAAGACTGAAGAACATGGTGTCGGCTGTGTCTTATATACTCTGGCCTCACTGACATCAGAGGAGAAAGCGACGACAACCGACGCCGGACCAAGACTTTGGAATTCGGCCGACCGAGGGACCGCCTGACGGCAGAGAACCCATCTGTGATTACTGCAGCTGTATGCACGATGAACATCCTGATCTGAAGATTCATAGTCAGTCTCTTGCTTAGGCCTCTTATCAGGAGGGGGATGGAAACCCCTGATCAAGGTAATCAAGTCTTCGGCCATTTTGAGTATCTGTTTTTTGGGCATAGAGGCCTGTCCATGTGGCTCTTGAGTTTGTTTATTTGCTTTAGAAGGTGCTTTAGTCTTTGCCTTTGAAGCTGAAGTCGGTTTAATGTTAAGATGTTTAGGTCTGAATACACCCTCAGAAGCCGGTGCCTGCTCAGCAGCTCCGGACCCATCTGAGGGAATAGTATCCGAGGCTACAATCACTTGAGTTTCCAGCGGCATGGCCGACTCAACATGGGAGTCCGTAGCAGCCTGCGACTCTAAAGTAGCGGGCGTCAGGGGCTGCGAAAGCACCTCACTGAGAACTGGCGACTGGCTTAGGAGAAGCTTTGTTGGTTTTGGGACTCGGCTGTTTATCTCTCTCCTTTTCTTTGCATTTTTTGTGAACTCCGGTAGTCAGATGGCTATCCGACATTTCTGGATAATTAAACCGGTGTCCAAAATAGTTTACAGCAAAATCATACCAATGCTTAATAGTGCATTGGTTAAATCTAGCACAAAACCGACAACCAGAAACGTTGTGATCAGGGCCTAGGCAAGGAATACAGTAAGAATGAAAGTCCTTATGAGGTATTTGCTTTCCACAAGAAATACAATTACTTACTTTTTCTGACATCAGTTTGGAGCAAGAAAAAAATTTCCCCAACGGGGTACTTAGCTTTATTGAAGACTTCGGATCTGAAATTCTAACACGAAAATCTCAGGAGTCGACCAACCAGCACTTGCGAACTGGTTCTGCTTCGGGCACCGCGCGGCAAAAAAGACTGAAAAAAATGGCGTTGGCTGCTTCTTTTATACCCCTGACGTCATGGAAGAAAAGACAACAACTGACACAGGACCCAAGACTTTGATAATCAGACCAGCTGAGGGCTACCTGCAAGCAGATAACCAAAGTGTAATGACTGCAACAGTGAAACACGAAGAACATCTGCAGATAAAGATGACTCCCTAATTTCTGAAGTTATTAGTAGGACAGGTGCGAGGAGGATCAGAGATAGGGATGACTCCCCAAGTCTTAAAGTTTGTCACATAAATTACTTTAAAGCAGAACAAAATTCAGCTTATCAGCAGACTGCATGACATCAAGCAAATACCGAAGTAAAAGATGGATCCAGGTTTCATGATAAGAACTGTATAAAAGACTAAATGTTGGTAGTGGGGTATTCTGTAGGAACATTAGTTCCGAGGTAAATGTAGAATCATCATCTGTACTTGTACTGAAAAGCAAACCTTGTACATTAAAAGCTGTTAAGTTGCAATATACAGTATGTCGTCTGTTATATAAATAAGTTCATAGGTTCATACTAGGCTATCTGCCCTAGGGCATTTATAAGCCTAGCCAGAGTATGTTTGGCTTTCGCCACCCATTTTAAATTAATTTTGCTATGCCCTTTTTCGAGGTTAGTATACTGTGCCTCTGTCTAACAGTGACACAGAAGTGATACCCGGGGTAAACCTACTATCTCCCAGCCACTCATCAAAATTCCTCTTGAAGAAAGTCAATGAAGGACTCTGCCTAACCTGGACTGGGATTTTATTCCAGAGTGAAGGGAGCCTCTGGGTTATGAATCTGTCCCTCCAGCATGTCCTATTTATTTCAGTGCTGAGGTTCAAGTCTCTCGAGCGCGTAGCTCGATGGGATTTGGATTTTTTGAGGTGCAGCATGTCCCTTAATTCCGGGTTGGACATGGCTTTATACGTCAGGCACAGATCGCCTCTGAGCAGGCGGTATGCCACTGAGTAGAGCTGGAGTTTCTTTAACCGGGCAGCACATGGCATCTGTTTGAGCCCTTGATGAGGTACTTTTGGGGTCTTTCCAGTTGCTGCAGGTGTTTGGTAAGGTACATCCCAAAAGGGGCATTGTACTCGATTATGGGCCTGATGAGGGATGAGTAAAGAGGCACGATGACCTCCCCTGATCTAGATGTGAATCCCTTCATGATTAGGTGGGCTGTATAAAATGTTTTTCTAACCACTTTGGCCACGTGGTTGTCAAATGAGAGATTGCTATCAACTTGGGTCCCCAGGTCCCTAATTACTTCTTCTGTACTTAATGGATTACCACCTATGTGGTAATTTGTGGGATCTTTGTTTTTGCCAAAGGGGATGACTATACACTTTTTGGCGTTTAGCTTGAGGCCATGGCTCTGGCACCAGTTGTCTGTTTCTATGAGGCCCTTTTGGAGGATGCTTGTGTCGGCTGGAGAGTCGATTATGGCGCCCAGTTTGCAGTCATCTGCGAACTTGGTCAGCCACAATCCTTCCATGTTGGCCCGTACCTCCGAGAAATATATACAGAACAAGAGAGTTCCCAGGACTGAGCCTTGTGGGATGCCACTTGTAACTGGTTTGGAGTCTGACATGGCTCCAGCAATTCTAACCATGTGGGTTCTGTCCTTGAGCCAGTTTGCAACCCATCTAGTGACATAGGGGTTTATATTTAAGCTGGTGAGCTTATCTATAATGCACGAGTGGGGTAATGTATCGAAGGTTTTTGCGAGGTCCAGGTAGGCTGTGTGGACCACCTTCCCTTCTTCAATGACCTTGGTGACGGTTTCAAAGAAGTCAACCAGGTTTAAGAGGCAGGATCTGCCCTTAACAAAGCCGAACTGGGTAGGATCCATTGTCTGTAGGTCCCCAAATATCTTTATTTATGAGGTCCATGATGATCCTTTCCATAGCTTTGCAGACCAAGCTAGTCAGGCTTATGGGGCGATAGTTTCCAGGGTCCGTTGAGGCACCACCTTTGTGGAGAGGGACCAATGTTGCTGTATGCCACTCTTTGGGTACATATCCTGTAGTAAGGCTGAGACTGAACAGTAGTTTTATGTTTGGGTTTAGCTCTTCTTGGAGTTCATGTAGGACGCAGCCCGGGACACCGTCTGGTCCCATTGATGCTGTGTTTTTTTGCTTTGGAGAGGGCGGCTCTTACCTGAGCATCTGAGATGTCGGGAGGCAGCACTCTGCTGGGATAGATATTTGCCCTTTTGGTGGGGAGGGGGGGGGGTTGGGGTTTGCGCTGAACCTGTCAGCTAGGATGTTGGCAATGTCTGTGGGTTCGGTGTATTTTTTGTCATTTTGGACTAATTCTGAGCATATCTGGGAATTCCCAACCAGATTTCTAACATAACTAAAGAAAGCCTTGTGATTATCCTTAGTGTCCTGTGCAATTTTTCTCTCGAAGCTGGCCTTAGACGATTTTATGAATGCCCGTAGTTTTTTGCTAATACTGATCAGAGATGCCTTCCCTTTTTGGGATTTTGCTCTATCATGTAGTAGCTTCCTCCTTCTATTGTATGGTTTGTTTATGGCTGGGGTCCACCAGACAGGACGCTTGCCTTTGGAGGATTGGGTCTTGGTTTTATTTGGGATTGCATGATCCATGCATTCCTGAAGGTGTTCATAGAATGCATTTATACAGGATTCTGCGGTCTGGGCTGCATTTTCCACAGGCCTGGGGGCTTTGAAGGATTCCACCTCGGTTTTGAGGAGTGTGAAATTTGCTTTAGAGAAGTTTTTCACTGTGGTTTTCTGGGCAGGGGGTGGGGTCGGGATGTGAATACCCAGTTGGATTAGTTTATGGTCTGATCTTACCAGTGAGGGATACACTTCTGGTCTGGAGCATAGAGTCCCCATGTTGGTAATGATCAGGTCCAGTATGTTTTCCCCTCTTGTGGGAGTGGTAACAAGTTGTTCCATTGCATTTGAGTTTATGAATTCTAGGAACCTTTGGGCTAGGGTGTTGGAGCTAGAGTAATGCTCCCAGTCTATGTTTGGGTAGTTGAAGTCGCCCAATATAATGGCGTTTGGAGAGACCTTCATATTTTCCAGTGTTCTCAGGAAGGCCGAGTGGGGTTCCTGGGTTTGGGAGGGTGGTCTGTAGCAGGCTATAAACTGGAAGGCAGTTTTACCCACTGTTAGTTGCACATGGATAGTCTCTGATGCTTCGTGCTGTGCCACCAACCTGGAGGTGTGGGTATCTTTGATGAATATTGATACTCCCCCTCCTTTTGTAGTTCGGTCCAAGTTTTGGGGCCGAAAAGCATGGTATGAGGTATAACCTGGTAGTGCTGGGGTGCTCTCGGGAGCCCTGAACCAGGTTTCTGTTACTGCACAGATATCGATGTTCTCCATGCTAAGGAGAGTTTCGAGTGCGTGCATCTTGAGTTTTAGACTTCTGGCGTTGAGTAGCATTAGTTTCTTATCCCTTGTGATACCTATGGAGGTGGGTTTGTCTTTTGAGCTTTGCCTAAAAAAGGCACTATGGAGGTAGAAAGAGCCTTTGCCAATATCCGAAAGCCCAGGGGTGACAGGTGCAAGCCATCCTTAGCGAAGCATCGTGGCTTGTCGAGCATATCATCCCAGGCTGACAGGCATTGGATCCCCTATGAATGACACCAATACTTAAGCCAATTGTTGAAATTGATCATCTTGTCTTCATATTGTGGCATCATTCTTGGTGAGGGTAAGATGCTACTCAAGGTCAGGGTCATACCGGCCTGGGCTACATGCTCAGAGAGATCCTCTATGTCTCTTTTCATGTAGTCCAGGGAGGTACTTCTCAGGTCATTCACACCAGCATGGACAATGACGGAGTCATATTTGTACTTGCCTTGGAGTGACCTGAGTGCTTGTGTTATGTGGTGGATCCTAGCGCCCAAGAGGCTGCTCACCGTGACCTTCTCCTTGTTCAGCCTGGTGAGCGGGACGTCAGTGTGCCTGACGATAGAGTCACCTATTACAAGTGTATCAGGTGTGTTGTTTAGCCTTAAGGGCTGTGACTGTTCGGCACACTGGCTTTGTGAGATATGTGTTGCACGTGTTTTGTTTTGGGGTAGTGGTTGCTTGGGTGTCTGCTTTGGAGGTCTCTGCTGCTTACGCAGATCTTTATTTAGAGCCTCCGAGTATGTTTTTGTGTGATTATGTGTTTGGTTTGCTGTCGTGGTAGGTCTATGTGAGACTGGAATTGTAGTGAGTGTGGTTTCCTTCTCCTCCTGACTGGTTATGCCAGTACTGCGTTGAGAGAGCTTAGCCTCCAGTTTGGCTATATGGTTGCATCTCTCACATGTGTTGGAATTTGCTGGGAGGAGGAGAGGGTTGTCTGTGTACATGAGGCAGTTGTAACATTGCCTCAAGATTCCCAGATTCACCAGCTGGACCGGAGAGGAGATTGACAACTGACCTTTGGACATGCTAGAATAGTATTGGGAATTCCTTTATAATTGAAAACAAGGGCCAATGGGGAACAAGGTACTCAAGGGGAGTTTGTGAGGGTGTAGTGCTTTTAATTTTTTTGTGCTGACTTATATAATTGCTTAGTGAGCAAGTGCCAGGTAACTTAAGTGCAATGTGTTACAGGTAACTTAAATGCAAAAACGACAAACAGTAACTTTCTTTCAAGTTCATGCAAGTTTTCCATACTGTGCAGCAGGCAGAGTTTAAGGTTAAAAGTGAAAAAATTTAGTTCATGACACAGGAAGTTATTATATTAGTAACTGCACTTAAGTTGCTTAAAGTTGTTACAGTATTATAAAGTATAAAAGTGCCATGATAATTAGCTACAGTCTTGTCACTGATGTACGAAACATTAATCAGTGCACAACTTCTAGAGCACATTTAATTCTGGGAGTTCCAAAACTGGCTGCATGTATTAAACCACAAAGTAAGTGATTTATGGTAACAGATTTAGCAAATGGCTTTTTTGCCGTGCCACTCAGAAAGACTGGCCAAGATTTGCCTGTACATTTAAAAATCAACAGTATGTCATGACTAAGTTACTGCAGGGATATCAGAATAGTTCAGTTATTTTTCATCAGATGGTAGGGTGCATTCTGCAACATTTGTAAAAGATGATTCAGTACTGCATTACATTGATGGTATATTAATTCAGTCTGAAACAGTGGAGGAGCACATACGGCTTCTTAAAAAGTTTTCCATACAAGTTTTCCATACTGTGCAGCAGGCAGAGTTTAAGGTTAAAAGTGAAAAAAATTAGTTCATGACACAGCAAGTTAAATTTCTAGGTACTATCGTTAAACCATCAGAAAGGTCTCCTTGCCCAATGAGAGTGCAAGGCATTTTACAAATGGAAAAGCCATGGATAATAGTACATTTACACAAATTCATGGGAATCATGAACTATAATAGGGAATTATTATAGAGGATTATGCAGCTATGGTGGCTCCTCTATACAAAATGTTACTGGAACAGAATAACTTCACTCTTTTAGAGTGGGGACTTCATGAAGATGAAGCATTTTCACAAATGAAGGTAAAGTTAGCACAAGCTACAGAGTTAATAGCACCCACACCAAAGTTACCATTTGTAATACAAGCAGAAGCAGGAAAAAAAGACATTAACTGCTGTACTATTACAGGAATGGCTACATAGTAGCCACAACAGAATGGAAAAAAACATTATGTCCAGTCACTTTTTGTAGCCGAAAGATGACCCCAGTGGAAATACTGCACTAAGCAAAAGTTTTGGTAGACAATTTTGAAATGAATGAAATCACAGATGGTATTAGTCAAGCAGTATTTGCAAAATGGATGTCACTTTTCCATACAGGCAGGGGACAAATATTTGTCAAATCACATGGAATATGAAAAAGTACAGCTGTGTACACTTACCATAAATGTAGATGTTCGAGTGTATTCACTGTTGCAGTCATTATATTTGGGTAATCTGCTGGCAGGTTGCCCTCAGTCAGCCTGATTAACAAAGTCTTGGGTCCTGCGTCGGTTGCTGTCCCTTCTTCCATGATGTCAGGTCGTCAGGGGTATAAAACATGCAGCCGACACCATTACATCAGTTTTTCTTGCCCCAGATGTCAGGTGCCCCCCAAATGGGGAGCAAGATAAAATTAAAAACACAAAAAAATATACCTCCAACCAAAAGAAAATACACCAAAAAGGCTTTTAAGCATAGTAAAAGAAAGTAGAGGTACAGTAAGAGAAAAACAGGGGGCTGGAGGGAGGGTAATCAGGACTGCAACAGTGAATACACTTGAACATCTACATTTATGGTAAGAGTACACAACTGTACTATGTTCTTCGTGTTTCACTGTTGCAGTCATTACATTTGGGTAGATTCCCAAAGTTATGGTTGGGAGGATGGATTTATACAGCATTAGGACCAGCTATAAGGCCCTGCAAAACAGCAGTGGCAAAGACAGCTCTAGATTTAGAGAAAATTGGTAAATTATAATGCTTGGTGAAAGTATGAACTGAACTCCAGGTAGCAGCTTCTAGAATATCCCTGGTAGGAACACCTCTGAGAAAGGCTGCAGAAGTAGATGCAGCCCTGGTGGAATGAGATCGGATCCCCTGGGGGATAGGTTTTTCCATGGTGCTTATAGCAGAACTTAATGCAATGGCTTATCCATTTAGAAATGGTTTGTTTTGAAATAGCCTTCCCCTCTGCCCCTGCAGCAAATGCTACCAGCAGTTCAGATTTTCTTCGAGATTTAGTCCTGTCCAAGTAGAATCTAAGTTGTCTGTGCACATCCAATGAATGCAGAATCCGCTACCCCTTGTTCTGTGGATTGGGAAAGAAAGTTGGCAAATGAATGGACTGATTAAGAGCCACACTGGATACCACCTTGGGCATGAAGGATGGATTGGTCCTGAGGGACACCCTGTCCGCATGAAAGATGATGAAAGGCTCCACTGCCATAAGGGCCTGTAATTCAGATATCCTTCTAGCTGAAGTGATTGCTAAAAGGAAGGTTGTTTTCTAAGAAAGAAATTTTAAGTCTGCAGTAGCAGCTGGCTCGAAAGGAGGTAGAGTGAGTTTCTCCAATACAAAGTTAAGGTCCCTGGCAGGGGTTGGAGCTCGCCTGGGTGGTCTCAAGTTTTTGGCCCCTCTGAGGTACTGCTTGAGCAGAGGATGAGAGAAGAGGGGAGGTTCTGTGTTATAATGAGCTGAAATGGCTGAGGCGTGGATTTTAATGGAGGAAAAAGACAGGCCCTTGTGAAGCATCTCAGTTGAGTATTGCAAAATCTGAGGTAAACTGGGCGCTGCTGTGCTCATCCCTTGAGATTGATTCCAGGCAGAGAATCTTTTCCATTTGTCAGCATAAGATTTTTTAGTACTAGGTCTTCTCGCATCCAAGATGACATCCATCAAAGGTTTGCTGAGGGATGCTAAGGGTGAATTTAAGTGATTAGCCAAGCTACAAGTTTCAATGTTGGGAGCTGAGGGTGCAAAATTTGGTTCTCCTGCTGAGACAGTAAGAGGACAGGTATATGTACAACTCTCACAATGTAAAGCAAATGCATCTTTACAAAACAGTACTGGTATAAAATGCTGCATACTTCAAGGAGAAATGGCATTCTTTCAAGTTTACACAGTACTGCAGAAGGATCTCAGATAGAGCTATGGGAGAGAAATGTATTGATCTGCATCAACGATTCAGTAATTATTGGAAGGCAACCTTGTCTTTTTATTATCAGAACTTTTAATACTAATCCCATAGCCAAGTCTGATCAAGTAATCATGGTACCATCAACATGTATGTTAGTGGGACAAAACTACCAAAGAACAGTAATAAACTTAATTATGTCATTTCCTCCTGACACTACTGGCTGTAGAAGATGAAGAGCATGGTATGACACTCTTAGATGGTATGATACTCTTGGGGGGGGGGGGGGGGGGGAGACAGGCTTAGGTGCATTGAACTCTATTTTGATGTAGAGATAAGGCAACCACATTAAAACTAACAGGCCAATTTCACAGATAGTACATTTACAAGCACAATGGTTACTTACTATATGGACATCAGAGAAGAGACATACAATTTCAAAAAGACTTTTTTGCAATGTTTTAACGACTCTTTGATTAGCAGGTTAGGGTTTGATGTTAATGTTACTAAATTTGTAGATTGGACTAAATGTACTTTGCAGTCTTTGTATGTACAAATGCAGAAAAATTCAGTGCAAATGAAGTTTATGTCCAATAATGAATATGTGCGGAGAACTCTGTGTAAAAAGCGGGTCCCAAGTACCAACTGCATTGAAAAGCATGGGCAGAATGTCTGCACAGATACATACTGTACAGGAAAAGTTAAACATTATAAAGTAAAAAGTTCAAAAGTAATGTCCCAAGTTGTAGTTTTACCACTGAGTTTTGCACCACCATTCTATCCGTACCAGTACTAGTTACCCCAGTTAGAGGGAAACAATGTTGATTTACAAAACAGAACTCACAAAACTGAACATTGTACTCATACAGCTAATGGACTGGTGTGTGGTCAGCACTCGCCAGTGTATGAACCATGTTTTTTACAACATTCTGTAAATTTATGTACATGGATAATTTACCCTCTAATTTTGAAATGTTTACAGAAATAGCACTACAGTTTATATGTACTACAACAAATCAAAGCTTAACATTTACTAAACAACATCCTTTTGTAGGCTGTCTTAATATCACTCATCTGACGTGGCATAACACGTCTGTTTATTCCGGAAAGCAAGGCGGCAATGCTTTTGCGATGGACTCCACAAGAATAGTCAATGACTAACGTAGGGTTTTCACTAGAATCATTAGAGGATGGTTTGCAAATGGGAATAAACTTTTAGACTGGATTATTCACCCAATTCTGGTAGTAATGCTTGTTATTGTATTAACTGTGTAGAATTGTGTTTTAACTTGTATCAAAAGAAAGCTAAAGGTTTTGTTTCCTAATGTGTTTTCTATAAATCATGATGAAAATTATGATCTGACCAAAGAATACATATCAATGTAAACTGTTTCATGTGTTTATAAAACAAGAGGGAACTGTGAGAATACATACATTTAAACACTTAACAATAGTGCATGTACATTTCTGTATATATATATATATATATATGTGTGTGTGTATATATATATATATATATATATATATATATATATATGTGTGTGTGTGTGTGTGTGTGTGTGTGTGTATATATATATATATATATATATATATATACATATATATATATATATATATATATATATATATATATATATATATATATATATATACACATACACACCCTCACAGCAAGAGGCTCTCCTGTTCGATTCTCGGCTTGAGTGCCTTCCGTGTGGAGTCTGCATGTCCTCCCCACGGTCGAGTGGCGTTCGAAAAGACATGCGTGAATAAGTGTGCCTTCGCTTAATGTTGGGGGCCAGGCTGGCAACTCGGCACCATAAAAATCTACTGCCAATCATTAGCGGACCAGAGATTCGCTGCGGTAACCCCTAACCGGGAAAAGCCGAAAGGACAAACAGCAACGCCGCTTAAGTTGCTTGATGTTGTTACAGTGCCGTGATAATTTTGCAGTGCTCATGGAGAGGGGGGAAAAATCTTTTTTCTTGGTGCAGTTAGGACCACCATTGCCAAATCAGCTCACCTTGTTTTTATAAAATTTACTTTGCTCAGGAGCTCCACAAAATATCTTAAGATAATGAGCAAAATGTAATACTAAACTACTGGGGAATAAATGCTCTCAAACAAGGCATTAATGTTAAACTGCCCCCCATCCCCCCCCCCCAAAAAAGTCTGCTGTTTCCTGGTAACATAACACTCTATGAAGCATAGGAGTAAAAACTGTCATCTTGTTTTTCTCTCTCCAAATGCAGCTCAGCTGTGAACAGTACAAGGGGAATATAGTTAAATAAAAAAGCCACAGCTTTGGCCTCAGACAGCTTCAGAAGCTAAACAAACATTTTGGTGGCTGTGCTATGGTAAGATCCTTAAATTAATCTATCATATAACATTATAAAAATTCTCTGAGGATGATCCTGAAGACAGGGTGTCATCATCCCATGAAGACATACCTACAGCTAAAGAAGACCTTATCTGTTTTGAAAAGCTAGTGGTTCACCCTTCTTTTACCATATGAGAATTGGATAAAACAGTGGAAGATGCTTTTTCATTTTTTTTTTAAATATATACATGTGGGAAATCCCCAGTGTGACACATTTTGATTTGCTGAAATCTGGAAGGCATGCTGCAGTAATGTGAACTATTCATGTGCAAGTTATACACCGTGAAAAGCAAGGATACCAGCCAGCATCAGCAGTATGGAGGTTTGATCCCCATAAGCTCCATATTTCCTAGTACCAGATGTATGCTGCCTCTAAATGTTGACTGTGTCAGACATTAGCTTCACTGACATTCAATCCAAATTGTCTATTCAACCACATCGGCATAACAGTAAGGATATTGGCACAGGGAGTGGCAGTAACCTGGATAAGATCAAAGGACTGGCTAGGAAGCAAGGCCTGCCTTAGCTTGAACATCTGCAGTCTGACATCTGGGATGGAGAAAAACCAAAAACACTGGTGCCGAAGCAACTGGATTCCAAAACAAGTTTCTAATAAATTGCTTTATTTACATAATACATATAAAATCCAAAAAAGATAAGCTTTTTTTGTCCAAATAATATTTAACTTCTTCAGAAAAATGCAAAAACAGAAGGACACTTAAATATCATTTGGTTGAATATGATTGGTTCAAACAGACAACAACCCCCCTTGTTAAACCTTACAATACGATGTCTTGGTTTATCTGGGATGGAGAACGCCCCTTCATAATCATGAACATACCTTTATGTCACCATTTTAATGGCTTGAATTAGAATGCTTCTATAATCGTCTCTCTCTCAGACTCTGACACTCTCTCTCTCTCTCTCTCAGACTCTCTGGAGAAACAGATGAGTGATGAGGAGGAAGGGAGCTTAGGCTGGGCTTATCTTGACACCAGAAGCTGGATAACAAGAGCTGTGTCAAAACACAGCTTCTTGGCCACCAGCAGCTGCTCACATGGAACACTCGAGGAAAAAAAAATGAACCATTCTAACACTATGCCTGAAGTCTTCTCTATGCCTCCTTTACTGTTTGGGAGACTCAGAGATGGAAAAAGTATTAGTAATATAGCCTGTCAGAGGACTGCAGATTCTCACTTCTCCGTGTCAGTTTTCTACTTGAACATGATACAATGCTCAGTTACAAGTAACTGGATCCTCCACAAATCAAAAAGAAATATTTCAAATGATAATTAAGAGTATTTGATTGCTGCAGTAGCACTTATTACCATTTACTTTCTGAGAAAGTTATGAGAAAAATATACTTTCTCAGTACAAGTTCACAGTAATCCATCTATCCACAACTGTGAATATAGCTAATGAAGGACAGAACAAGCTATCAAAACAGAGGCCTAAAGAAGCTGAAAACCCCATGACACTAACTGATCAAATGCACACACTAAGAGGCAAAGAGAAATGAGCAGAGTATGCAGCTGCTTTCCTTGTAGCCAGGCTCTCCCTTAAGGCTATGGCATGACAGCAGACAAGTATCCTAAGGGTTGACTACCAAGAAAGATCTGGCCAGAGGACTGTAACTTCTCTATTGCATCATTCATATTAGTGGAAAATTCTCTGTAAGCAAAAAGTACAGTTGTGTGCCTACCATAAATGTAGATGTTCGAGTGTATTCACTGTTGCAGTCATTACACTTGGGTTATCCTGCTGGCAGGCTACCCGCAGTTGGCCTGAATTCCAAAGTCCTGGTCCGGCGTTGGTTGCTGTCGCCTCTTCCCTGACGTCAGTGCGCCAGGGGTATAAAAGATGCAGCCAATGCCATTTTCTTGCCACAGATGTCAGGTGCCCCCAAAAAGGTAGGCTAAAAATTCTGCTCATAAAAAAGCATGCACTAACATAAACATTACCTTCATCTACAAGCAAATACACCACATAGGTTGTATAGAATAGAGAAGTATTGATAAGTCCCAGCAATGAAAGGGGGATGGTGGGAGGGTAACCTGGACTGCAACAGTGAATACACTCGAACATCTACATTTATGGTAGGTACACAACTGTACTATGTTCATAGTGTTTCACTGTTGCAATCATTACACTTGGGTTGAATCCCAAAGCTGAGGTTGGGTGGCTGGGCCTAAATAGAATTAGGAGTGGCTATGAGGCCCTGCAGAACTGCAGTGGCAAAGCCTGCTCTGGATTTAGAGTAAAGAGGTAAGTGGTAGTGCTTTGTAAAAGTTTGCACTGAAGTCCAAGTTGCAGCCTCCAAAATCTCCTTGGTTGGTACTCCTCTGAGGAAGGCTGCTGAACTGGCTGCTGCTCTGGTTGAATGTGGCCTAATGCCCTTAGGCACTGATTTGCCATGTTGTGAATAGCAGAAACGAATGCAGTGGCCTATCCATTTTGAAATAGACTGCTTTGAAATAGCTTTTCCTTGTGATCCTGCAGCATATGCCACTAAAAGTTGCTCAGTCTTTCTGAAAGCTTTAGTTTTGTCCAAGTAGAAGCGTAGCTGTCTGTGTATGTCCAAAGAATGCAGAAGTCTCTCCCCCTTTTTCTGTGGGTTTGGATAAAAGGTAGGCAAATTAATGGTTTGGTTAAGGGCCACACTGGACACTACCTTAGGCATAAATGTTGGGTTTGTCCTTAGAGAAACCCTGTCCAGATGGAAAATAATAAAAGGTTCCACAGCCATTAGTGCCTGTAACTCTGAGACTCTTCTTGCTGAGGTTATTGCTAGGAGCAGAGCTGTTTTCCATAAGTACTTTATCTCAGCTGTACTGGCTGGTTCAAAAGGAGGCAGTGTGAGCTTTTCCAAGACAAAATTGAGGTCCCATGCAGGTGTTGGAGCTCTCCTTGGAGGTCTTATGTTTTTGGCCCCTCTGAGGTACTGCCTTAGTAGTGGATGTGAAAAATTAGGTGGATCCGTATTGTAATGAGCTGAAATGGCAGAGGCATGGATCTTAATTGATGAGGATAGGCCTTTGTCCAGCATCTCAGTTAGGTATTGTAAAATCTGAGGAATATTTGGTACAAGCGTATCCATTCCTTGTGCCTGGTTCCAAGCACAGAATCTCTTCCATTTTCCTGTATAAGATTTTCTGGTGCTGGGCCTCCTGGCCTCCAAAATAACATCCATAACTGCTTTAGAGAGAGGTGTGTTCTGAAAGGTTACATCATCAGCCATGCAGCCAGATTTAGGGTTCTGAGTTGGCTGTGTAGGATCTGATTGTTTTGTTGGGTCAGTAAATGAGGAATTTGAGGTAATATCCAGGCTGGGCCTTGAGACAAGCTCTTTAGGATTGGGTACCAGTGCTGGTGTGGCCAGTCTGGGGCAATCAGTATCATTTTTGGCTTCTCTTGTCTGACCTTTAGTAGTACCTTCGGGAGGAAAGGCATATACGGTAAGGGTTTTCCAGCTGAATGATAGGGTGTCCACTTTCCATGCTTGTTTGTGATAAGTCCTTGTGCAGAATCTCTGTAGTTGGCAGTTGTGCGGGGAGGCAAATAAATCTATGTCTGGGCATCCCCATTTCCTTGTTATCATGCTGAAGATTTGTGGATCTAGTTTCCACTCGTGAGGATCCATGAGGTTTCTGCTTAGTTCGTCTGCCAGAGTATTTGTCTTTCCTGGCAGGAATTGTGCTTGCAGGTGTACTTGATAAGTCAATGCTGTGTTCCACAAAGTCATGGCTTGTCTGCAGAGGGGATAGGAATGTGTGCCTCCTCCTTGCTTATGTACCACATGACTGTAGTATTGTCTGTCTTTATCAGCAGTTGTCCTGGATGAAGTAGATCCTTGAAGGCTGTCAGGGCACTCTGTACAGCTAGCATCTCTTTTTGATTAATGTGAAGATGCATTTGGCTTGCGGGCCATGTGCCCTGAATACATTTTCCTGCCATGTGGGCCCCCCCCCCAGGCATAATCTGATGCATCTGTTGTTAGTGTCTGCCTGGCTGTGGGTAAAGTGAATGGCTGTCCTTTGTTGTGGTGACAGGCCTGTGCCCACCATCGAAACTCCTGTTGCAGGCAGGGAATGAGGGTAATTAATGTTTCCAGGCTGTGACAATGTTGAGTCCAAACACTTTTTAGATACTATTGTAGTTTCCTCATATGCAGTCTTGCATATGGAATTAGTAGAATGCAGGATGCCATGAAGTCCAAAGCCTGCAGAATTTTTCTTGCGGCTAACTGGGTCTTTGTTGCCATCATTTCGAAGTAAGAAGTCAGTTGCCTTTGTTTGTCTTGCGTGAGATAAGCCATCTGGGCGGTTGTATTTAAGCTTGCACCCAGGAATATTATCTCTTGACCGGGTACCAGTTTTGATTTCTTTTTGTTCACTGTGTATCCTAGGCAAATTAGTAATCTTTTTACAAACGCCAGATGCTTCAGTAGAATGTCCTTGTTCTCTGCTTGAATAAGGCAGTCGTCCAAGTAAGGATATATTTGTATTCCTCTTTGTCTGCAAAATGCAATTACTGGTGCCAGGCATTTTGTTAAGACTCTGGGCGCAGTAGATAAGCCAAAGGGCAGTGCAGAGAATTGGTAGTGCATTGAGCCAGCTATGAATCTGAGGTATCTTCTGCAAGACTGTCTGATTGGGACATGCAGGTATGCCTCTTTGAGGTTCAAAGTTACAAGCCAAGCCTTCTTGCCCAGCATGTGCAGATGCTGCTGCAGAGTCAACATTTTGAATTTTGGAACGTCCAGAAAAGTGTTTAGAATAGACAGGTCCAGTATTGGTCTCCAGGCTTTGTCCTTTCTGAGTACCAAGAAAAGTCTTGAGTAAAATCCTTGTCCCTGCTCTTGCTGTGGTACTCGCTGAATAGCCCTCATGTCCCTGAGGGATGAGACTTGCTTTTGTGCCTCTGCCCATTGATTGTGTGGCAGGTCTGGCATACTTTTTACCTATGGAAGAGTGTGGAAGTGGAACCTGTAGCCCTGAGGCACTATATTCAAGACCCATTTGTCCTGGGTGATCATGTGCCAATTTTGTGAAAAAAAGTGCTAGCTTTCCCCCTAAGGGTGCTGCCAAAAGATAAGTGCTTGGCCTTGGCAGAGGGAAGTCATTGGGACTGTTTCCTGTATGGCTGTGATTTGTCTTCTCCGCTTTTGGAGGTAGAAGCACCCCATTGTTTAGGCCTGTATGAGCCTTGGGGCTGGGATCTGCCTCTAGGGCTTCTGTATCTGTCTCTCTGTGGCCTGTCTGACACTGAAAAGGACCATTTCTTAGAAGGCCAGTTCCTGCTAAATCTGGGTGGCTGTACCTGTAGGAAATCCTTAACTGTCTGCATAGATTTCGCTTTATCCCCCATTTTCTTCAACACCTCTTCTGCCTTAACACCAAACAAAGTATCATGCTGTAATGGAGCATCCAATAATTTTGCTTTAACATGATCAGGCAGATTCTGTTCCTTTAACCAAGCATGCCTTCTAATGACAGAACCCGTAACAGCGGCCCTGCAAGAGGCCTCCAGTGAATCAAAACCACATTGCAAAGTATGCTTTCCCACTTGTTCAGCTGCATGCAATAAATCCTGCATTTCCTTGTTAGAACATTCAGAATTTGTCAACATTTTCTATTTTAGCAGAGACATTAAGTATTACTGATATTTAAGCATATGAAACTGACAATTTAAGGCCCTTACAGCCAAGGTAGCAGAAGTGTAAACTTTTTTCCCCCCATCTGTCCAGTGCCCTAGAATCCCTATCAGAGGGGACAGGGTTTTTTTGCAGTGGAAGCCTTGACCCCTTTGGGACCCTGCAAAATAGTTTCTGGGTCAGCAGCAGGGTTTTTATATAGAAATTTATGAGAGTCTGGAACCCTGTAGTATCTGTCTGGCTTAACAGGTGCAGGGGGTAAAGAGTCAGGAGACAGGCCGGACTCTGAAAATACATCTACAATGTCTAGAACAAGTGGAATAGCCAGAGGTCTGTGCTGAGATAGTAAAAGAAAGTCTCTGAGCCTTTTCTTACATTCTGAGTAATCTTGGCTCTCCCAGTGAAAATGCTCCCTCATGGTATGCAGGGTTTCCACAAAATAATAATCCTCAGGAGGAGAGGCTGAAGGAATAGATTCTTCAGCATCAGAATCCACATAGGGAGGAAGAGAGTATCCCTGTTCAGAAGAGGAGTCAGAGGAAATGGAAACCTGATCAGAAGAGTCATATTTTGTGTCTTGCCTAGGCCTCTTATCAGGAGGGGAATGGGAACCCCTGATCAAAGTAATTAGGTCTTCGGCCATTTTAAGCATCTGTTTCTTAGGCATGGAAGTCTGTCCAAGAGAATGCTGTACTTGTTTCTTTGTCTTTAGAGCTGTTTTAGTCTTTGCCTTTGAAGCTGAGGCTGGCTTGACATATAAAGTACAGTTTTGTACCTACCATAAATGTAGATGTTCGAGTGCTAATACAGCTGCAGTCATAACAGATGGGTTCTCCTGCCGTCAGGCGGGTCCTCGGTCGGCCGAATTCCAAAGTCTAGGTACGGCGTCGGTTGTCGTCACTTCTTCCCTGACGTCAGAGCGACAGGGGTATAAAAGAACCAGCCAACGCCATTTTCTTCAGTTTTTCTTGCCCCAGATGTCAGGTGCCCCCAGAAGGAAGGCAATACATAAAATTATGCAACAATGCAATGCAATATAATCAAAATAAATAAAAAAACAGTAGTTGCAAGCAAATACACCATAAAAGACAACCCCTAGAGGGGAAGGAGGGAGGGAAACCTGGACTGCAGCTGTATTAGCACTCGAACATCTACATTTATGGTAGGTACAAAACTGTACTATGTTCATCGTGCATACAGCTGCAGTCATAACAGATGGGTAGAATCCCAAAGCTAAGAAAGGGGTGGTAGGCACTAGGTGGAACTAGGAGGAGCCAAAATGCCCTGCAAGACTGCAGTGGCAAAGCCTGCTCTAGATTTGGAGTATAATGGTAGGTTGTAGTGCTTGGAGAAGGTATGCACAGAACTCCAAGTGGCTGCTTCCAAAATATCCTTGGTAGGTACTCCTCTGAGGAAGGCTGCAGAGTGGCTGTGGCCCTGGTGGAATGGGTTCTAATGCCTGTAGGTACAGTTTTGCCATGAAAAGAATAGCAAAAGTGTATGCAGTGTGCTATCCATTTTGAGATAGTCTGTTTGGAAATTGGCTTTCCTTGAACTCCTACCGCATAGGCCACAAAGAGCTGTTCTGCTTTTCTGAAAGGCTTTGTTCTGTCCAAATAGTAACGCAGTTGTCTGTGGATGTCCAAGGAATGTAGTAATCTCTCCCCCTTGTTTTGAGGATTAGGATAAAAAGTAAGTAAATGTATGGCCTGATTTAAAGCTACCCTGGATACCACTTTAGGCATAAAGGACGGGTTGGTTCGTAAGGAAACTCTGTCCTGATGGAAGACGATAAAAGGCTGGACAGCCATGAGAGCCTGTAGTTCTGAAACTCTACGAGCTGAAGTGATAGCCAGAAAGAAAGCTGTTTTCCAGGACAAATATTGCAAATCTGATGAGGCAGCTGGCTCAAAAGGAGGCAAGGTCAGTTTTTCCAGAATGAAATTAAGATCCCAAGCAGGTATTGGTTGTTTCCTTGGAGGTCTTAAATTCTTAGCCCCTCTGAGGAACTGTCTTAAGAGAGGGTGAGAGAATAAAGGTGGATCTGTGTTGTATTCTGCAGAAATGGCTGAGGCATGGATTTTGATGGAGGAGAACGAAAATCCGCCAAATATTGTAGTATTTGAGGTAAATTCAGTTTTCCAGGGTCCTGGCCCTTTTTCTCATACCAGACGCAAAAACGTTTCCATTTTGCGGAGTAAGCTTTTCTAGTTGATGGCCTTCTGGCCTCCAAAATGACTTCCTGCACCTCCTTGGAGAGTAGGGCCTGCTGTGATGCTAAGGAATCTTCCATGCGGCTAGATTGAGTGTTTTTAGCTGACTGTGAAGAGTTTTGAAGCTGTGCTGAGTCAGAAGAAGAGGCATTAGAGGCAAGGTCCATGGTGGGGAATGCGTCAGGCTCCTCAGGAGTGGGTACCAGTGTTGCCTTGGCCAGTCCGGAGCAATGAGGATCATCTTTGGTCTGTCTGCTCTGGTCTTCAATAGGACTTTGTACAGCAGAGGAAGAGGCGGGAAGGCATAAACTGTCACTGATGTCCAACTGAAAGAGAGAGCATCCACTCTCCAGGCCTTTGGATGGGAGATCCTTGAGCAGAATTTTGTCAATTGATGATTTTTGTGGGAGGCAAAGAGATCTTTGTCTGGCCTTCCCCATTCTTGGATTATTTCTGTAAAAACTTTTGGATGCAACTTCCATTCATGTGGATCTGTCATATTCCTGCTTAGGTTGTCTGCCAGCGTGTTTTCCTTGCCTGGCAAGTACTGTGCTTGTAGTTCCATTTGTAAGTAAGAATGTGTTCCTCCCTGCTTGTTTATGTACCACATAACTGTGGTGTTGTCCGTTCTTATCAATAGTTGACCTGGTTGTAGGAGGTCCTTGAAAGCTATAATAGCATTTATTACTGCTAGCATTTCTTTTTGATTGATGTGAAGGTGCTTTTCTTTTTGGGACCATTTGCCCTGAATGCACCGGTCTGTCGTGCGCCCCCCAGGCGTAGTCCGAGGCGTCTGTTGTGATGACTTGATTTGCTTGAGGCTTGCTGAATGGAAGACCTGTGTTTGTTTGACATGCTTGAGCTCACCACAGAAATTCCTTTTGCAGACATGGAATTAGTGGTATTACTGTTTCCAAACTGTGGCTGTGTTGAGACCATATGTTTTTAGGTACCATTGTAGTTTTCTCATATGCAGCTTTGCACATGGGATTAGTAAGATGCAAGATGCCATGAATCCCAGAGCCTGCAGGATTTTCCTTGCAGTCAGCCTGGTGCAATTTGCCAGTGTTCTGAATTATTGAATTAGTTGCCCCTGCTTCTCTGGCGTGAGGTAGGCCATCTGGGTGTTTGTGTCCAAATTGGCACCCAGGAAAATTATCTTCCGAGAGGGTATTGGCCTTGATTTCTCTTTGTTGACTGTGTATCCCAGAGAGTTTAATAACATTATTACATAAGCCAGATGTTTCAGAAGGATATGCTTGCTGTCCGCTTGGATCAGGCAGTCGTCCAAACAAGGGTATATTTGTATCCCTTGAAGTCTGCAGTAGGCAATTACTGATGCCAGGCATTTCGTGAATACTCTGGGCACAGTAGATAAGCCAAAGGGCAATGCAGAGAATTGATAATGGGTTGAACCTGCAAGAAATCTGAGGTATCTTCTGCAATTTTGTCTGACTGGGACATGCAGGTATGCCTCCTTGAGGTCCAATGTTACCAGCCAAGACTCCTTGCCCAGCATGGGAAGAAGTTGCTGTAGAGTGAGCATCTTGAATTTTGGTGCAGTAGGAATGTGTTTAGGATGGAAAGATCCAAAATAGGTCTCCAATCTTTTCCCTTCCTTGGCACCAGAAATAGCCTGGAATAAAAACCTTGACCTTGTTCGTGTGTAGGTACCTCTTGAATAGCTTTCATGTTTATGAGATCTGAAATTTGCCTCTGTGCCTCTGCCCTTTGATTGTGTGGCAGGTTTGGCATGCCTCTCATTTTTGGAAGGGTATGAAAATGGAATTTGTAGCCTCTGTTTATAATGTCCAGGATCCATTTGTCCTTTGTGACAACATGCCAATTTTTTCAAAATAGTGCCAGCTTTCCCCCTAAGGGGGCTGCCATTTGAGACCTGTTTGGCATGCAAAGGGGAAAGTCATTGGGTTTGCTTTCTGAAAGATTGCGAGTTGTCCTCACCACCTCTTTGTGTAGGAGCTTGCCATTGTCTGCCTCTATACGATCCTTGTGATTGTCCTCTGCCCCTCGGGCGCCTGTATCTGCCTCTTTGGGGTCTGTCTGTGGCAGGAAAGGACCAGTTTTTGGAAGGCCAATTTCTACTAAAACATAGGGGTTGAACCTGCAGAAATTCTTTCACAGTTTGCATTGATTTAGCCTTTTCCTCCATTTTCCATAATACTTCCTCAGCATTAGCCCCAAATAGTACATCCTTTTGAAGAGGAGCGTCTAGTAATTTAGCTTTGACGTGATCAGGCAAGGCTTGTTCCTTGAGCCAGGCATGCCTACTTATGACTGAGCCTGTAACAGCAGCTCTACATGAGGCCTCTAGAGCATCAAAACCACATTGTAAGGTATGTTTACCCACTTGTTCAGCACTATGCATCAAATCCTACAACTCCTTCAAGTCTGGTTGTTCAGGTTGTGACATTTTACTTTTCAATTGTGATAACAAAAACTGTTGGTATTTTAGCATATGAAACTGACAGTTTAAGGCCCTCATGGATAAGGTAGCCGAGGTGTATATCTTTTTTCCCCACCTTTCTAAGGAATCTCTCTCGGAAGGCAATGGGTTTTTGGCAATGGAGGCCTTAACTCCCTTGGGCCCTTGTGAGATGGTTTCTAGGTCAGCAGCGTGGCTTTTGTATAGAAATTGGTGTGAATCAGGAACCCTGTAGTACCTGTCAGGCTTAACTGGAGCTGGAGGTAGAGAGTCCGGGTTAAGGCAGGCCTCCGAGTAAACATCATCTAGGATGTCCAAGACAGGAGGTATAGCCAGAGGCCTGTGCTGGGGTAACAAAAGAAATTCCCTGAGCCTTTTCTTGGAATCTGAATAATCCTGGCCTTCCCAGTGGAAGTGTTCCCTTAAGGTATGCAAAGTTTCCCCAAAAGAGTAATCCTCAGGAGGGGATACAGAAGGAATAGACTCCTCTGCGTCAGAGTCTTCAAAAGGGGAGTAAGACTGTTCCTGATCATCAGAGTGTTCTGAAATAATGGATCCCTGATCAGAGGAGGGGGAATCTTCCTCCACTCTGGGCCCTTTGTCCGGAGGTGGCTAAGAACCTCTGATTAGAGTAATTAAATCCTCAGCCATTTTAAGCATCTGTTTCTTAGGCATGGGGCCTGGAGATGGGCCCTGTGTAGCTGGTCTCTTGGAGTGCATTGGATGCTTTAGACTTGGTGAAAGCCTTGATGGAGAAAGAGGAGGAAGGTCTGAAGACACCTTGAGTGGAGGTGGACCTGTCCACATTCTGTGTTTCAACGCCAAGAGTGGCGTCGGTATCTGTAGTCGGGGTGTGGGCCGAGGAGCCTGCGACCTCGGGTACAGGAGACACTGCCAAAGATGTGTCGTCGGTAGTCAGGGGCTGCGTAGGCGCCTCGCTGAGAACCGGACCACGTGGAGTCGGCTTTGGCGTGGTGTCAGTAGAGTCCGCGGACCTCGAGTGTCGGTCCTTGTCTTTGCGTTTTTTAGACAAAACCGGAGTCGGAGTATCCGACGACATAGTATAATTAAATGCTTTCCCAAAAAAATGCTGGGCGAACTCAGCCCGACGCTTAATAGTGCGTTTGTTGAATGTAGCACAAAAGCGACAGACCGAGACGTCGTGGTCTGGGCCTAAGCAAGGAATACAGAGGGAATGGAAATCCTTATGCGGTATTTGCTTCCCACAAGAAATACAATTATTAACTTTGTCTGACATCGGTCTGAGGCAAGAAAAGTTTCCCCAACGGGGTACTTAGCTTTTAAGAAGACTTCGGTTTCCAAATTTTCGTAATCTCAGGAGCTGGCCGACCAGCACTTGCGAACTGCTTCTGCTTCGGGTACCACGCGGCAAGAAAGACTGAAGAAAATGGCGTCGGCTGGTTCTTTTATACCCCTGTCGCTCTGACGTCAGGGAAGAAGCAACGACAACCGACGCCGGACCTAGACTTTGGAATTCGGCTGACCGAGGACCCGCCTGACGGCAGGAGAACCCATCTGTTATGACTGCAGCTGTATGCACGATGAACATCTGTGTAGGTCTGAAAACACCCTCAGAAGCCAATGCCTGCTCAGCGGCTCCAGACCCATCTGAGGGAATAGTTTCCGAGTGCCCAATACCTTGTGTATCCAGAGGCCTAGTCGTCTCCACGTGGAAGTCGAAGTGGCCTGTGGCTCTGAGGTAGCGGGCGTCAGGGGCTGCCTCACTGAGAACCGGCGACTGGCCTAATGGTGGCCTCTTCGTCGGTTATGGACCTCGGATGCCTGTGTTTTTCCTTGTGCTTTTTATAAACTCCGGTCGCCGGATGTTTCGATGGCATTATATAATTAAATCTTCGGCCAAAGTAATGAAAGGCAAAATCGTACCGATGCTTAATAGTGCGTTGGTTAAATCTAGCACAAAACCGACAACTAGCAATGTCGTGGTCAGGGCCTAGGCACGGAATACAGTAAGAATGAAAATCCTTATGAGGTATTTGCTTCCCACAAGAAATACAATTGTTATTTTTTTCTGACATCGGTCTGAAGCAAGAAAAAAGTTTCCCCAATGGGGTACTTAGCTTTAATGAAGACTTCGGATCTGAAATTCGGTTTTGAAAATCTCAGGAGTCGGCCGACTGGCACTTGCGAACTGCTTTTGCTTCGGGCACCGCACGGCAAGAAAGACTGAAGAAAATGGCATCGGCTGCATCCTTTATACCCCTGGCGCATTGACGTCAGGGAAGAGGCAACAGCAACCAACGCCGGACCAGGACTTTGAAATTCAGGCCGACTGCGGGTAGCCTGCCAGCAGGATAACCCAAGTGTAATGACTGCAACAGTGAAACACGATGAGCATCATACAAATATAAAATAAAATAAATGAACTATACAAAATGGTCAACTTAGTCTGAAACAGAAGTAAAGATTTCAAACCAAATCATTGAAATGCTTGCCGACTCAGGGGCATCAGTTAATATGTCAGAGTAAAACACTGAAGTTAAGGATAATACTAACATACTTGCCTTTCAGTTCAATAAATCCATTGCTGGCTGGGATTTTTCACAACAGAAGTCACAGTGCACTGATTAACGCAGTTTACAGAATGCTAACCTGTTGAGC
Source organism: Protopterus annectens (assembly GCF_019279795.1). NCBI lineage: Eukaryota > Metazoa > Chordata > Ceratodontiformes > Protopteridae > Protopterus > Protopterus annectens. Next base: position 123,389,040 of record NC_056749.1, read on the forward strand.
TATTGGTCACTGGGGATTACACAGATTTTGTACAGTGCGACTTAAGATACAGCATACCACAAGGCAGTACCTACACAAATTAGATTTGCTTGAATAAGCTTGAACCAATATAAATACGGATTTCTAATCACCCTGTAAACAACACAAAGTATTTTCAAGTGATAAAAGATGATTACAGCAAGTCTCCCATTATGGAAACTGTTTTAGCCACCTCAAGCAGTGCCATTATCCCAGTGCTAGGCAACAGTTTTTCTATCAAAAAATAATCAATTCTGATAAGGACCCAACATTCTGCAGTCAACAGTTTAAGCAATTCTATGAGAAGCAGGATATCCATCAAAGAAAAGGAACACTACTGTCATTATGGACTGATAGCAAGGTTGATTGTTTCACACAGGATACCTCCAAATCCATCTAAACAGCCACCGTGAGATAAAGTCCCATAAAACAGAAGTTAAAAAGCATGTTCAAAAACAAATAATTTCACTTCATTCCCACTGACGTTTCAAAACCATGATGATATCTGCAATGAAAAATTCAAGGGACTGGACTGATGGAAGAAGTGACAAAGATTTTGTGAATAAAGACCATCATGCTGCCAGCCCAGCTATCTGGAATTTTGTAAATAATTCTATGTTATTTATGAATATTGATATGACTTTTACAGAACTGTATGTTATGTACTGAGCAAAAATGTAACCACAGCATGCCCTGCTGATTTAGTACAGAAATGCATATAAACTATATACCTGTGCAAATGTATGCGTTAATAGTAGACACTAGAACAAAGAGTTAACTTACAAAATTTCAAGAAAATAAGTTGAAATTAACTTGTTTTATGATTGTGCTATAAAAGTTCTCTCTCAGTTTCACTGTAGCAGACACAAAGTCTAGAGCTAGAAGGTTTTGTATCATCTTGTAAGAGAATTACTAGGATTAAAATGAAATTTTTTTTATTGTTTTATGACTTCCAAGATGTGCAAACATTTGAGAGATGTGTACTTTTAACACACAGATGTTAAATTCTGTTAGCTTCTGTTCTAGCCTGGGAACTGAAGTCAGGTGACAAAAAGTGATGTCATCCAGGCTAACCCAGCAGTAATATTTGATATTGACTTAACTCTCTGAGAGACTACATTATGTATTTTGTCTTGGACCTAGCAAGAACATCCACTCCTATGCACTTGCCTTGCTGTAAAGTAAGATTTAGGGCATAGTATTTCTCTTAGATATAGACAGGAATATAGTAAATATCAGTTTACATGTTTTCTCATGTTTGAGACTGTCCTGCAATGTTGTTTTAAAATATTTCCTGTGATTCTGAACTCTGAAGTTACTGTGTTGATTTACTGAGTATTGTTTTGTTCTTTTATTTATTATTAAATAAATTTAAACCTATCTTTGTGGCGGATATTTGTGAGACATATTTAAGCTCTTAGAGTACTTGCATATGTATTTGGTGACACTGTACAGGTCACTCCTAAATAGCCTTGCAAGTCTTGGTCAGACTACCATTTGGATAATAGCAATATTACACAGTAGGATTGGACACCCTTTGTAAGGGCCTTATAGTAGTATGGGTTGGTGGCAGTGGAAACTACTTTATAGTCTGGGCAGAAGGGGCACAGCTAGTAAACCTGTGCCAGCCTTCCTCAGTTGTGTGCGTTTCCATATAAACACAATCTCAGTGTGTGTGTGTGTGTGTGTGTGTGTGTGTGTGTGTGTATGTCAGCTACTTTGGCAGGGAAACGAAGCACTGGTTGGGCAGAGAGGGTGCTGGAGGTCTTGGGTTGGCCCCTCAGCAAAGATCTTAACCCTGTAGCTGTGCCAGTGGGGAGTCTTATTGGGGATCTGGAGAAAGAAGGAGAAACCAGCCCCAGACCGACTGATCTCTGTGTGCTCTTAAGGGAAACCGCACTTCACTGTGTGTGTACTTCTTCGGTCTATATCACAACTTCTAACAACAAGAGCAAACGCTCTTATATCAAACCCTATAAGTCGAAAGCAATGAATGCCGAATGCATGGAACAGCAATTTTTTTCCCAGGGGAAAAAAAAAATCACTGGGCCATTTTCAGGACTTTGCCATTTCCTCCACTGTGGTGCAATCTCGGAGTTGGTATATTTAACTGAAGGGGGCCAAAGCCCCCCAACTTTATTTTCTGTTTGGATCTTTTTTTTTGGGTGGAGCAGTGATTTGTTTGCCTGGGAAAAAAATTGTTGTTCCATGTGTTTGACATTCAGTGCTTTCGGTTTTTAGGGTTCGAGCATTCACTCTTTTCATCATTCAGCATCGTGATATAGACCCGTACTTGTTAGCCCTCCCATTGTGTACTTCCTGCAATTTTGCCAATGGTGAGGATTGAGGCTCCTTGATTACTGAGCAGTGCATAGGCGTCACAAAGACAAAAAATAAGGAACTGAGAACAGGCAAAGGAACATTACTTTTAGCCAAATTGCTTTAGTAAAGAACATTCAAACAGAGAAAACACTTTTCTGTTTAGAGCCCTTACAGAGAAATAGGATAGATGATGACTGCTAATGATATTTACTTACTAGACACCGTTTTGTTAATATTTCAAACTTTTCATTGGGAATACCAGTAATAGACAAGATCCTAAACTGTAATCTGTGTAGAACAAAGTTTTCCTGCCCACAAAAGGGGCAGTTCTGGAAGCATTCCAAAGTGACACAAGTATGCCCTTACGAGGTCACAAAATGACGACACATTCAAATATTTAAGACTATGAATGCTGTGATACAACATAACATACTGCTATTAGCATTTATTTAAAGGAAATTACAGTTGTTTAAGTAATCTTACCACAACAGTAGCTGTTCAACTGATCATTGCTGCAGTAACCTCTGCTATATGGGTTATATCCTGAATAAGATATAAGATAGCCAGCTTCCATAATTTCAGGGCACATTTCACTCACCCAAGCCATTAGTCAGCTCTAAATGAGCTTACTAAAAATACAGGTTTCTTTTTAGGAAGGCTGAGCCCTGAAAGGACATTTGCTAGGAGTAACAAAAAACAAAATGTTCACACCCTGGCATAAAAACACCAACAACACAAGGGGGGTTGAGAGAGTGAGCAGTTGCAACTACAGAGATAATTTAAACGTCTACTGTTATGGTAAGATTATTTACGCAACTATTATATTCTTTGTATTCATCACTGCTGCATTAGCCTAAGTTATATGGTATATTACCGTAGCTTAAAACAACTGGGAGATGGGAGGAAACATTATAGGAGTCTCCAGAGAATGGTCCCAGTAGAGTCTGACCTAGACCAGAAGAAGGAATCTAGCTTGTAATGCTTTGTAAAAGTATGCACAGAAGACCATGCTGATGCTTCTAGAGTAAAGTCCAACCCTTTCCGAAAAGGCATAAATGAAGCCAAGGCTCTGGTAGAATGCATTCTGACACTGTCTGGAATGTGGTGGGGGTAACGATAACAAAAGGTAATAGTGTGAGACAACCATTTGGAAATACTCTGCTTTGACACAGGTCGTCTTGTCTTCACAAGAAAAAGAAATGATCAGTAGTTCTGAAAGATGTTTTTCCTGTAAAGATAGAGTTGCATGGAGACATCAAAGGTATGCAGTATCCTTTCGCCCTCATTTTGGGGTTCAGAGAAGAACACAGGGAGATGGATGTTTGGCTTAATCTAAACTCAGATAGCACTTCAGGCATAAAAGGAGGATTAGTTCTCAAGGAAAAGTACAGTTGTGTACACTTACCATAAATGTAGATGTTCAAGTGTATTCACTGTTGCAGTCATTACATTTGGGTTATCTGCCTCCAGGTAGCCCTCAGCCGACCTGAATATCAAAGTCTTGGATTCCTGCATCGGATGCTGTCTCTTCTTCCATGACGTCAGGTCGTCAGGGGTATAAAATATGCAGCCGACGCCATTACATCAGTTTTTCTTGCCTCAGATGTCAGGTGCCCCCATAATGGGAAGCAATTAAATGTTAGATTACACCTCCAACAGAAGGCAAATACACCTGAAAGCTGAAATACACTAAACAAGAAGAAAAGTATAGCCAAGAGAGTATAGCCAGGGGCTGGAGGGAGGGTAACCAGGACTGCAACAGTGAATACACTCGAACATCTACATTTATGGTAAGTGTACACAACTGTACTATGTTCTTCTTGTTTCACTGTTGCAGTCATTACATTTGGGTTGATTCCAAAAGCTAAGGAAAGGAGGAGGACGTTAGAGAGCATTAGGACCAGCTATTAAACCCTGCAAAACTGCAGTGGCAAAACCAGCTCTGGATTTAGAAAATATAGGCATGTGGTAATGCTTGGTGAAGGTATGTACAGAGCTCCAGGTAGCAGCTTCTAGGATGTCCCTGGTAGGGACACCTCCGAGAAAGGCTGTAGAGGTAGATGCAGCCCTGGTGGAATGTGATCTTATCCCCTGCGGGGTAGGTTTTCCATGGTGCTTATAGCAGAAATGAATGCAATGGGCTATCCACTTAGAAATGGTTTGCTTTGAAATGGCCTTCCCCTCTGCCCCTGCAACAAAGCCAACTAGCAGCTGTTCAGATTTTCTGAGAGGCTTAGTCCTGTCCAAATAAAATCTAAGTTGTCTGTGCACGTCCAAAGAGTGCAGTATTCGTTCTCCATTGTTTTGTGGATTTGGGAAAAAAGTAGGCAAATGAATGGACTGATTAAGGGCCACACTAGACACCACCTTGGGCATAAAGGAAGGATTGGGCCTGAGGGACACCCTGTCTGCATGGAAGATGATGAAGGGCTCCACTGCCATGAGGTCCTGTAATTCAGACACACGTCCTGCTGAAGTGATGGCTAGAAGGAAAGCTGTTTTCCAAGAAAAGAACTTCAACTCTGCAGTTGCAGCTGGCTCAAAAGGAGGTAGACTGAGCTTTTCCAATACAAAGTTAAGGTTCCAGGCTGGAGTAGGGGCTCTCCTGGGGGGGGGGGGGGGGTCTTAAATTTTTGGCCCCTCTGAGGAATTGCTTTAGCAGGGGGTGAGAGAAGAGGGGTGGTTCAGTATTATAATGTGCTGAAATGGCAGAGGCATGAATTTTAATTGAGGAGAAGGAAAGGCCCTTGTGGAGTATCTCTGTTAAGTACTGAAGAATATGCGGTAAGCTGGGCACCACTGTGCCCATCCCCTGAGTCTAACTCCAGGAACAGTACCTTTTCCACTTTTCAGCATAAGATTTTCTAGTACTAGGCCTCCTTGCGTCCATAATGACATCTAGCACCTGCTTACCAAGGGTTGCTATTGGAGAGCTGAAGGAATTAGCCAGGCTGCAAGGTTCAGGGTTTGAAGGCGAGTGTGCAGAATCTGGCCCGCCTGCTGGGACAGCAGGGAAGGTGTCTGAGGTAGGTGCCATGGCTCTAGCAGTATCATACTGTGCAAGAGGGGGTACCAATGCTGGCGTGGCCAGTCTGGTGCAATCAGTATTGTCCTTGGCTTGTCATGTTTGATCTTTAGCAGAACCTTCGAGAGAAGAGGCAGAGGGAGAAAGGCATAAACTGTGAGGCTTTCCCAGGTGAAGGACAGGGCATCCATTTTCCAAGTTTGACTGTGGGAAGTCCTTGTGCAGAATTTGTCCAATTGGTAGTTCTGAGGGGAGGCAAACAGGTCCATCTCTGGATTCCCCCATTTGTTTCTCAAAGGGTTAAATATCTTTGGTTCCAGTTTCCACTTGTGTGGTCCATGAGATTTCTGCTTAGAAAGTCTGCCAGTGAATTTAGCTTGCCTGGCAGGAATTGAGCTTGTAGGTGAACTTGGTAGCTCAAGGCTGTGTTCTACAGAGCCATGGCTAGTCTGCAGAGAGGGTACAAGTGGGTTTCTCCCCAGCTTGTTTATGTACCACATAACTGTGGTGTTGCCTGTCTTTACCAATAATTGTCCTGGAAGAAAGTGGTCCCTGAAGGCTGTCAGGGAATTCTGTACAGCTAACATTTCTTTTTGATGGATATGCAGGTGCATTTGACTCTGGTTACATTTGCTCTGAATGCACTGCCCTGCCAAGTGAGCCCCCCATGCATAGTCTGATGCATCTGTTAGGGTTTGGGTGGCAGGGGGTAGAGTGAATGGGAGCCCCTTGTTGTGGTAGCAGGCCTCTGCCCACCAAAGGAACTCTGTCTTTATAAAGGAATGATACGAATCATTGATTCCAGGTCCTGAGAATGTTGACACCATAGGCGTTTTAGATACCATTGTAGTTTCCTCATATGCAGTCTTGCATATGGAATTAATAGAATGTAGAGGCAATCAACTCCAGGGCTTGCAGGATTTTCCTTGCAGATAGCTGAGTTATTGTGGCCAGTACTTTGAAGTAGCCTGCTAAATAAACTTGTTTCTCTGGCCTGAGGTAAGCCATCTGGGGAAGTAGTGTTCAAGCTTGCTCCCAAGAATACAATTTTATTGACAGGGTACTAGATGAGATTTATTTCCATTTATGGTGTACCCCAGTGAGGTTAGAAGTTTCTTTACAAATGCCAGATGTTTTAGTAGCATGCCCTGGTTTTCTGCCTGAATAAGACAATCATCCAGGTATGGATATATTTGAATATTTCTTTGCCTGCAAAATGCAATGACTGGAGCTAGACACTTTGTGAATACCCTGGGCGCAGTGGATAAGCCACATGGAAGTGCAGAGAGCCTGCTCTGAAGCTTAGGTATTTTCTGCAAGATTCCCTTATTGGAATGTGCAGTTAAGCTTCCTTTAAGTCTAAGGTTGCCAACCAGGCATCTTTGCCTAGCATAGCAAGCAGCTGTTGAAGTGTTCGTATTTTTAATTTTGGGATTACCAAAACGGTGTTTAGAATAGAGAGGTCCAGGATAGGATGCCAGGAGCTGGCTTTTCTGGGTACCAGGAAAAGTCTTGAGTAAAAACCTTGTCCCCTTTCTTCTTCTGGGACAGGTTGAATAGCCCTGATACTTAGAAAAGAGAGAGAAGTCTGGCCAACCGTTTGGGGTTGGTAGGGTGTGGAAGTGGAATCTGTATCATTGGAAAACTATATTTAAAACCCATTTGTCCTGGGTAATGAGTTCCCAGTTTTTTGCATGCAGGGCAATCCTCCCCCCTAAGGGAGCAGGCAGTTGAGCAGGGCTTGGAAGGTTTAAGGTTAAGTCATTGTGACATTTTTCCATAGGGGGTGTCTTACTACTTCCAGCTTTGGAAGTGGGAGGCCCCCCACTGCTTAGGCCTGTGAGTACCTTGAGACTGTAGCCTAGGTGGTCTGCTGTTCCTGGGTTTGGACTGAGAAGGCCTGGGAAAGACAGGAAAGGCCCAATGCCTTCTAAATCTGGGAGGCTGTACTTGCAGGAAATCTTCACCTGTTTGCACAGATTTAGCTTTTTCCTCCACATTTTTAAGGACTTCTGCTTTGTTGCCAAACAGGCGGTCTTGGTTTAAGGGAGCATCCAGTAATTTAGCTTTAACATGATCTGGCAAATTTTGCTCCTTAAGCCAAGCATGACTTCTAAGTACAGACCCAATGACAGCAGCCCCGAAAGATGCTTCTAAAGAGTCAAAACCACATTGCAAAGTATGTTTACCAACTTGTTCAGCAGAAACCATTAAATTCTGTAATTCTTTATTTTCAGCACAGTCAGGAATCATTTTCTGTTTAAGTAGTCCCAGAATATGCTGCTGATACTTTAACATATGAAACTGGCAGTTTAAGGCCCTAATGGCCTAAGTAGCAGAAGTGTATACCTTCTTACCCCATCTATCCAAGGCCTTGGAATCTCTATCAGAGGGGGTAGGGTTTTTGGCAGTAGTAGCCTTAATGCCTTTAGCTTCTTGGGAAAAGTCTATGGGAACGCAGTAGGATTCTTGAAGAGGAATTTGTGAGAGGCGGGTACTCTAATACCGGTCAAGCTTCCTGTGAGCTGGAGGTAAAGTGTCTGGAGCCAGGCTAGATTCCAAGAAGGCATCATCTACAATGTCCAGGACAGGAGTGATAGCTAAAAGTCTGTTTTGAGGTAGGAGTAAGAATTCCCTAAGCCTCTTTTCAGAGTCACAGAAATCCTGGCTTTCCCAGTGGAAATACTCCCCAAGAGTGTGCAAGGTTTCACCAAAAGAAAAATCTTCTGGAGGGGAAGCAGAAGGAATGGAATCCTCTGCATCAGAATCTTTATAGGTAGATAAGGGCAAATCCTGGTAATCAGAAGAAACCGAAATTTCAGAATCCTGATCAGAAGAATCAGAACGAAGATAAGTTCTAGGTCTCTCAGAGGGTGAAGGCTGGCTTCCCCTAATTAAAGTAATAAGGTCTTCAGCCATTCTTATTTGTTTTTTTAGGCATATGGGCCTGACCATGCGGTTTGGACGTCGGTTTCCTAGGCGTGGGTCGAGTTGTAGGCCTTGAAGAAGAAGATGGCGTCTGTTTTAAATGCAGGCCTGAATAAACCCTCAGAAGCCGGTGCCTGCACAGCGGCTCCGGACCCATCCAAGGTAGAGACGTCCATAGTTGAAGTAGCATCTCGCGGCATACCTAACTCCGAATGGGTCTCAGTAGAGGCATGCGAATCTGAAGTAGCGGGTATCAGGGGCTGCGAAAGCGCCTCACTGAGTACCGGAGAACTGGTGACTAGCTTAACGGAAGCATCGTCGGCAGCTTTGGACCTATGCGGTCTATCTCTGTCTTTATCTTTACATTTCTACGGAATGTCGGTAGTCAGATGGCTTACCGAAGCCATTTCTGGATAATTAAACAGAGTACCAAATTAATTTGCTGCAAAAATAAATTGACGACGAATAGTCCGGGGGTTGAATAAGGCACAAAACCGACAGCGAGGGACGTCGTGGTCTGGGCCTAAGCAAGGAATGCAGGACGAATGAAAATCTTTATGAGGTATTTGCTTTCCACAGGTAATACAATTAACTTTTACTGACATCGGGTAAGAGCAAGAAAAAGGATCCCCAACAGGGTACTTAGCTTTTTTGAAGACTTTGGTTCTGAAACTGAAAATTTCAGGAGTCGGCCGACCGGCACTTGCAAACTGCTTCTGCTTCAAGGCACCGCGTGGCAAGAAAGACTGATGTAATGGAGTCGGCTGCATGTTTTATACCCCTGATGACCTGATGTCATGGAAAAAGAGACGGCATCCAACGCAGGAATAAAGGACTTTGATATTCAGGCCGGCTGAGGGCTACCTGCAGGCAGATAACCCAAATGTAATGACTGCAACAGTGAAACATGAAGAACATCTTTGTCTCTGTGGAACATGAAACAAGACTGAGGGTCTATATTACAAGATTGAAACCTTAGGTAGTCGAATACCTAAAGGTCGATTACTAAATATCGAAATGTACAAATCGCGAATGGCCGTTTCCACACAGGGAAACAATGCCCTTGGCCAAACAAAAAAAAAAAGTTTTAAACAGAAATCAAGTGGGGGGGCTTCGCCACCCAAACCCCCTAACTAAATACATCAACTCAGAGATTGGTCTACATTGTAAAAATGACAAAATCTGCATAATGGCCAAACGATTTGTTTCCCTGTGTAGAAATGGGCGTTCGGGATTTTTAAATTTCGGTATTTAGAGATCGACCTTTAGGTATTCCACTACCTAAGGTTTCAATCTCGTGATATAGACCCCTAAGTTGACCCACCATTTGAACCACCATAAGAGCTTGTAATGTGCATCTTTTTTTGCAAAAGTCAGAGCAACCAGTTAAACAGTTTTCCATCTTAAGAACCTCAAGTCAGCCAGATCAGCTGGTTCAAATGGAGAAGTAGTAGCTTCTCTAACACAAAACTAACATCCCGAGGAGAAGCCATCAGTTTTCTTAGAAGTCTCTTATGCAATACCACTTTCAAAAACATTTTGACATGGGAATGCCTTCAAAGAGGGGGATCCATGGGCAGGCATGCTGAAATGACACCCTGATAAACAAGCAAGACAGACCACAGGAAATTAACTTACAAATATAGTAAAACCAGAGATATTGTAACCTTAAATGGGTGCTAGTTTTGTTATCAGCAACAACTAGAAAACCTAGCTTTCTTGGCTCCATTAGCAACTGCTGCACATCCCCGGTAAACAGGTGCCTAAAGGGAATTAGGACCTATCATGTAGGCAGTCAGTTGACGTTGCTTGACGTCAGGATGCATCAAATACCCCTATTCTTGCATGAGCAGATACAGTGTCTGTGAGGGAGCTTGTGGTAATTGCCCATGGTCATTTCCAAAACAAGGGAGAACACTCAGAAGGGAGTCACCAGAATCCTCAGACATACCCTGGGTATCAGTGGAAAGGGTGGAAAAATACACATGAATATCCCTGTTCACGAAAAAGAAAAGGCAGCTATCTTCTAGGCCTTATAGCATGGAGTCTTGGAGAAGAATTTTACCATATTATTCAGAGAGGAAGCAAAACTTGTGGAACTCCCCACAGATAGATCAAATACGGGAAGACCCCTGATCTAATTTCCATTTAAGTGCATTTGCCTTTGTCTTTTTCAGCTGGTCTGACACACAGTTTTGCTCTGACATAATAAAGCCTGTGGAATGAGGCTGTACCGTAAAGATGTATCCCAAGCTAACATGGCCAGTCTGAATACTGGGTAAGCTTTGTTTCCCCCTTGTTTGATGTACCACATCACTGTGGTACTGAAGTGGTCCTGGGGGACGAAGGTCATTCAGAGTTGACTGCCTTGATAACAGATACCATAAACAGGGCCAGAGATGAAGGCAACCTTGTATTTACAGTACTCCTGGACATCTCTAAAGCCTACGACACAGTCTTACACCCCTTACTACTGAATAAACTGCCCAACCTCAGTACACTGGTTTCAAAGCTACCTACAAGACTGAAGCAAGCCATTAAATTGTCGAATCAACTCTTCCCCCTTTCTCATTAACCCTATAGGAGTCCCTCAAGGCTCAATCCTTGGTCCCATACTGTTCAATATATTTACTAATAATTTACATACCTCCTCTTCCCCTGGAATGCCGACTCAATATGCAGACAATTACACCATAATCTGTACCTCTCGCACTCTTCCAATACTACTCACCAATACCAAAAAGCCTTCATTACTATTGAAACATGGATCACAGATGCCCAACACATTCTAAATACCCCCCAAAAAACAAACTTTGTGGTCTTTCACCCCAAAAATACCATCACCTCCAAAAATATTAACATCCACTCAGCCAACAACACTATAATTGAAAGAGTACAAGAAACAAAATTACTGGGTGTAATTATCAATAAAGGTAACTTCGACCTTCATGTCCAACAAAATAAAGAAAACTCACAAGAAATTAGGCCTTCTATAGAAATACACAATTCCTTACTACATCTACCAACACTACCCTGGCAAAAATATTCCTGCTCTCCACCCTATTTTATGGGTGTAGCATATTCACCAACCTGCAGCTGTCCACCAAAATAAAAATGGAACAATGCTATAACAAAGTTTGCCACAAACTCAAAATACCATACACGCCACTGTAAACCACTATGTGAACTACACTGTCTTGAACTTTGCAACCAACTAACATATAACCATGTCGCTACCATACACAACTTAATTTACAAACCCATTGCTTGGCCTAGGTAAGATTACCAAACAATGTAAACCAAACAGATCACTCAGATCAAAAGACAAAAACGTGCTAGAAATCTCCAAACCTTCCAAACGACTAGGGCAGTGTCTGTACTCGTACTCTATTTCTAAATTATGGAACTCTTTCCCTTCAACCACCAGATCAATCCCAAGCCTGCCGCTCTAAAGGCTCCCTAAAAGCACACCTTAACAAGTCATGGCTTTGCTCTGTCCACTCTCCATTCTCTCTGTATCACCCCATTTCATATCTATGAAGCTCCTCCAAAACTCTTCTCCTCTCACCCTCATCCTTAGTCTGTACTCCTCTTCTTGTCTGTCTAAACCCCCCTCACAAAACTAAACTTTCTCCCCCCTCTATAAGTAAAGCTGCTCACATGATATAGAGTAAGACTGCTCTCATATTAATATGCTCCAAGTACATTATTTCTTTTATTCTACAGAAATCCACTGTTAAAACTCTTGTAAATATTATAAATGATGTAAAAGTTTTACTGCAAAACAATATCAACTGGACATTGTCAGTCTTTATCTGTTGTAAATGTAAAGTCTTAGATTACAATTACAACATGAAGTTAGTTATCTGTATCAACACAAATGTCCATCTTTTTTCCCTGGGCCTCCACTGAAAACAGGTTCTGTGACCCAGTCGGACTATCCCAGTTAGCAAAGGTCAAATAGATACATAAATAATTTAAGGGCTACCATCCGTTTTATATTTATGTGCTTGTATCTGTCTTTGCTGTCCCAGATACTCTGCACTTTTATCCCATTGCTGTCCCAGATACTCTGCACTTTTATCCCACTTGACACTGATCCCCAAACAAAGTCTGAGGTGTCTTATAGTGACTGGCTTCTTTGGACCATGGGGTGAGAAAAGGAGACCTAGATTCAGGTATATTTGATGTCTTCATCAAGTGATTTTTCTTCTCACAAAATGCAGAACTGACATCTGAAAAGGTAGTGGGTGTCCATGCTAGTAAAGCAAATTCAGATACCGTTATACTTTTTCATGTGGAGTCTTCCTAAAGGTATCATAAGAATCACAGACAATATGAGACCAAAAATATCGAGTTGTTCCCTTGCAGTGACCGAAGTTAAAGAGAAAAACCCTGGAATAGATCTAAATATAGATCTATTTTTTCCTGTGGAAGACAAAGCTCTTTGTACAGGAACAAAATCCTGTGTGATGCAGTTAAAAAAAAAAAAAAAAACTTCTGAAAGTTCTCTTGCGATCCTCACTTATGTGAGAGACTTCTGACACTTTAAAAAAGCTCTGCAAAGATAAGCAAGTCATCCAAATATGGAAAAATATGGATACCATGTAGCCTGCAATGTGCTATACCTGGACCTAAGCACTTTGTAAACACTCTTGGAATGGCAAAGAACCCAAAGGGGTCTGAATGTAGAGATGATAAATCAGCAAGCAAAGGAGAGTAGTACTGCTGGAAATTAATTCATCCACAAGTCTTGGCAAGTACCTTCAAGAGGAGAACATTTGTTTTTCACAATTTCACCAAGACGACACAGATATATAGACTGCATTTTATACGGCACATATCATGGACATAAGTAGGTTAAAAAAATAAAGATAGCTGGATGCACAAGACTCAGGAAAAAAAACTGCCCAGTCCTGGTAGGTGCACTGATGCCATGACAGGAAAAAATTAGTGTAGAATTCTCAAGGCATGGACACATTCCTACAATGGGGCTAGGCCAGGCCCAGGGAGAGAATGGTCCCCCTGCTGTAGTAGTAGTAGTCCAAAAAACTGATAGGCCAAAAAAGAGCCATAAAAATGACAGAGTGGATTATCGAGGATAAAAAAAGAAATTATGTATCGTTACTATTATGCAAAAAGCCCAGAATTTTCAGACAGAAGACACACAAAAAAACAAGCGAAATTAGAGGAAAGAAAAATACTTGCACAAGAACGACTGTCAGAAGCTTCAGATAAAAAATTGTGTTCATTAATAGAACATATTTACGAAAAACATTGTATACCCCAAGAAACCTTGGGTTATTTGGAAAAAGAAGAAACTGAGGAAGTGTGAAAATATAAAGAACAAAATTTAGAGATTTTTGAAAGGTTTAAAAAAGAAAAAATGGACACTGGAAAAAACAGAGATCTGATATGGTGTAATATTTTTGCAAAGGAGAAAGCCAAATTAATCATTACAAAAAAAAAAAAAGCAGCCCCAAAGATATCAGAGAAATAAAGGCAAAGGCATTCAGATATGGAACATTTCACAATACAAAAAAAGATCACAAAGAGAGAATGTAGAACAGAAGATCAGTAAAGTATAAGTTAAAATAGAAGCTGAAGTTATGGAATACCTGCAAAGTGAAGGATTTAGTGTAGAAAGCCCAAGACAGGTTATATCACAGCATAATGGAACGAGCCCCCCCCCCAGTAAGGAGAAATAGGAGGAGCAGAAGACATATGAAGAAGAAATATGGAAATGGGAAAGAGAAAGTGATTTAATGTTGTGTAATATTTATGCAAAGGTGAAAGCAAAACTGATCAATACAAAAAGAGCAGCACCAAAGATATCTGAAGAGAAATACAACCAAAGGCATCCAAATATGGAAAATTTTACAATACCAAAAATAAGAAAAGAGGAAAAGTAGAAAAGATAATTAGTAATGGAGAAGTTAGAGAAATAGAAAGTGAGGTTATGGATTACCTGCAAAATGAAGGATTTATTGTAGAAAATCTATCTTTGATAACATCACAGCAGGAGAGAGCAATAGATCCCCAATTAAGGGGAAACCAGTGGAGTGGGAAACATCTGACCAGTTGCCATATGAAGATACTTTGGAGCCTCCCACAGGAAACCAGTACAAAAGTTCAGTTAGAGTTGCACAGCAAGGGAAGGAACAGGAAACCGTGGCAACTCAGAAGCTGTCAATGCTGTGGAGTGATAGGCCAGTGAATTCCTGCATGAAAGCGCAACGGATGATACAGGATGAAAGTGAAGAGAAGCTGGTTCAGGAAGATGCTGTGGAACCTTCTACATTGGAATATTTTACAGTGTGATCTGGATTTAGCAAATATGCTACCAGATAGGTGTTCATTTTCTTTTCGGAAAGGTAGGAACCTTGCTTCTTTTTTTAGGTAAAAAACTTTCTTACACTGTGAAGGACACCAATGAGGAAGAGAAAAGGCAAACACTACTAAAAACTTCTGATGTCCACCACGGCAGTAAAACTTAATAGTAAAATCAAAACTTTAATAAAAAGAATATAACATAAAATAAGCAGTCCTCAGTCTTCCGATAAGCGCTTTCGGCAAATAAGCCTTCCTCAGATCGTATAAATTTATACGATCTGAGGAAGGCTTATTTGCCGAAAGCGCTTATGGTGGACAACAGGAGTTTTTAGTAGTGTTTGCTTCTTTTTTTCGTCACTATAAACATTCACATCTAAGAACACCTTATCAGGAGATACAAACCACTACTTCAGGTGAAGCATTAACAGGATGCTTTCCATGCGGCCATTGTATTCATTGTAATAGAATATTCAAATCAAAACAATTCACCAGCAAAAATTGTGGTACTTTTTATGATGTCAAATTCTTTGCCAATTGCAGCAGTGAATGGTTAATTTATTTAGCCACATGCAGTTGTGGCTCTTTTTATATTGGCCAAAAGTACAGTTGTGTACCTACCATAAATGTAGATGTTAGAGTGTATTCACTGTTGCAGTCATTACAATTGGGTTATCCTGCTGGCAGGCTACCCGCAGTCGGCCAGAGTTCCAAAGCCTGGGTCCGGCGTCAGTTGCGGTCACCTCCTCCCTGACGTCAGTGCGCCAGGGGTATAAAAGATGCAGCCGACACCATTTTCTTCAGTTTTTCTTGCCCCAGATGTCAGGTGCCTCTAAATAGGTAGGCTAAATTATGCCAATAAGCATGCATACACAAAACACAACTTTTCCTTCATCAACGAGCAAATACACCACATAGGTTGTATAGAATAAAGAAGTACAGATAAATCCCAGCCAGGAAAAGGGGGATGGTGGGTGGGTAACCTGGACCGCAACAGAGAATACACTCGAACATCTACATTTATGGTAGGTACACAACTGTACTATGTTCATCGTGTTTCACTGTTGCAGTCATTACAATTGGGTTGAATCCCAAAGCTAAGGTTGGGAGGCTGGCTAAATAGGATTAGGAGAGGCTATCAGGCCCTGCAGAACTGCAGTGGCAAAGCCTGCCCTGGATTTAGAGTAGAGAGGTAAGTGATAGTGCTTTGTAAAAGTATGCACTGAACTCCAAGTTGCAGCCTCTGAGATGTCTTTGGTTGGTACTCCTCTGAGGAAGGCTGCTGCTCTGGTTGAATGTGGCCTAATGCCCTTAGGCACTGATTTGCATGCTGTGAATAGCAGAAACAAATGCAGTGGCCTATCCAGTCTGTTTTGAGATAGGCTTTCCTTGTGATCCTGCAGGATATGCCACTAGAAGTTGTTCAGTCTTTCTGAAAGCTTTGGTTCTGTCCAAGTAGAAGCGTAGCTGCCTGTGAATGTCCAAAGAATGCAGACGCCTCTCGCCCTTATTCTGTGGGTTTGGGTAAAAAGTAGGCAAATGAATTGTTTGGTTAAGGGCCACACTGGACACTACCTTAGGCATAAATGTAGGGTTTGTCCTTAGAGAGACCCTGTCTGGATGGAAAATGATAAAAGGTTCCACAGCCATGAATGCCTGTAACTCTGAGACTCGTCTAGCGGAGGTTATTGCTAGAAGCAGAGCTGTTTTCCAGGATAAGAATTTTATATCAGCTGCAGAGGCTGGCTCAAACGGAGGCAGTGTGAGTTTTTCCACGACATAGTTGAGGTCCCAAGCAGGTATTGGTACTCTCCTTGGAGGTCTTATGTTTTTGGCTCCTCTGAGGTACTGCCTTAGCAATGGATGAGAAAAAATAGGTGGTTCTGTATTGTAATGAGCTGAAATGGCAGAGGCATGAATTTTAATTGATGAAAAGGAAAGGCCTTTACCCAGCATCTCAGTTAAGTATTGCAAAATCTGAGGAATATCTGGAACAGTCGTGTCAATACCTAGTGCCTGGTTCCAAGCACAGAATCTCTTCCATTTTTCTGCATAAGATTTTCTGGTACTAGGCCTCCTGGCCTCCAAAATAAAGTACAGTTTTGTACCTACCATAAATGTAGATGTTCGAGTGTATACACTGCTGCAGTCATTACACTTGGGTTATCCTGCCATCAGGCGGTTCCCCAGTCGGCCTGAGTTCCAAAGTCTTGGTCCGGCGTCGGTTGCTGTCGCCTCCTCCCTGACGTCAGTGCGACAGGGGTATATAAGATGTAGCCGACGCCATTTTCTTCAGTTTTTCTTGCTCCAGATGTCAGGTGCCTCTAAATAGGTAGGCAATTCCAATTGCTAATAAAACATACATAAGAAAAGCAAAAAAACAACTTACAGCTACCAGCAAATACTCCCCATAGGTAGTAAGGGTAGAAGACATAGGTACGTACCAGCCTGTAAAAGGGGAAGGAGGGAGGGTAACCTGGACTGCAGCAGTGTATACACTCGAACATCTACATTTATGGTAGGTACAAAACTGTACTATGTTCATCGTATTACACTGCTGCAGTCATTACACTTGGGTAGAATCCCATGGCTGAGGTAGGGTGGCTGGTTCTATAAGGCATTAGGGGTGGCTATAAGGCCCTGCAGCTCTGCAGTGGCAAAGCCAGCTCTGGATTTAGAGTTTAGAGGCAGATGGTAATGCTTGGTGAAGGTATGTACAGAACTCCAAGTTGCTGCTTCCAAAATATCCTTGGTAGGTACTCCCCTAAGGTAGGCAGTTGAAGTGGCTGTTGCCCTGGTGGAGTGAGATCTAATGCTGCTAGGTACAGGTTTTCCATGGTACATGTAGTAGAAACGTATACAATGTCCTATCCATTTTGAAATAGTCTGTTTTGAAATGGCTTTTCCCTGTGCTCCTGCAGCATATGCTACCAATAATTGCTCAGATTTTCTGAAAGCTTTGGTTTTGTCCAAGTAGAAGCGTAACTGCCTGCGAATGTCCAAAGAGTGCAGTAGTCTCTCCCCTTTATTCTGTGGTTTAGGATACAAAGTTGGCAGGTGAATAGTTTGGTTTAGAGCCACACTGGATACCACCTTTGGCATAAACGTAGGGTCAGTTCTTAAAGACACCCTGTCCCTGTGGAAAATGAGGAAAGGTTCCACTGCCATTAGTGCCTGTAATTCTGAAACTCTTCGTGCTGATGTTATTGCCAGGAGCAGAGCAGTTTTCCAAGAGATATATTTTAATTCTGCTGTGTTAGCTGGCTCAAAAGGAGGTAAAGTTAGTTTTTCCAAAACAAAGTTGAGGTCCCAAGTTGGAGTAGGTGCTCTACGGGGCAGTCTTATGTTTTTAGCCCCTCTGAGGTACTATTTTAACAGAGGATTAGAGAAAATTGGTGGATCCGTGTTGTAATGAGCAGAGATGGCAGAGGCGTGGATCTTGATGGATGAGAAGGAGAGGCCTTTGTCCAGCATCTCAGTTCAGTATTGTAGTATCTGAGGAATGTTTGGGACAAGAAGGTCAAGGCTGTGAGGTTGGTTCCAGGCACAGAATCTCTTCCATTTATCCGAATAGGCTTTCCTGGTACTTGGCCTTCTGGCCTCCAGAATGACATCCATAACAGCTTTGGAGAGAGGCATTGCTTGCTTGACTAAGGAATCTTCCATGCAGCTAGGTTTAAGGTCTTTAGCTGGCTGTGTAGAATTTGATTGCTGTGCTGAGTCAGCAGATGTGGGATTTGAGGCAAAATCCAGGGTGGTTCTTGTGCTAAGCTCCTTAAGATTGGGTACCAGTGCTGGCATGGCCAGTCTGGTGCAATCAGGATCATCTTTGGCTCTTCCTGCCTGGCTTTTATGAGTACCTTTGGCAGGAGAGGAAGTGGTGGGAAAGCGTACACTAGTAGGTTCTCCCAGCTGAATGAGGGGGCATCCACTTTCCATGCTTGTGGATGGTAACTCCTTGTGCAGAATTTTTGCAGCTGGCAGTTTATTGGGTATGCAAACAGATCTATGTCCGGGCTCCACCATTTCTGCATTATCATTCTGAATATTTGTGGATTCAATTCCCATTCGTGGGGATCCATGATGTTTCTGCTTAAGTCGTCTGCCAATGTGTTTTTCTATCCTGGCAGGAACTGTCCTTGCAGATGAACTTGAAGGTTTATAGCTGTGTTCCACAAGGTCATGACTTGTCTGCATAGGGGGTAGGAGTGAGTGCCCCCTTGCTTGTTTATGTACCACATAACTGTCGTGTTGTCTGTCTTTATCAGTAGTTGTCCTGGATGCAGTAGGTCCTTGAAAGCTATAAGGGCATTTTGTACAGCTAGCATCTCTTTTTGATTGAAGTGAAGATGCCTTTGTTCTGCGGGCCATGTGCCCTGAATACATTTGCCTGCCATGTGTGCTCCCCAGGCGTAATCCGATGCATCTGCTGTCAGTGTTTGCCTGGCTGTGGGTTGTGTAAAAGGCTGTCCCTTGTTGAGGTGACAAGCTTGAGCCCACCATTGAAACTCCTGTTGAAGGCAAGGGATTAGTGGTATAACTGTTTCCAAACTTTGACAGTGTTGAGACCATACATTCTTTAGGTACCATTGTAGTTTCCTCATATGCAGCATGGCATATGGAATTAGTAGTATGCAGGATGCCATATAACCCAAGGCCTGCAGAATTTTTCTTGCAGGGAGTTGGGTCTTTGTTGCCATCAATTGAAAGTATTGAGTCAGTTGTCCTTGCTTGTCTGGCATGAGATAAGCCATCTGGGCCGTTGTGTTCAAGCTGGCACCCAGGAATATAATCTCTTGTGAGAGCACTAGTTTTGATTTCTTTTCGTTTACTGTGTACCCTAGGCAACTTAATAACTTTTTTACAAACGCCAGATGCTCTAGAAGAATTTCCTTGCTCTCTGCTTGAATCAGGCAGTCATCCAGGTATGGATAAATTTGAATTCCTTTCTGTCTGCAAAAGGAAATTACTGGTGCCAGGCACTTTGTGAAGACCCTGGGCGCAGTAGATAAGCCAAATGGCAGTGCAGAGAATTGGTAGTGCGTTGAGTCAGCTATAAATCTGAGGTATCTTCTGCATGATTGTCTGATTGGGACATGCAGGTATGTCTCTTTTAGGTCTAAAGTCACAAGCCAAGCCTTCTTGCCCAGCATGGGCAGAAGCTGCTGCAGAGTTAACATTTTGAATTTTGGAATATCCAGGAATGTGTTTAGGATAGACAGGTCCAGTATTGGTCTCCAGGCTTTGTCCTTTCTGGGTACCAAGAATAGCCTTGAGTAAAATCCTTGTCCCTGCTCTTGCTGTGGTACTTGCTGAATGGCTCTCATGTCCATGAGGGATGAAACTTGCTTTTGTGCCTCTGCCCATTGATTGCGTGGCAGATCTGGCATACCATTTGGCCTTGGCAGGGTGTGAAAGTGGAACATGTAGCTTTGAGATATGATATTTAAGACCCATTTGTCTTGGGTGATCATGTGCCAATTTTGTGAAAAAAGTGCTAGTTTTCCCCCCAAAGGAGCTGCCAGAAGATAAGTGCTTGGTGCTGGCAGGGGAAAGTCATTGAGACTGTTTCCTGTATGGCTGTGATTTTTCCTCTCCGCTTTTAGAGGTAGAAGCACCCCATTGTTTAGGCCTGTATAAACCTTGGGGATGTGATCTGCCTCTGGGGTGTCTGTGTCTGCCTCTTTGTGGCCTGTCTGACACTGGAAAGGACCAATTCTTTGTAGGCCAGTTCCTGCTAAATCTGGGAGGCTGTACCTGTAAGAAATCCTTCACTGTTTGCATAGATTTAGCTTTGTCCTCCATTTTCTTTAACACCTCTTCTGCTTTAACACCAAACAAGGTATCATGTTGTAATGGAGCATCTAAAAGCTTTGCTTTAACATGATCGGGCAGATTCTGTTCTTTTAACCAAGCATGCCTCCTAATGACAGAACCTGTAACTGCGGCCCTGCAGGAGGCCTCTAGAGAATCAAAACCACATTGCAAAGTATGCTTTCCCACTTGTTCAGCTGCATGCAATAAATCCTGCATTTCTTTGTTTTCTGCACATTCTGAATTTGTCAACATTTTCTGTTTAAGCTGTGACATAAGATATTGCTGATATTTAAGCATATGAAATTGACAATTTAAAGCTCTTACAGCCAAGGTAGCAGAAGTAATAATCTTTTTCCCCCATCTGTCCAGGGCCCTTGAATCCCTATCAGAGGGGATAGGGTTTTTTGCAGTGGAAGCCTTGACCCCCTTGGGACCCTGAGAAATAGTTTCTGGGTCAGCAGCAGGGTTTTTGTAAAGAAATTTATGAGAATCAGGAACCCTGTAGTATCTGTCTGGCTTAACAGGAGCTGGTGGTAAAGAGTCAGGAGACAATACATCATCTACAATTTCTAAAACAGGAGGAATAGCAAGGGGCCTGTGCTGGGGTAATAGAAGTAAGTCTCTGAGCCTTTTCTTGGATTCTGAGTAATCTTGGCTCTCCCAATGGAAATGCTCCCTCATAGTATGCAGGGTCTCCCCAAAAGAATAATCCTCAGGAGGTGAGGCTGAAGGGATAGATTCTTCAGCATCAGAATCCTCATAAGGAGGAAGGGAATATTCCTGTTCAGAAGAGGAATCAGAAGAAATGGAAACCTGATCTGAAGATTCATATTCTATGTCTTGCCTAGGCCTCTTATCAGGATCAAAGTAATTAGGTCTTCGGCCATTTTAAGCATCTGTTTTTTAGGCATGGAGGCCTGTCCAGGAGAATGCTGTACTTGTTTCTTTGTCTTTAGAGCTGCTTTAGTCTTTCACTTTGAAGCTGAAGATGGCTTTACATATAACTGTGTAAGCCTGAAAACACCCTCAGAAGCCGATGCCTGCTCAGCGGCTCCGGACCCATCTGAGGGAATAGTTTCCGAGTGTCCAATACCTTGAGTTTTCAGCGGCCTAGTCGGCTCCACATGGGAGTCAGAAGCGGCCTGTGGCTCTGAGGTAGCAGGCGTCAGGGGCTGCGAAAGCACCTCACTGAGAACCTGCGACAGGCCTAACGGAAGCCTCGTCATCAATTTTGGACCTCGGATGCCTGTCCATTTCTTTTTCTTTGCGCTTTTTATAAACTCTGGTAGTTGGCTGTTCCGACGGCATTATATAATTGAATCTTCTGCCAAAGTAATGAAATGCAAAATCGTACAGACGCTTAATAGTGCGTTGGTTAAATCTAGCACAAAACCGACAACTAGCAACGTTGTGGTCAGGGCCTAGGCAAGAAATACAGTAAGAATGAAAATCCTTATGAGGTATTTGCTTTCTACAAGAAATACAATTATTAACTTTTTCTGACATCGGTCTGGAGCAAGAAAAAAGTTTCCCCAACGGGGTACTTAGCTTTAATGAAGACTTTGGATCTGAAATTCGAATTTGAAAATCTCAGGAGTCGGCCAACCGGCACTTGCGAACTGCTTTTGTTTCGGGCACTGCGCGGCAAGAAAGACTGAAGAAAATGGCGTCGGCTGCATCTTTTATACCCCTGGTGCACTGACGTCAGGGAGGAGGCGACAGCAACCGACGCCAGACCCAGACTTTGGAATTCGGGCCGACTGCGGGTAGCCTGCCAGCAGGATAACCCAATTGTAATAACTGCAACAGTGAAACACGATGAACATCATCACGTCCGTTCAGGCTGAGTGTCTCTGAGCATATAAGTGACATCAAGAACAAAAAATCCAGAAGTGCATTATATAAGCATTGTGTAACACAAACATCTGCTAGGTTTATGTTCATGACAATCAATATAGTTAAAGGGAATAAATCAAATAAAACAGGGTTGCATTCTTTTTTGGACTCCAAAAAGAAAAAAATGGATTGTTAAGTTAGTTGGGTTGTTCCCACCTGGACTAAATAAGCAATTTTAGAGCAACCAATGGGGATTTGTATTGTTTTATATGCAGGTATACAAGACAAATGAATATGTATTTGACTTTACACTGAAGAAGGCTGTGTTGGTTACCAGCCAAAACCGGTTTGGTCATCTGTTTTATACTGAAATAATAAATATTATTTGATTCTAGTCTCACTGTTTTGCTGGCTCAATATTTGTTGTCTGGACGTTGGTGGAGCCATGCAATTGCTTTTCGCGCAGACTACCTTTTTTGATGTACACTTTTACTTATTTCCTGCTGGGGGCCTGTGAGGCTGGTGCAAGATGCATGTTTTTATCTGCAGCTTGTTTCTTAATATATCTTCTTCATTTGGTTGCTCTCATTGGATTATTTTCCCTATGACTATTGATTCAACCAGGATTATAGTTATATTTTGTGAATGGATATCGTACCAGCGATTCAGCCTAGCAGTATGTTGTAAGGCGTCTTTGATGCGGCTTAAAAGGATCTAGCTAGACGGATACTAACTCTGGCGTTATTTGTTCTTTTGGACGTTAACTACAGTTGGTCTGGTGGATTATTCAACAGGTACTGTGACTTTTATGGCAATAAGGGATTACAATTGGTTGATTTTTACAACGTTTATGTGCAAGATCTGGTGGATTACCATTTCATTCTTGGTAGAAATGCTTTACAGTTACAATATCGATCAGCATATGAACATGAACATCAACAATTCCATCTGGGACTTCTATCATCATTCAGACTGGCTTGGGCTGATAGCAAACTACTTGTGGAATATATTACGTAGGGCCACATGTGGTTTTGGAATTTATCATCTAATTTTGGCCGCATTTTATGGTTTTCCATGCGATGGTCATGAAAACAATACTATGATGATTTCTAGTTATTAGTGCATGGGCTGAAACTAACAGAGTCCTTTCAAGTATGAGGTGAGGGCTCTTGTTTAATGATTCGGTGACACGTATCGCAAAATTAATGGACTTTAACACCAACTATGGATACGTATTGCTTTAAATCCTAATAAGTTTCAAATTGGTCGGGTCCAATGCCTTTTGTAAGCAGAACATATTGATGTTTATGTGGTTTTTCAGCTTTTCTGAGTGCAACGAACTTGGTGTTCTTTAAAAACATTCTTTTGGGACTAAATATCTGAACATTATTTTATGTTTGAAGTTTGTTTTTTTGTGTAATAACAACTGTTAAATTTTTCACATTTTCTAGTAGATATATTTCCTATTCAACTGGATTTATTGGGCCTTTTTGCTTATGAACCTGGTTTTTGATATTCTGAAGTAGGTACACATCTTTTTGATTAGAAATGTTTATATAACTTCGTTTGCTTTTGATGTTAATGCTAACTTGTTGGATTTGTAATCATTCACCTTCTGTTAAGTGTAATTGGAGAAATGGTTATGTTATTACAAACTAATAGCTTAGAGTTCACCATATACAATTAGTTTAACTGTTTTCAGCCATATTGTCTATATTTTACTATTCCTTCGGATGAGATGATAGGGGCGATTCCCTTA
Source organism: Protopterus annectens (assembly GCF_019279795.1). Taxonomy (NCBI): domain Eukaryota; kingdom Metazoa; phylum Chordata; order Ceratodontiformes; family Protopteridae; genus Protopterus; species Protopterus annectens. The sequence continues at coordinate 123,413,075 of NC_056749.1, forward strand.
ACAATTAATGTTGGACTTCATAATAACATATATTGTGGTTTCCCTCCAATTTGAGACTACAATCCATTACAAATTTTTTTTCTGATATCCAACAGGTGTCTTTATGCTATTGTTGGATAATTCTAACTGTTGGTGTTGATGTAAGGTATTTTGTATGTTTAATCACCCTTATTAGTATAAGTTACAATTTATAATAATTTAGGGTTGAGTTGTTTTAGGATTTATGTACGAGATGTACTTTTTAGGGTATAGTCTAACTAGTCCAATACTGTATCATACATAACCTATGTTTTTTTTGTTATTGACTGACTGCCACTGTTTGTTGAGTTTTGTATCCAACTACAACTGGCTATGAACCTTGGGGGGGTTTTCGAATAAGGCTAATTTTCTTCCCTGTCTACAGGGGCTTGGTTTATGTATGATCCTAGTTAATAGCTCATAAATCAGAATTATAGTTTGGGTTCGATGCGACTTGTTCCCAAATTACATATGGAAATTGAATTAACTTTCTTTAGTTAAGACACCATCTCTTACGTGTTGGAGCATAGCATTATTATTAGCCAGGTTTTTTGACCAAGATTGTGACTATTATTGCTCCAGTGTTAGGAGAGATTTGATTGCCTACAGCTGAAATAAAATTTTGGCGTAGCACTGCTATGAATGTAGCAATTGGCTACTATTGCCAATATTTTGAATGATATGAACAATGGTTATACTGAACTATCAGTGGTGAGGAAGTGCACCTTTCTTTGGGTCCTAACAAACTGGAACTTCTGATATACTGACATCAGCATAGTATCTTTATTAGTTAATATATAATAACTAAACATTTTCGGATTTTACCTTTAACATCACGGAGTTAACTAGATTGATATCTGGCTTGTCAGCTGATAGAGAGGATTTGGGTGTGTTTGGATTGGGTGTATCACTCACCAATAGACATGAGATACCCTTGGGTCCTGAGTCTACCTGTGGGTTGGCTTTTGATAAATTACATAGACACAAGATCATTAAGGTCACATGTTTGGCATTCCAAGCTCTTCAAAGCCTATATGACAAAGGGGATCACTCCCAGAGGATTGAGTATCAGAATACAGCCACTGGTTAGCGAGGCTGATGAAAAGCTAAACAAACAGTGGGTAGCCATTCAGCAGCAAGCTACCATGGGTTTTGCTGAGGCCCTGGCTAAGTATCATGACAGAGTGATTGACTGGGAAATCAGTGAGGTCCCTAAACTCTGTACTGATGTACAGAAATATGAAGGTGAAGCTTTTTTTGTAAGAAATTTAAATAAAGTAGCCAGTGACCTAACAAATCTTGAGGAACAATTCAAATCAAAGAAAGTTAAAAAAATTCCAAAGAGATCAGATGGATTATCAGGGTGGTAACCCCTTTAGCAGCACTAAACAGGCAGATTTGAATATGGGCAAACTAGAATCCCAAAACGTAAAAGACCCAGGTCTATTCTTAAGAAACGTCCAGCTGAGACAGGATCATCTACTGATGATCTTTCGTCTTACACAGATACGGACATGCACCAGATTCACCGACCCACAAAAGGACACAGTTTTTAGTCCCTTTAGGTCAAAATACAAGCGAGCAGGTAGGAAACACCGGAAAAATCAACAACATAGAAGGGCTTTTGAAACTGATAACAGAAATAAATGAAAATGTTTTGAATCTTTCCGATGTTAGTTTGACAACAGTACAAATGTCTGTTTTGAATAAAGGTCCGACTTTTATTCCTGTTTTTTTCGTTACTGAAGACATTTTAGCACAAGATGTTACGACTTTTTGTAGAACATTAAATCTCAAATTGCAATTTGGTGACTCTAATGATGGTGGTGATAGAGATACATTTACACATCATAAATCTAGATATATGCCTCCCATAGTGCATCAATTCCAGTACAGTGTTCTTAAAGATCTACATTATCACATTTCTGGGATTTCTTGTAAACCAAATAATCTCTCAAAGATCGAAAGAGATGCACTGGTTGAATTACAGAACAACAAGAATATTGTCATCTTATCTGCGGATAAAGGTGGGGCTGTAGTAGTGATGAACTGGCAACAATATGATATAGAGGCTAAAAGACAACTCCAAGATGGGCGTTACCATTTGGAAATGCCTATCAATCCCACATTTAGATTCAAGAAACAAATAGATGAATTCCTGTTACAAGCTAGGGAGGAAGGCATCATCACTGATAGAGTCATGCAGCAACTTATGATTCGTGATCCTACTAGTCAGTACATTTACTTTTTGCTAAAAATACATACAGATCCTTTTCATCCACCTGGAAGACCAATAGTGTCAGGTAGAGGCTACATTACAGAACCACTGTCAATATTCCTAACTAAACATCTGAAGCCCTTATTACGGTGGGTACACTCACATTTACAAGATACTACGGAGTTTCTTAAAATTATTACAGAAACTCAGCTTGAACCAGAATGGCTTATGTGTACACTTGATGTTAATGCTTTATATACAAACATCCCCTCATGGGGCTGGGCTGGAAGAAATTGATTATTGGTTATATAAATCCAAATTATACCAGCCAGGGTTCATCACATTCCTCATAGGCCTGACAGAACATGTCCTAACCAATAATGTCTTTTTCTACCAGGATACGTGTTATTGGCAAACTAAAGGCATGGCTATGGGGGCATCTTTTGCCCCTATGTATGCGGATTTATTTATGGCCTTTTATTGAGGAACAACTTATTTATGATAAAGGCCATAACATGTACCTGGATGAAATAGACATTTGGAGATGGTATTTGGATGATTGCTGGATGGTATGGAGGACGGATGTGGAATATCCGATGGAGTTTATTAACTACCTTAATGAGAACAAATGGGGTTTAAACTTCACGGTTAATTATGATGGGACACCATTACGTTTCTTGATGTTACCATTACCAGATTATCTGATTATACTTTAAGTACGACGGTGTTCCGGAAATATCCACAATATAACACCATCCTCCATGCATCCAGCTTTCATCCTCCACACATAGCTAAAAATATCCCAAAATCTCAATACATCAGAATGAAACGGGTCTGCTCTCAAGAATCTACTTTTCAAGAATATAGGCATGATCTGACACAGAGATTCAAGTCTAGGGGATATCAGATGGGACATGTTCTGCAGGCCAGTAATTGGTCCAACACACTAAAGAGGGATGACCTTTTGGTGTACAAGAAACATGCACAACAGACTTCAGAACCTGTTAGATTTGTTACAACATATGGTAGGAATTCTGATGCACTCATCACTAGTGTACACAGGCACTGGAATATTTTACAGTATGATCTGGATTTAGCAAATATGCTACCAGATAGGTGTTCATTTTCTTTTTGGAAGGTAGGAACCTTGCTTCTTTTTTTTTAGTCACTATAAACATTCACATCTAAGAACACATCATCAGGAGATACAAACCACTATTTCAGGTGAAGCATCAATAGGATGCTTTCCATGCAGCCATTGTATTCATTGTAATAAAATATTCAAATCAAAACAATTCACCAGCAAAAATTGTGGTATTGTTTATGATGTGCAATTATTTGCCAATTGCAGCAGTGAATGGTTAATTTATTTAGCCACATGCAGTTGTGGCTCTTTTTATATTGGCCAAACATCACGTCCGTTCAGGCTGAGAATCTCTGAGCATAAAAAACAAAAAATCCAGAAGTGCATTATATAAGCATTGTGTAACACACACATCTGCCAGGTTTATGTTTATGATAATCGATATAGTTAAAGGGAATAAATCAAATAAAACAGGGTTGCATTCCATTTTGGACTCCAAAGGGAAAAAATGGGTTGTTCCCACCTGGACTAAATGAGCAATTTTAGAGCAACCAATGGGGATTTGTATTGCCTTATATGCAGGTATACAAGACAAATGAATATGTATTTGACTTTACACTGAGGAAGGCTGTGTTGGTTACCAGCCAAAACCGGTTTGGTCATTTGTTTTGTACTAAAATAATAATTATTATTTGATTCCAGTCTCACTGTTTTGCTGGCTCAATATTTTTTGTCTGGACTTTATGATGGTGGAGCCGTGCAATTGCTTTTCGCGCAGGAAGACCTTTTTTGATGTTACGTTCTACAGAATTTCCACAGGAAATGGAGAACAAAGAACGTGCCCTCAGTTTAGAAGAAGAGAAGAGAAAAGTTGCTCGATTTAATAGAGATGGACAGACAAATTAAGACTGATGAAAGAAAGACTACAGACAGTCAATAAAACCCAAAAAGTTGGAAGTTTGATAAAACAAATGAACTCAGTAATTTGGGCCGTTCATAGAGATTCATGGGATATAACACAAGTAAATACAATATACTACTGTGCATCTAAATTAATAAAGTCTTACCAGAAAAACACAAAGCAGTAAGGGAAAGGAAGGAGAGAAATCAAATGACAGCATGGAAGTATCGAACAGAGAAAACTATATAGCAATTAAGACAAGAGGTGTCACTGTTAGAAGAGGGAATAGTCACTGTTAGAAGAGGGAATAGATCAACAAAAATACTCAAACAATGTAAAGATATATGCAAGTCTCCCAAACACGCAACAAAATCTAGCAGATTTAAGATTTTTGCTTGGAAATGTTTACATAAATATTTTTATACCCAAAGGAGACTCCAGATAATTTTTCTTCCGTCAGTAAATGTTGGAGGTGTGATGGAGAAGAAAGATGTAATTGGGGGAAGAAGGACTATTCGACCGTGGACAATTCGACCCCAATGCAATTGTATACACTTTCATGTTTAAATTTACATTTATTGTCTATGGGCGTAGCTAGTGGACGATTTGACCCACAATAATATAAAAAAAAATGTTTTAAAGTTTTACATGTTATTTTATTTTATTTTACATTTGTTGACCGGGCTAGTCTAGCTGGATGCAAGTCCATTTTCAGTTGAGGCCCGGGGAGAAAAGCTCCATGTTGAGTACAACAAGCCATTAAGAAATGATAAACAAAATAACAATATAGAATAAAAAACACCAAAATTAAGTACAATCATGAAAGAGTATACAGAAGAATACAGCAAAATAGCGTCAAGGAAGAAGTATCAATTAGTTGTATACAAAAACAGAGCATAAAATTATTATTTATTTTTTTTTTTGTATAAGGCATGGCCAGAACAATAAACATAGATGAACTATTGATATCTATGTGAAGACTTCAGTAAAAAGTTACATCCTGAGCAGAGTTAGAAGAGAAGGCTATTTAAAGCAGGGGGTTGTAGGTGGAAGGAAGCAGCAGTTAGTCAGGGATACAACAGGAGCATAACCAGTGAGTCATGAGATGAAGCTTAAGCTTCTTTTTGAAAAGAGTATGAGAGCAAAGAGTTGTAAGTTCAGAGGGAAGAGTATTCCAAAGTCTACCAATAGAATTGCAGAAGAGGGAGTCTCTCCTGCCAAATTGTTGGATCTGCAGGTGTTAATCAGAAGTTTGTTAGAAGAGCGTAGGTTTTTTGGATTTTGGTAGAGGGTAAGGAGGCTTGCAAGAATAGGAGTATTGGAGGATTGGTGTAGGGTTTTGTGGGCTACTGTAAGCTGAGAAAAGTGGAGATGGTGTAGAAACTCTAACCAATCAAGTTGTTTAAGATTTAGACAGTGATGAGTTCGAAAAGGAGAGGCAGCAGCAAATCTGGCAATATTATTATAGGATACAGTCAGCTTGTTAATGTTGGCTTTAGAAAGGTTTGTATAAATGGGTGAGGCATAGAGTAATGTAGAGATGAGATGTGTTCTGGCTATAGCAGTCCTGGCTGTTGGAGTAAGAAAGGGTTTGATTCTATAGAGGGATCCAAGTTTCTTGTTGACTGTTTTTATTGTACTGTTGATATGTGTGTCAAAGTTGAGGTTGTTGTCTATAGTTATTCCTAGGAGTTTGGTTGTGAGGTCTGGAGAGATAACAGTACCATCGTTAGATGCAAGTGTAAAATAGATGGGGGTGGACTTACGGGTTGGGGAGAAGAGTAGAAGTTTAGTTTTCTTTGGATTTAGAAGGAATCTTTGGATCTTATAAATGCATTTTATTGCTTAACATATCAATCATGATTTGTTCCACTGGAATTTAATATATTATTTAACTTTTTTATATGTAAATGCTAATTTATTCAACACTTCATTTACTTTGCAAATATAATTAGATTAACAGTTTAACAACTTTGAAATCAATATTATTTAACATTGCAAATGTTATTTTAAATTAACATTAATAATCGTATGTATTTCAAAAACAAATATGTTTTAAATAGTTATATATTCTTACTTTTTTTTTTTTTTTTGGGAGGTAATCTTTGACATTTTCTCAGTAACTATGTGGATGCATGATCAGTATAGAACATTCTTTCTTCTTCTTTATAGCAAAAAATCTCTGGCTTTTTTTTTTTGCTTTGCCATTTCAGTGGGGTCAAAATGTCCCATACCCTAACTGGGAACATATTTTCTGGGAGTGCAGTGAGTTGGTGGACTTTAAGGATTCCCTGTGGGATGCAATGTCAAAGAAGCTGGGTGGGCAGATTGGTATAACAAGGGAAATTATTTTTCTGAGCTGTGATGCATAATTGGAATTGCCTAGACATGGTAAGGCCTTGCCCTGTGTAATGGTGGCTGCCAAAAAAAGCTATTACTAGAAAATTGAAATCAAAATTTAAACAGACTATATTAGAAGTAGTGAATATAATAAAAAAAAAACTAAAATTGAGATACTTAGAAAATATTAGGAGCAAACTACATAGGAAAAATGGGATTTGTGGGAATAATACATAGAAGGGAGGAATGAGGTTTGAAATAAGGCAGGACTTAAAAATGAGCTATGTAATGTTTGACTGAAAAAGACTTGGTAGTTAAGTGATGTATAATGTTTGCAACTGGGAGTGTGTTAGTATGGTTTGTGATGTAAAATGCTGGCAACTAGTATTGTGACGGTGTAGTTTGTTTTCATTTACATAAATGTATGAATGCTTATGTCATTAAGTGATGGTTTAATAAAGATGTTTCTTGTTAAAAAAAAAAAGGCAGAAATTGAATAATTTATGCAATTTTTCTTAGGTTATATGACATATAGCAATATATGTGAAGTAAAGCGTTTGTAAACGGGAACTTGTTAATATAGTTTGATTACTTTTATACAAATATAAATTTGCCTATGTCACAAGTGACAAGTCAATTAAAAGGTGATAAAAAAAGCAATGTGTAGTATGACAACAGATCAGGATCGATTGTGCACTATTGCAAATAATAAACTAAAAATATCAGTACAGGCAGAAAAACTTGGATAAAGGAAAAGTACAAAATAAGCAATTTATTGAGTACGAAAAACAGCTTTACAGAGAATTGGTAAACAAGGAAAAATTAACTGAAACATCACCAAAACAAAAACAAAAAAAATGTTTTGAGAACTATCTATGAAGATCCTGTGGAACAAAGATGATGAACGGAGAGAAGATATAAAAGATAGCATAAGAAGTTCAAATGCACAGGATATGAAATAGGATGAAGTAACGGCCAGACAGATTGAAACAAAGTTAAGAAAAGTCCCTAAATTAATAATAAACAGTGTTGACATTTAGGAACAAAGTCCAAGCTGTAAACTAATTTGCTCTTCCTGTCCTAACTTACAGTTTTGGAGTGATTAACTGGCCCCAAAAGGTGTTGGATAGGCTGAACAGGAAGCCAAGGATGCTTCATGCTCAAATGATTTATAAAAATCAATGTATACCAAGACTACATATATTCCCTGTTCTGACTGAGGTATGGGCCTCCTCAAAATTGATTACATGTACAGATGTGCAATTGTGGGACTGCATACATATCTGCTGACAAGACCCAAACTTCGTGAAGGTTCTGAAACACGAGGACAGTAAGTCTAAGATGGCTTCCCTGCTTTCTTTAGTAGAAGCATATCAGTGTCCAGCAGAAATGGAAATTAAACCAGATGCAGAAAATATCAGGCAGCAACTGAACGTCTTTTTCTATTTTATATACTGTGATTTGTTTTCTTTACAGTGTGTTTTACTTGTATTCTGCTTTTAACTGAATATTAAAACTTGAAAAGAGACCACAGCTCTGTCTCTTGTGAGTCAGACAGAAATTAGAACAGGTCAATTAACGAGTTACACAAGTTAGAACAGGTCAGTTAAGGTTAATCATCTGTGAACTGAGGGGGTGGAGCTAGGAACTAGACCTTCCATTTAAGGTGCAAAATAAAACATTTCAGAGCTTAACTGGAAAGGCTCACCCAGACTCTGCTACAGCTTGCTGTGAGGGAAAAAAGAAGTTATGTCCTTACCATAACGTTCCATGTGGAGTGTTCATCTCGCCTTTGTTCTTACACACGGGTTCGGAGCCGATCCTCGGCTCCGAGTCAGCCGCATCGCAAAGCTCTGCATCTCAGAGAAGCTCGAGACCAGCCCATATCCCACAATCCTCCCTGCCATTACTCAGATCTAGTTTGCAAACAAACCAGACCACAAATCCAACACCTCAGGTGCAAGAACTACACACTCTCTCATGCATTCAGAGACACTCTGTCACCATAGCAATAACTAAAGGTAGAAACATATACCCCGTGATACACAGGACCATATACCCCGGAAGGGGTTAAGACAAGTTGATCAGAATCTAATCCTACCCGTTCTTCCAAAACACGTGGGGAGGGGAAGGGAGGGAATGTAAGAACAAAGGCGAGATGAACACTCCACATGGAACGTTATGGTAAGGACATAACTTCTTAATGTGAGAGTGTTCAATCTCGCCGTTTTTTCTTACACACGGGTAGCGTCCCTAGCTCCGTCACCCTGAGTGATTTATGGAAGAACGTTCCTAAGCACAGTGGAACCAAAAGATGTCCTGTCTTTGGAGACTTTGTCCGCTCTATAATGAGTGATGAAAGTATGTGGCTTAGACCACGTGGCTGCTGCACAAATCGTGTCCAAAGGCAAGCAAGCTGCATGAGCCAAAAAAGTGGAGACGGATCTGGTAGAATGGGCCTTAGGTTTGGTGGGTAAGAACTGATTTGACTTGGAGTATACAAAGGCTATACAATCAGCAAGCCATTTAGATAATGTACGTTTAGTAATTGCCATGCCCTTTTTATTGTCTGCAAACGCGACAAAGAGCTGATCTGTCTTCCTGTAAGCTTTAGTCCTATCCAAATAAAATCTTAACTGTCTGTGAACATCTAACTTGTGCAGCATATACTCCAACTTGTTAGTATGGTTCTTGAAGAAGGTAGGGAGTTCTATGGATTGGTTAATATTTGTAACTGAACATACCTTTGGAAGGAAAGATGGGTTTGTACGTAAAGAGACTATCTGGATGGAAAATCAAGTAAGGTGGTCTGACTGATAATGCTTGCAGCTCTGACACTCTTTGAGCTAAAGTAACAGCAACGAGGAACAGTGTCTTCCACGATAAGAACTTTAGGAGGCAGGACGAAGCAGGTTCAAAGGGTGGCAACATGAGTTGCGACAGTAACAAATTTAAGCTCCATGGAAAGAAAGGTTTTCTGACGGGCGGTCGAAGATGGAAGGTTCCTTTCATAAAGGCCTTACAAAGTCTGTGAGACATAATGGGAGAACCGTCCTCACCAATATGGAAGTTCGATATGGCCGCCAACTGTGCTCTTAGTGTGGAAGTAGAAGCTCCTTCGTGAAAGAGGATAGATAAGAATTCCAATACTTTATGTAGAGGAGCTACCAGGGGGTCTAAGTGTTGGCTAGATGCCCAGTACACAAAGCGTTTCCACTTACTCCTGTACAGGTTTGTAGTGGAAGCTTTATGAGAAGCAACCAGAATGTGTTGAACTGCCGGGAAAAGTAGATCAGACCTGGCTAGGCAGGGAAGCGGAGCAGCCAAGCTGCTAGTTTGAGGGACTGAAGAGACGGGTGAGGAACTCCCGACGAATGAGTCAGCAGATCTGGTACTGGGTCCAGAATCCACGGTTCCTCTGTTTGATGGGCTCGAAGAAAGGGGAACCATATCTGCCAAGGCCAGAATGGGGCTATGAGTATTATTGTCCTTTCCAGGTTCCTGGCTTTCTGTAGAAATCTGGGAATCAAGGGAGTAGGTGGAAATGCATATAGGAGACCCGGAGGCCAATCGTGTATCAGTGCGTCCCTGGGGATATTCCCTGGAGGGGGTAGAAGGGCAAAGTAGCTTCTTGCATTTTGCATTCAACGGGGAAGCAAATAGATCGCAGCAAGGCTGGCCCCATTTGCGGAAGATCTTTTCCGCCGTCTGTGGATTGAGGGACCACTCGTGAGGTAACAGGATGGCTCTGCTCAACCTGTCCGCAATGACGTTGGATGACCCCGGGATGTGCATTGCTATCAGAAAGCGATCCGTGGACACTGCCCATTGCCAAATTCTCATGGCCTCTCTGCATAACAGATAAGACCTGGTTCCCCCTTGCTTGTTTATGTACCAGACCACAGACATGTTGTCTGTCTGAACTGCTACTGTTCCTAGAGGTAAGAGGGCTTGGAAGTGTTGCAACGCCAGGAACACCGCCCTCAGCTCCAGAACATTTATGTGTAGAGTGTACTCCATGTTGGACCATTCCCCTTGGACTGTTCTTCCCTGAAATAGGCCCCCCCACCCTATCAGGGAAGCGTCTGTGGTTATTGTGGCCGTTGGACTGGGTAGAACAAACGGACGACCCATAGTGAGGTTCTGATTGTACACCCACCATGAGAGGTCCCGTCTGCAAGAGTCTTATCAGAATCTCGTGTGCTAGGGGTAAGTGCTGGAACGACCACTGCGCGAAAAGTAGCCATTGTAGGATCTTCATGTGTAATCTTCCCATAGGAACTGTGATTAGTGACGCTGCCATTAGTCCCAAAACTTTCAACACCAGTTTGGCCAGGGCTTTCTTGCTCTCTAGTAGAAGAACCTGCTGTTTGAGGGTTGACGCCCTTATTGGAGGGAGCTTTAGCAGTGTTAATCGTGTATCTAGGTCTGCTCCGATGAATGAAATACGCTGTAAGGGCGATAAGCAAGACTTTTCAAAGTTTATCAAAATCCCTAGGTGGGAACAAAGGTCGACTGTGTAGTCTCTGACTTGTAAGAGGCGACGCTCGGTGGTGGCGGTGAGGAGCCAGTCATCCAGATAGGGAAACACCTGGAATCCTTGTCGTCTCAAGTGAGACACAACTACTGCCATGCATTTGGTGAATACCCTGGGGGCTGAGGTGAGTCCAAAGGGCAGAGCTCGAAACTGAAAGTGACTGGCTCCCAGCCGGAAGCACAGGTGATCTCTGGACGGTCTGGCCATTTTGATGTGGTAGTACGCGTCTTTGAGATCTATAGAGCACATCCAATCGTCCTTCTGTAAGAATGGAAGGATCGACTGAAGCGTGACCATCCGGAACTTTTCCTTCTTCACGAAGGTGTTGAGATTGCTGAGATCTAAGATCAGTCTCCAGTCCCTTGTCTTTTTTGGAACTAAAAAGAACCTTGAGTAAATTCCGGATCCTCTCTGGTCCGCCGGGACTGGTTGGATGACTCTGTTTTTGAGTAGCTTTAAAATTTCTACAGCTGCTGGGCTTCACAGATGGAGTGGCACATCTGGAAACCTTCTTTGTAGAGGTGGAGTTGATGTGAAGGGGATTGTGTATCCTCTGGTTATAATGCTTTTTACCCAGGAATCCGAAGTAATATTTAGCCAGGCCAGTGGGTATAAAGCCAAGCGACCCCCGACTGCCTCCAGAGCAGGACAGCCGGGCCTCCCTTCAGGAGTGCTGGAAAGGCTTCACAGGGACGGTATCCCTGTCACCTTGGTTATGCGGACCCCCTCTGCCGCCGGGGCGGCATCTTCCATTTCTACCCCCCTCTCTGCCTCTGGAGGGGGTATCACTCTGTGTGGCTTGAAAAGATCGCAGATTCTTATGGAACTACATTTTCCCGCCTCGTTGCCCTTTGGGGTATGGTCTAGTTGGAGCGGAAAAACAGACCCCGACAGCAGACAGGGTCTTTCCCTCTTGCTCACACCGAGTCAGAGTCTCCTTAACCTTGGGCTCGAAGAGTGTGGCACCATCAAAAGGGGCATTGGCAAAGGAAGACTTGAAGGCTTCCGCAAAGGAACACAGCCGCATCCAGGATTGTCTTTGAAGAGCAATCGCTGAAGCTGCAGCTCTACTCGATCCTTCGACCGCATACGAGATGAGCCTCATGGATGAGTTTACTATGGAGGTAAGGGTGTTAAGTTGGGCTGTTACCTTATCTGAAACAGCAGCATCTGTGTTACCCTGGAGGGTATCTGTCAGCTCCTTGATGAGATCCCTCTGCAGACGTGTGAAATGAGTCAAACAGTTTAGCGAACGCATGGAAAAAGTCACTGAACTAAAAACGCACTTCCCGTATCTGTCCATAGTCCTAGAGTCCTTATTAGGAGGATGAACAGATGAGGAAGACTCAGACATCTCCTTTTTCGTGGCTGCCACCACCACCATAGCGTCGACCGGAACTCCCTTGGTGAGATAAGTCTTATCCTGGGGGGCGGTGATAAACTTGTTTGGTTTTCTAGGGACTGGTTCCACTGTGTCAGGTGCCTCCCACGCCCTTCGAGCAATCAATTCCATTAATTCATCGAAGGGCGGAGTCACCCAGGAGGTAGAAGGTTGAGCCCCAAAAGCCTTCAGCAGCACCGACTCATCCTCAGTGGGGGCTAGGGATTGCCAATCACCCCTCTGTTTCAAGATCTCCAGGATGTCTGCAAATGACACATCCTCAGAGGGTGATTTTGGGGACCCCTCTGCCTCATCCAAGTCGGTGTCAGACGTTAGAGATTCCTGAGGGGAATCTATGTGCCTCCTCTTGCACAACCGTTTCCTCGGGACCTCATCAGAGGGGGCTTCTGGTGAGGCCTCCAAGGAACAGGGGGAACCCTCTGGGGGTGGCTGAGGCAATGGGGCTCTACGCTTTGGATGGGTCGTGGGGGCAGAAACAGAAAGCGGCCCTTTTGGGGAAGGAGAAGACGCCTCTGATGAAGTGGTTGTCTGTGCAGACAATACTTTCATCATAAGGTCAAAAGCCCCTGAACCCCGGGCCGAGGACTCCCCCGGTTCCAAAGAACACGGGAGCATCCCAGACCCAGGGGCCGTGGGCTCCGACCCAGAGGACGGAGCCGAGCCAGTCTGCGCCGAGGCCCCGAGAGGGAGAGTCTGCACAGACAGGTCGGTACGACTCTCGGTCCCGGAACTGAGGAAAGACCGTCGGCTCCACGACTCCTCTACCGGTTCCGAAGGAGTCGAGGTCAGTGGTGTCGATCGTGCAATGGACGGTTTCGGCACAGAGGGCTCCACTATCATCAGGTCATCCTCTCCCGGCTCCGAGATCTGGATGGGTCTCGAAGGAGGACCCGTTGGAGATATGGGGAGGCCTTCTAGTTTCGACACCAACTGGGAGGAAACTGCAATCAATTTGGAAAGGGCCGTGTTTTCCATGAGTTTCTGCACGACACGATCCACATCTGTCTCAGATAACGGTCTGCAAGAACGGGTCGAAGGAGCCGAAGATGGCACCGACCGAAGAATGGACGGTGGCGGCAGCTCCGACACCGGTTCCAAGATCTGGGGCTCAGCGAAAGATAAATGTTCGATGCTCGGCCCCGAGGTCTGTGGAACCGGCGAACGAACCTTGGAAGATGAACTCGGAGCCGATGACATGGGCTCTGACATCTTCGACCCCTTCGAGGATTTAGAAGCCTGATCCAACTTGTCCAAAGCCTCTTGAAAAGCAGGCTTAAGCAATCCTCTGTCTATAAGCTTCCTGCGTCTATCTGTCATGACCCTCCCGCTAAAGGAATGACATATAGAACAATCCTCTTGAAGGTGGAGAGGGCCAAGACAGTAAACGCAGGACGCGTGATTGTCAGTGATGGACATTTTCTGCCCACACTGACATCTCTTAAAGCCGGATTTTGCTTTTTCCAACATGACAAAGTAAAAACACTTCACTAAGTAGATACAAGAAAAAATAACTATTAATAACTAATTCCTATATATATATATATATATATAGAGACCCTTGCATCATCTGGGACAAGGCTGTGGATGACTAAACAGGGTGTGGCCTGCTTCTCTTCCTGGGATTAGTGCTAACATTTTGCTTTTGGTGAGAGAAGAAGGAAAGGTGCATTATATCCCAACAGAGTGAAGCTGTGCTTTATACCCCTGACTACCCGACATCATGGAAGATGAGACAGCAACTGATGCAGGACCCAAGACTTTCATAATCAGGCCGACTGAGGGCTACCTGCAAGCAGATAACCCAAATGTAATGACTGCAACAGTGAAACATGAAAAACATCTTCAGCTCCAATTTAACCTCTCTCTCCCCCTCAACCTTCCCTCAGGAAATATCATCATATTTAAATCTTTCCTCTACTAATCTCTAGGGAACAGGTCCTTAATGCTCTAAGACCAAGAGCACTGCAACAATGGGCCCAGACAATATCCCAGTATGCCTTCTAAATAGCATGAAACATGACCTATCAGGGCCTCTGGAATTACTACTTAACTGTAGCCTCCAAACAGGCTTTGTACCTCTTGAATGGAGAAAGCAACAATCATCCCTCTGCACAAAGGTGGGCCATCTACAGACCCTGGAAACTACAGACCCATGAGTCTCACTAATCTTGTATGTAGAGCCATGGAAAGAATTATCATGGAGATGATCAATAGAGACATAGTAAACCTCTAGACATAGGACCCAACCCAGTTTGGTTTCGTCATGGGCAGATCATGCCTGTTCAACCCAGTGGACTTCAAGAAAGTCACCAAAGCAATGGATGAGGGCAAAGCCGTTCACACTGCTTACCTTGACCTGGCCAAAGCATTTGACACTATACCCCACTTGGGTAATGTTGAAAAACTCAAGAGGTTAGGTACAAACCTGTATGTCACCCGGTGGATAGCCAGTTGGCTCACAGGACCCAGGAAATTAGAATTGGGGAGTCCACCTCTATAAAGAGGCCAGTCACAAGTGGAGTCCCTCAGGGATCAGTCCTTGGACCGCTCCTTTTTAGTATTTACTTCTCAGAAGTCAAAGCCAATGTCAGTAGTCTCTGGCTGACTACATTTGCAGATGATTGCAAATTAAGAGCTGTCATTGAATCTCCCACTGACACAAATGTTCTCCAGCTGGGGCTGACACAGACAAACAACTGGTGTCAGAGCCATGGACTAAAACTAAATGCCAAGAAATGTATAATAGTATCCTTTGGGAAGTCATGCATCCCTGTTAACTATCATACTGACAACACACCCCTAAGAGTTGAACCAGTAGTCAGGGACTTGGGGACACACACAGATAGTAATCTAGCCTTAGATTATCATGTGTCTACAGTGGTGAGGAAATCATTCTATGTTGCACAACTTATAAACAAAGGTATGGCATCTAAGTCCAAGGAAGCCATTGTTACACTGTATTCAGCATTCATCAGACCTATCATTGAGTACAGTGTCCCCTTTGGTATGTACCTAACCAGGCATATCCAACAACTGGAATGTCCACAGAGGTTCCTCACTAAAAGAATATAGGGCATCAGTAATATGTCATGCAGACTGCCTCAAGGCCCTATCCCTGTATTCAGTCTCCTACAGGCTTTTGAGAGATCTATGCCTGGCATACAGGGCATTGTCAGACCCCACTCTGATGGACTGCTTGCATATCCACAAAACAAACAGCACCAGTTCTAAAGACTTAAACCTTGCCTGTGACTTAAAGATGACCTGCTGGAGACATAGGTATGTATCCCAGAGGCTACCCAGTCTATGGAACAGGATCCCATCCATGTGGAACAGAGTTCCTCCCTAACCCAATTCAAGTGCAACTTGGACAATTGGATGGGATAACACAAATTCATCCCTGGTTTGGCACCTATGTGTCTAATGGACAGAGGTAACCTGTAAATGGTTCATCTCTCCCAGGCCCATGCTTATACGTATCAAGGGTATCAGTACTTGTCAGAGATTTGGGATGCATGGCTAGGCTTAAAAAGGCCCTTGTGGTTATTAGTCTGTTAAACCCCTATGAACCTGTGTGCCAAAAAAC